>NC_057847.1:23051785-23356964 GCF_910594005.1 Cervus elaphus
AGCTGAATTTCCTGAAAGAATCTGTGAACATTTCTATCCTACTGTATCATTCAAGGTACGTAGCTCGGCCTTGAGTATAATCCCCATCCAATTAACATTGGGCTTCGCTTGTGGCTCAGCTGGTAAAGAATCCGCCTGCAATGCAGGAGACCTGGGTTTGATCCCTGGGTCGGGAAGATCCCCCGGAGAAGGGAATGGCTGCCCACTCCAGTATTCTGGCCTGGAGAATTCCATGGACTGTATAGTCCATAGGGTTGCAAAGAGTTGGACGCGACTGAGCGACTTTCACCGTAAACATCAGACTATGTCCTCGGTATATATCCCTTCTGCTTTTGAAGATGCCGTTTATTATATCTTTTTCATATGTTCCAGATGCCTACTGTTATATTCAATCTGACTAATGCTAAATTTGAGACCTGTCCTGCAAATCCATGCCTTATATCTTCTTTCCTTCATGATCAGGTCTTAATTAAAGGAATAGAATCAGGTAAAGCTGAAAATGCTTGGTCATTAAGAGAAGGGAGGGGAAATGACCCCCGGATTGCCTCACAGGGCCTACTGATCTCATTCCACTCACACTCCGCGTCTTGAATCTCAGAGTGGAATGTGACCTCTTGGGAGAGTCTGTGCTTGGACCTTCTAGTAGTTTACAACCAGTCAACAAATCTCAAAGCTTTATTCAGTTCGAGAAATCAGTTTGAGAAGTGGGAGACTTGGTTTCAAAAAGAGTCAAAAGAGCATTGATCTCGGCTTGAGAAGACGCAAGTTCTTAAGTCAAAACTATGATTAAGTCATTGCTTAAGTGACACAAGACACTGTTCTACATATTCTGCCTATAAAGTGTGTGAGGAGGGGCAGACGGGGTGAGAGAATTCATTTAGCTTTCTGTTTTCCACACTTACTAAACTGTGTAACCCTTTTCTTTTGCAGCAGTGGGTGAAATTAATATTCTAAGGAACTCTCTTTTGGAAAAGTTAGAGTAAGTCAGTGGTTCTCCACAGGCAGGGGAAGTGGGGATTTTGTGCCCTCACCCAAGGGCATGTGACAAGGTCTAGAGACATTCACAACTGAGGCGGCCAGGAATTCTGCTAGGTATCCTACAATCTATAGGACAGCTCCCGCCCCTCGCCCTGGCCCTGGCCAACACCCAACCAAGAATTATCCTATCCAAAATTTCAGTACTAAGGAGTTGAGAAACTCTGGGCTAGATGAACTGTCTCTAAATCTTCTTTTAACACTATATCCAAATGAAGTGTAATTTTTTTTAAAAAACACAACATTTTATTTCTCTTTTACTCAGAGTCAGCTGTGGGTCTGGGTAAATCTCTAGAACAATTTCCTTTCATGTGTTGGCTCCATATTTCAGCTGCTTTGATCTTATAGCGTTTTCCTATCAATACATGCTTCTAAGAGTGCCTTGGCAGAGAAAGAGAAAGCAAAATCATGCAGGGTCTTAAATGCTTTTATTTGGATGTGACAAATTCTCTTCTACTTCTGTAAAAAATAAGCAGCTTTGCTGAGATATAATTCATATGTCTGATAATTCACCCATTTAAAGTGTAAAGATTCAGTGATTTTTTAGTATATTAACTGATATGTGCATTCATCACCACAGTCAATTTTAGAGAATTTTCATCACACCCAAAAGAAACCCTGTACCTATTAGCAGTTGCTCCCAATTTTCATCCAATACCCCTGCCCCAGCCCTAGGCAACCACTATCTATTTCCTATCTATAGATTTGTCTATTGCAGAAACATTACTATAAACAAAATCATAGAATATGTGGTCCTTTGTGACTGGCTTTTTTTACTTCACTTAATGTTTTCAAGGTTCATTTGTGTTTCAGTGTGTATCAGCTTTCTTTTATTGCTGAATAATATTCCATTGTATGGATATAACAATTCATTTATTCATTTTTCAGTTGATGGAATTTGAGCTGTTTCTACTTTTTAGATGTTACAAATAGTGCTGCTATGAACATTTCTATACAAGTTTTTGTGTGGACATATGATTTCATTTACTTTGGGTTGTATACCTAAAAAGGGAATTGCTGGATCACAGGGTAGCTCTTTGTCTAGCCTTTTGAGAAAACCAGACTGTTTTCCTAAATGGCTGCACCATTTTGCAGTTACATTAGCAATGTATGAAAGTTCGATTTTCTCCAGTCCTTCAGCAATAGTTGTTATCTGTCTTTTTTACGCTAGTCATCCTAGTGGGTGTGAAGGAAATCACCATGATTATGATTGCCCTTTTCTTGAAGGCTAATGATGTTATGGATCTTTTCATATGTTTATTGGCCATTTGTATATCTTCTTTGGAGAAACGTGTATTCAGATCTTTCGCCCATTCTTAAACTGGGTTGTCTTTTTATTGTAGAGTTTTAAAATTTTTATGTATTCTAGATACAGATCTCATGCCAGATATCTAATTTGCAAATCTTTTCTCACCTTCTACAAGTTTTTTGCTGGTGTCCTTTGAAACACAAAAGTTTTTAATTTTGATGAAGTCAAATGTACCTGTTTTCTTTCATTGCTTCTGCTTTTGGTGTTAATATCTAACCAGTCCTTGACTAAAGGCACGTATTTATGCTTATATATTTTCTTCTAAACTGTATAGGTTTAGCTCTTACATTTCACTCTTTGCTTTGGTGGGGCTAATTGTTGTATTAGGTAAAGGTCTAATTATATCCTTTTGCATGTGCTATCCAGTTGTCCCAAATGTTTTGTTGAAAAGACTATTCTTTCCTCATTTATTATCTTGGAACCCTTGTCAAAAACCAACTGACCATAAAAATGAACAAACAAAACAACCAGACCATAGTGTGAGGGTATAAGAGTTTTTAAAATACTTTTTTTTTTCTAATATCTGTAATTTCTTTGCTAAAGGGATAAGTAGTAGGTTGCATCTCAGGTTACTGTGACACATTTAAACCAAAAATTTCAGAATAGGCCTTCCCTGGTGGCTCAGTGGTAAAGAATCTGCCTGCTAATGTAGGCGACATGCAGAGACATGCAACTCCTGAATCCCGAGTGCCCTGGAGTTGCTGCTCCACAACAGGAGAAGCCACCACAGTGAGAGGCCTGAGCACACAGCCGCAGAGTAGTCCCTGCTCACCGCGACTAGAGGAAAGCCCCATGCAGCAAGAGAGACCCAGCACACCCAAAATAATACATTAAAAACTTAAAAAGATTGTATTTGCAGCTGAAAGCATTCTTTCCTATTAGAGGTGTTTCACCCAGACAGGAATTGTTGTTGTTCAGTCACTAAGTGGGGCTTCCCAGGTGGCGCTAGTGGTAAAGAACCTGCCTGCCAATGCAGCAGACTTAAGAGAGGAGAGGAGGGTTCGATCCCTGGGTCAGGAAGATCCCTTGGAGAAGAGCATGGCAATCCACTCCAGTGTTCTTGCCTGGAGAATCCCATGGATAGAGGGGCCTGGTGGGCTACAGTCCATGGGGTCACAAAGAGTCAGACGCGACTGAAGTGACTGAGCTCACAGTCATTAAGTTGTGTACAACTCTTTGCACCCCCATGGACTGCAGCGCGCCAGGCTCCTCTGCCCTCCACCATCTCTGGGTTCACTCAAATTCCTGTCTACTCAGGATAGAATAGTTCTCACCATATCATCCTCTGCTGTCCCCTTCTCTTTTTGCCTTCAATCTTTTTGCCTTCAATCTTTCCCAGCATCAGGGTAACAGAAAGCTAAATAAACTGGTGAACTGAGATCACACAAAGGATCATCTTAATCATTGAGTATGTATTCTAATTTCCCCCTTTCTGTCCTCATTTTTTCTTTTATCCAGAAAAGTAACATTAACTTTTTCATAAAATTTATGAGATCAGTCGTCTGTCTAATGTTGTTGGGCCCAGAATGTGTTTCTTAGCTAAAATATCTCTTCACCCCACTTCCACACATGGAAAGAAATAAAACGTGAGACTCTAATCTCATAAATGAGGAACAAGGGTTGTTTCCTCAAATGAAACGAGGATTTAAGATGAGAACATGTTTTGAGTTGAGATGGTTTTCATAAATCCTATCTAGGTTTATTTTACTCTTTACTGTATTTTGTTCCCATTTATACCAATGAATAATAGATTTAATTGTGTTCTATCATTTACATCATAAATATTTCCTCCAGGTTTGAGTGCTGTGAAGTGTTCCTTTAAACTTGAATGGGGATTAAACTTGGCAGTGATTTAAGGTAATTAATTCATATGTCAGTTGTTAGCAAGGTCCAGTAATTAAATTCTACTTTACAGTAAGTTATTAACTCTCCAATTAAAAAAAAAGCTCTTTATCAACTTATCAGTTTTAGCTATTTATTCTGGTTGACAGATGAGATAGGGAAGTTCTTTATTGTACATAATCACCTCTGTACTTCCACCACTGAGCATTGGGGTCAAATGGAAGTCTAGGCTCTTCAAGGTCATAGTTTAAATATAGAATAAAACAGTTCAGGTCATTGGGGCTGGGGAAGGTGCCCTTGGATCTTGTTACCTTTGCAACACTGTCTCCTGAAATTTTGCATAGAAAGTCTGATTTTGCTCTGTTCAAAATGTTTAAACTTCCAAAGTGAAAACAGTCTAGATCAAGTATTTCATATTGAGGTCAGATATTAAACTGCTTTACGGTTCATGTTTTTCCCGGTATTACCTGTAGTCACCATGCCGTATGTTTTACATCCCCACAACTATGGAAGTTTGTATACTCTCTTTGTACAATACTTTTTAAAAAGCTAACAATATTAAAAAAAAAATATATATATATATATAATACTATATGCCAGTTATGTCTCAATTTTTTAAATAATTTTATTTATTTTTGGCTGCCCTGGGTCTTTGTTGCAGCACTCGAGCTGTCTCTGGTTATGAAGCAGGGGCTACTCATCATTGCTGCAGTACTTGGGCTTCTCATTGTGGTGGCTTCTCTTGTTGCAGCGGAGAAGGCGATGGCAACCTACTCCAGTACTCTTGCCTGGAAAATCCCATGGAGGGAGGAGCCTGGTAGGCTGCAGTCCCTGGCGTCGCTAAGGGTCGGACATGACTGAGCGATTTCACTTTCACTTTCATGCATTGGAGAAGGAAATGGCAACCCACTCCAGTGTTCTTGCCTGGAGAATCCCAGGGACGGGGGAGCCTGGTGGGCTGCCATCTATGGGGTCACACAGAGTCAGACACGACTGAAGGGACTTCACAGCAGCAGCCCTTGTTGCAGAGCGCGGGCTCTAGGGCGCTCAGGCTTCAGCAGTTGTGGTGTGTGGGTTGAGTAGTTGTGTTGCACAGGCTTAGTTGCCCAGAGGCAAAGGAAATCTTCCCGGGGCAGGGGTGGAACCTGTGTCCACTGCACTGGCATGTGGATTCTTAACCAATGGACTACCAGGGACGTCTTCAATTGTTTAAAGAGGAAAAATTAAGAAATGTTTAGACTCCTTAGATGCTCTCCTTGTGAACAGGCTGGGGGATGAACTCTAGTTGAGTGTTAATGCCTGGGACACAACAGTGCAGACCTTTTATCTACAGGCCTAAACTGGCCATGTGTTCCCATCTCATGATAGCAAGTTTCCTTTCATTCCACTTTGTTTCTTGACCTGACATTTCGTTTCATTTATTTAGTTTGAGGGCAACCATAATGGACCCTTTGCTTTCCCCTGTTTGAGTTGTGGATGAACTGCTACCAAGGTCAGTTCAAGCCCGACTTTTTATCTGGTCAGCATGACTACACTAGTGGTTCCCACGCCCAGCTGATCATCAGAATTACCTGGGCTGCTTTAAAGAGCTTTCAGGCCTCACCCCAAATGTACTGAAACTGGGTCTCTAGGGTAGAAAAGGGAATCTGTATGTTTCAAATCTTCCTAAAGTGTTTCTGATGTTCAGCCACGTTTGGGACATGTATAGGACCTCCTCCAGGTAGTTAGAGATCCGTTGAGTGTGACCTTAAGGCCTCACCTCTGAGAAGATGCCATTTGTAACACTTAACAGAAGATTCTGAAAAGACCAGAGGTTCCTATTTGCAGTCTGCCCTTACTGACGATCTACTACCTTGGCAAAGAGTTCAGTGCTCTTTCTCTGTCACTCTCACTCCCTCAGGCTGTCCTGTGACTTATTTATCCTTTCAAGCTGCCCAGCAGTGGGAAGATAGACTTTGGTTTTATAGACCTGACATGGCCTCTTGGCTCAGCCTATGCTGTGGGTGCCCTTTGCTCTCTCTGTACAATGGAGATAAGATTGTCCTCCCAAGGGTGTTATGAAGACCAGAAGAATGTGTTTATATTACACCCTGAACTGGGCATTATAACTTGTGTGATTTTACTTGTCCACGTCTATGCATAGGTTGGATAAATGAAGCTCAGTCATCAATTTTCCCTGATTGTAGCCCCTGGATTGCTCTGGGCAGTGTTTCTCAAAGTAAGGAACATAGATCACCTATATCTGAATAGGGAAGAGATAGGATAGAAATCTGCTCTTACGCAGCTCTAACTTTCTCTACTTTTGAATTTTGATTGCAGTGTATCATACACACAGGAAAGTATGTATTTTTTATAAGTGAAAAGCTCATAAACTGAAAACACTCCTGAAACCAACACCCAGACGAAGAAATAAAGCATGACCGGCACCCCGGAAGCACGAGAACTTTGAGAAGCAGAGTCACGGGAAGAGCCCCGCCGTGGAGCGCCCCTTTGCCACAGTCCTGCTGTTGTCTCGCGAGCCAAATCCGTGGGCCACGTGAGCCCTCCCCAGTGTGAGAGGCTGGGCCTGTGGCCTCACATGAATCCTTAATAGTGACGAGGCTTCCTTTGTGAGGAGGGTCACGGAGGGTGTCTCCATCATTTATATTCCTAGCATACACCCTAAACTGCTTAACATGAATGAATCCAGGTCCTGGCCAACAAGGAGTGGAGATCACTCATTGCCCGACAGCATTGCTTATTACCACACTCCAGCATTTTCTCACGGAAGGGTGAATGAGGTGGATTCTAGTGTAATTACCTTTGTGTAATTGAAAACTAAATCACTGAGGACTGCATAGTTTAAATATCCATTTAAATACTTCCATTTTATTGCACTTATTTTTGCAGGACATGCTACTACCAAATAGGCTATTAATTTTTCTAGCAGATTAAAACCTGCGTGGGTACATTAAAAACCAGCACAGCTCAAACAGATGCCCCCAATTTTTTTCAGAAATCGTTAGAAAGAGCTTGTCTTTTCCTGTAATCCAGCTATTCAAATAATCTATTAGACCAAGACCTATAATAACACAGGTCTTGCCCAAAAGAGATCAGGTTTTTCTATGCAATATAATTTAGGCAAGATTTTAAGTAGAAGCACAAGAGCCTGTGGTGCCTTTGCCTATATCTCCTCAAATTTTAACTTGTATACAGATCGCTTGGCGGGAGAGGTTGTTAAAATGCTGATTCTGACTTTATGGGTCTCGAGGCGGGAGATTCTGCATTTCTAACAGGTTCCCAGGTACTGGTGCTGCTGGTCTGAGGACCACACCTTGAGGAACAAGAGTACTCAGAATAAGCACTGACTAGAAGCCTGGGTGCAGATCTGAGCTTCATTTCCTGGCTTATATAGACTATTTCTAAGTCCCTTCTAACTGTACAAATCCACTATTCAATAATTCCTCTATGCTTATTAGCTCATTTCTCTTTAGGCTTCTGATTCTCATTGTTATAAGCTGTTGTATTAGATATTGTTGCGTTTTGGAGGGCCAGGTAAAAACTCTTACTTATGGCTGAAAAGTTTTGTTTTTCAATCTTCTGCAATTCTGCCCCAATCCATGGGAATTTTGGCTAATAATAACACAATTCTGGGCTTGGACCATAAACTAAACTTGAGTCAGCAGTTTATCTAAGGCTCTGGTTAGATAAGCAAGTGTGAACCTGAGAGTGTAACGAAAAGAAAAGGGCAGTTAATCCTACCAGTATAGGCAGTCCTTATATGACTACTTTACTCAAACATCCACAATTAGGAAGAGCTGCAGAGCATGTGAAGAAAATTTCAAAGAACTGGCATTATGTAGCTTGTGAAGAGAGAACAAAGGATGCCTTAAGAATCATTTTTGAATGACACCTGAAACCAGCAATCCTCTGAAGTAAATGGCTTTGCAGTGCAATAGCATAGATTTAGGTAGCTCTAAAGCAGAACTTTCTCACGAGAATGATGATCCTAGGTGGTAAGATTGCCAATGATAATTTTTTTTTTTCCAAAGACTTCAAACCAATCCTCACTATATTGCCCATCAGTTGTAACGCTAGCTGATATATTGACTGGGGTTCTGTTCAGACACTGCTCTACGTATTGAATACAAAGAATTAAATATGACCACAGAACTCTCAGGAAGGCTGTCCTCGAGCTTCAGGCCAGACCACACAGCAACAGCCTAGAGGTCAGAAAGCTCTGGAGACTACTCCCAGCGCCACAGCCGTTTCTCGGCAGCGGAGGTGGTGGCAGCACTGAGGCAGAAAACGTCTAGCCATTGACAATCATTTCTAACATCGCATGGACGTTAACACCTAGGAGGGGAAACTAACAGGTAGGGAAAATGGCACATCTTCCTTTTACCTTCCAAATCTCACTTCACTGTGTCTGATTGGCAAAATCTAGTTTACATAAAACTATCATGTTTTTTAACTGTAAGTCAGTATTTATTGAAGTATAACATACACATAGAAATCACACAAATCACAACCAGCCAGCTTGATGAACTTTTCGTAAGTGAACACACCCATGTAATCAGCACCCAGATTGGGAGATGGAAATTTCTAGCACCTACAAGTACCCATTATGTTCTTTCCTAGTCATTGTCCCCCTTGAAGGATGGTTTCTAACATCATAAAACAATTCTGCCTATTTTTGAACTTATAGAAACTAGAATTATCTAGTATGTACTTTTTTATGACTGGATCTTCTCACTCAGTATTTTTGTGAGATTTATCCATGTATTGCTATGTGTTATTGCACTGGATGAATATAACAAAATCTATGTATTCTACTGCAGATGGACATTTGGATTATTTCCAGTTTGGTTATTACAAATAGTGCTGCTATGAAAATAACATGTATGCATTTCAGCTAGATTTAAAAGAACAGAATTTCTGCATACACCCCCAGGAAACCAGAGTTGAAAGAGACACAGGTACCCCAATGTTCATTGCAGCACTGTTTACAACAGCTAGGACATGGAAGCAACCTAGATGTCCATGGGCAGGATGAATGGATAAGGAAGTTGTGGTACATATACCCAATGGAATATTACTCAGCTATAAAAAGGAACACGTTTGAGTCAGCTCTAATGAGGTGGATGAAACTGGAGCCTATTATACAGAGTGAAGTAAGTCAGAAAAAGAAAGACAAATACTGTATATTAATGCATTTATATGGAATTCAGAAAGACAGTAACAACGGTCTTACATGCGGAGCAGCAAAGGAGACACAGGTGGACTCAGTGGGAGAAGGCAAATGTGGGATGATTCAAGAGAATAGCACTGAAACACATATACTACCGTATGGAAAATAGAAGTCCAGTGCAAGTTTGATGCATGAAGCAGGGCACCCAAAGACAACCAGGGAGAACCCAGAGGGATAGGGTGAGGAGGGAGGTGGGAGTGGGGCTCAGGGTGGTGGGGGACACATATATATCTGTGGCCAATTCATGCTGGTATATGGCAAAATCTAGCACAGTATTGTAAAGTAATTATCCTCCAATTAAAATAAATAATTTTTAAAATGAAATTTCTGGATTATAGGAAATGCATAGCTCAAGTAGATATTGCCAGACAGTTTTCCAAAGTAATGAATGTGCCACATCCTTATCAAAATTTATATTTTCCATCTTTTACATTTTAGCCATTCTGTTGAAAGACTAATGCAATATATTGAAATCATATTGTGGTTTTAATTTTTATCTACCTTGATATCTAAGAAGCAAAGCACCATTTTTTATGTTTGTTGGCCACTTGAATATTTTCTTCCATGAAGTGCCTGTCCAACTCTTTCACCCAACTTTCTATTAGCTTATCTGATTTTTCTTGTTCCTTGTGGTTCTTTATTCTGAGTGTGTGGAGAAGGAGATGGCAACCTACTCCAGTATCTTTACCTGGAAAATCCCATAACCTGAAGGGCTACAGTCCATGGGGTCACAAGAGTCAGACATGACTTAGTAACTAAACCACCATCACCACCATTCTGAATATGAGTCTTTTGTTGGGTATTGTTGTTGTTATTGTTGAGTTGGTAAGTCTTGTCCGACACTTTTGTGACCCTGTGGATTGTAGCCCACCAAGACTCCTCTGTCCATGGGATTTTCCAGGCAAGAATACTGGCGTGGATTGCCATTTCCTTCTCCAGGGGATGTTCCCGACCAAGGGATCGAATCTGTGTTCCCTGCATTGGCAGGCTAATTCTTTACCACTGTTTGCTGGATATATGTATCAGGAACACCTTTTGCCTCTCTGTGGCTTGTTTTTTTCACTCCTCTAATAATGTCTTCTGATGAAGATGTTCATAATTTTGATGTAGTTCAGTTTATCAGAGGTTTCCCTTTATGGTCCATTTATTTTGTGAGCATCTGGTTTAAGACTGCTGACTCCAAGGTCATAAATGTTTTCTCCTATGTTTTCTTGTGAAAGCTTGTTTCCCCATGTCTTCTTGTGAAAGCTTGCTTTACTGTTGACATCGCAATTGATAATTCATCTGATACTGATTTTTGTTTATGATGAAAAGTAGGAAATATAGTTTTGAGCCTTCCAATTCCTATAATACTGTGCAGGGGGGATGGGATATCTATAGAAGTTGGTGAAAATGAAGCTGAGTGCCAAGAGACCATACCTAATCCTGTTAACCTAAGCAAGTTTTTGCACTATAAAACATGGAGCTCCAAACTGAATTTTCCTGAACCTCTTCTCAGTATGACTTTCTGTGATGGCGATTTTCCAGATTCCACACCCCTAATGGCCACAGTCCATCTTGGGCCGTTGCTTTGCTTCTTCTCCTTACCTTGCCTCTTGGAAGGTCATTGTTGTTGCAAGAGCACTGTGTTCTTTTTCAAAGCTTACAGCAAGAATTGATCTGCTTTCAAACAAGTGAAAAGAAATCCAAGGTTAGACTTGGTGAGTAAATGTGAATGTTAGAATACTTTGAAAGATTTGTAGTTTTGTTACTCAATCTAAGAAAGTGCAGTTAAGTATGAGACTTTGTTCTAAAAGGCTTGAGGGCCTGGAAACAATGTCAGGGTCCATCACTGCATGAATGGATAAAGAAATTGTGAGATATATAATACTCCACTATGTATATTCAGCCATAAAAAAGAAGAAACCCTGCTGTTTACAGTAACATGGATGGACCTTGAAGGCACTGGGCTGAGTGATATATGTGAGAGAGAGACACAACTGTATGAACTCACTTGTATATACAATCTCTGCAAAAAAAAAAAAAAAACTCATAGCAAAAGAAATCAGATATGTGGTTTTCAGAGTGGGTTGGGCTGGAGGAGGAGAAATTTAAGGAAAGTAGTCAAAAAGAACTAACTTCCAGTTATAAGATAAATAAGTACTTGGAATGTAATGTACAGCATGATGGTTACAGTTAACATTGCTGTATGATATACAGGAAAATCATCAATAAGAGTAAATTCCAAGAGTTCTCATCACAAGGAAAAAAAATTTTTTTTTCTTTTTCCTTTGATGGTATCTATATGCAATGATGCATGCTGACTAAACTTATTGCAGTGATCATGTCACAACATATGTAAATCAAACTATCATGCAAAACACCTTAAACTTGTGCAGATGTATGTCATTATATCTCAGTAAAACTAGAGAAAATAAATAAAAGGCTTGAGGAAAAAGTGAGTTCTCCTAAGTGGGGTCCATCACCCTTTCTCTCCCCACTTACAGGAACAACCACCCCTGGCATTTTTTTCTTCAGGTAGAACAATTGATGTCTCAATCTCATGTAAGGTGTTATACAAAGGAAGTTTTGAAACAAGCTCCCTACAACCAGACTTCTCCCCATAAGATCCTGCTCAAGAAATTACAGGGTGATCCTTGGAACAACAAAATGTATCTGGAGCAAAATATATGAACAGCCATTGCTGTGTTTGATGGTTTTTTCCTCTCCCAGAAGTAGCATATATTGACTCTACTACTGACCCCTGAAGGGCCCACCTCTACCCCACAGTTTCTCAGGGTTCAGTGGGTCTTAAGTTACAGTTTCCCAGTGTTCACTCAGGCTTCCACAGGGATTAGGATAAGGATGCAATCTTTGGGAAACTGAAATGCCATTTTAGACTCAATATAGTTTTGATAGATTTTGTGGATGAATCTGATACCTAATCACTAAATGAAAGGTTTTATGGGGAAATATGTACATGTCCCCCAAAAAACAGTTTTGGAAACTAATCTGGCTATACTCCTTAATTGTTAACCATGTTGCATTCTTTGCATTTCTCGGGTATTTACCTTGTAAACCTGACTATTTTAAGTGGGACTTCTGGTGTTTGTTTTCTCTGTTCTTTACTCTTGGAGGTGGATGTCTCTGTTCTGATGCCAATTCTCAACTTGAGCAAATTAGTGCCTCTGGAAAACAGATCTCTCTGATAGGGATCGGTTAAGACTTTACAGCAGTGTTTTGCAAAGTTCTGATTACCTTTATTTATCTGGAATCTCCTGAAAATTAATCCCAAATTAGCTGAATGTAAGATGACCTACCATGAAAGCTAGTTTTACTAGTACATTTCATCCTAGATTTCTGTGACCACGATTTTAGTCCTAGAGAAAAGTAAATTGGCACCGTTTTATCCATCTCATCATGAAGTCATGGTACAGGAGCCTGATCAAACAGTCCAAGCTTCCTGATAGAGAAAGCAGAATGTCAGGGCTTCATAAGAAGAAGCATAGAATCCCTAATGCAGAGAGTGATCTCATTGCTTAGTCCTTAGATTAGGAGCAGTTTCAGTAGGATGAAATCCCTGGGCACAACACCTGCAAAGAAGGAGAGAGGACTGGCGTGAGTGATAACCCCAAGCTTTATCTTGAGCCATTTAAAAAATTCCATCCATCTCAATTTTGTTACTGTGAGATGGGGCCTTAAAAACTGTTTAATAGGAGAATTATAAGATCATATCAGATGTGTGAAAGTGCTTTGTGTTTAAAGTAGTATATGCCACTAGAGATTTTGAAAATTCATTTTTATATTTCCTTTTTTAACCTAGAAAGTGCCCAGTCATAATGACCACATTACATACTTTAAAACCATTGCTGGACTTTGGTGGTATGATAATAGCAATAGCAAGCAAACAGGAAGAGGAGTGTGGATAGGTAGTGATGTATATTTGTGTGCGCATGACCAGAGGCTGAGTTTTCTTCATGTTTCAGAAAGCTCCATGAAAGCCATCTAGTGTTCAAATGGAAAGGAACACAAATCGGCTAGGAAATCTACCCAAATGTCAGAGTATCCACCTTAATCTTTTTTTTTTTTTTTTTTCATTTATTTTTATTAGTTGGAGGCTAATTACTTTATAATACTGTAGTGGTTTTTGTCATACATTGACATGAATCAGCCATGGATTTACATGTATTCCCCATCCCGATCCCCCCTCCCACCTCCCTCTCCACCTGATTCCTCTGGGTCTTCCCAGTGCACCAGGCCTGAGCACTTGTCTCAGGCATCCAACCTGGACTGGTGATCTGTTTCACCCTAGATAATATACATGTTTTGATGCTGTTCTCTCAAAACATCCCACCCTCGCCTTATCCCACAGAGTCCAAAAGTCTGTTCTGTACATCTGTGTCTCTTTTTCTGTTTTGCATATAGGGTTATCATTACCATCTTTCTAAATTCCATATATATGTGTTAGTATACTGTAATGGTCTTTATCTTTCTGGCTTACTTCACTCTGTATAGTGGGCTCCAGTTTCATCCATCTCATTAGAACTGATTCAAATGAATTCTTTTTAATGGCTGAGTAATATTCCATGTCCACCTTAATCTTACTAAGTAACTGTCCATCGCAAGTACATGTCATTACTTTTCAAAAAATAAAAATTTTGACCATTTTTATTGATAATAGTTTCAAAGCCTTGTGTAAATTTTTTAGTTTGTTACATTGGTTAAGATTTTTAAAGTTACCTCTTAAGATATTAATAATAGCTTATTTTAAGATGGCTCTGTTTAAGGGAGCCAATCTGGAAGCAAGAATGGCCTAGGACAGATGCTTTTTTCTAATTCCACTCCAATGTATCCCTTAGGCTGGATTCCACCTCTTAAAAAAAAAAAAGGGCAGGGATATGTATGGACTCAGTAAGGGTGGAGAAAGGAAAGCTGGTAGTGACTCACTCCAGTTTGTAGAAGGAGGGATTATGCTTCCACCCCCAGAAGTCTGATGCTGGGAACTCCCATGTAGGAAGATGAGGCAGATCTTGACATGAAAGCAGTTTGGAGTAGTGTCCCACCCTAGAAGACAAGCTAAATTCATTGCTGATTTCTAGACTACACAGTTAAAATGTAAGAACAGCAAGTGTCTCTTACACTAAAAAATGCACATATCTTTTGGTGAACAATTTCAATTTTAGATTTCTATCCTTAGGAAGTAATTAAGCATATATGCAAAGATGGAGTTACTGGGACAGATCATCCAAGCTATGTTCCTCATACAGAAATAGTAAAAGCAATCTAAGCAGCCAACAATGAGTTTAGTTAAATAAATACCTCCACATAAAGTGTACTATTTATATTTAAAGTAATGTCATAGATAAATATTTATTCATATGATAAGATTCTAAAGTGTATTAAGGACAAACAAAGGTGACCAACCAACAGATTCCAATTTTGTAAAATGAATAAATGTGTGAAAGTAAGTGTGGTTTTAAAAGCCCTTAAAGGGCTTCTGACTCAATATGGTAGACCGAACACATGTATTTGATCTCCTCTTGCTCTCCACATTCCACTAAAATGATTTTAAACCAGACACACTCACAAAAGACAGTGTGTAAATGTGCGAAAAGGAACGCTCCCTGCTTTCACGCTCAGCCCAACTCTGGGTCTTGCCTACCTCTTTTCAAGTGGAAAGAAAGCTGAGGAATGAGACAAGAGAATGGAAAGACAAGATTTTTACTTTTTATTTTATACTTTCTGTACTACTTGAATTTTTAAATTAGTATGCATGTATTTGTGTACTGTTAGAAGGGCTGAGATGGCCCACACTGTCTGCAGAGTGTGTTTCTAAATCAATCCACTTCCAAAGTGTTATGCACTTCTTACCTGAAAAAATTAATTAAAAAAATAAAAGTTATTGCAGGATAGGTACAAATGTTTTAATAAGTAGCATCACACCATTTTGCATTTGGATTCCCCTAAATTTGGTAAAGGAAGAAGGCAAAAGAGGAAGAAGAAAGAGGGAAAGGGAAGGAGAGGAGGGCTGGTGGATGGTGGTGGTGAGCAAGAGAGGATGTTTTAAGTGGTGTGATGATTTCTGCCTGACCTGCCTTTAAGTGAGCTTGAACTTAACCTGAGGTTAATCCAAAAGAGATAATTTTGATGTAAATTTGATACATTTCTGGTCCCATGTACTTTTCATATTTGTAGTATCTGGCCACAGTGAATATTATTCTAGTGTTAACAGATCCTCTTGTTTTTATTTGCTTTTTGAGACGTAAATAACATGGCTATTTAACACAACAGCTTCATAAGGGATCAACTGAGGAAGCAACATTCTATTCTGGCACTGAGTAATCGAAGGTATTTTCAAGGATAATTCTCATTTCTCCCTAGATTTAGAAGTTAATTCCCAAGACTAGGGAAAGACAGTGCAGAAATTAGTAATCAGTGGGTGGTAGTATTAAGGTATTTTTTATTCTCCTCCCCTCTCTCTTTAGTCAGATTTTCTATTTGAAATATGAGGAAGTGTTCCTTTTGTAATAAGAAAACTATATTAAAAAAAAAATTTAACAGAATGTGTGACTCTCACTCTGCCTTCACCTGGCTGGTGGGCCCCCAGTGGCTCCTGTCTTTTACAAAGGCAACCAGATTCCATGACTCTCCTTAGAACCATCTCGTTTCCTCCTGCTGCCCCAAATGGAGCACTTTTGAGTGATAAGATGCCATGGCATCATGAGTTTTCCCCTTACCAAAGTCACTCAATCCCAGTCTGTGTCCAATGCTATTCATAACCAGCAGTTTAGTTGTTTTTCTTTTGTAAAGTGCTTCATGAAATTCTAAGAAACTCAAATACATATTCATCAGTAAAAAAAAAAAATTCAGAATTTGAAATACACTTAGAAAATGCCATTTGTAGAAGGAACATTAAATAGGTTACCACTTTATTGTATAAGTTAAAACGCCACCCAAGAAACTTCAGATAGCGTAAAAAAGGAACTCACATGCCGATGATTAATCTGTGTTTCTGCCTGCAAACGTTGAGCAATCAAGTTTGGGCTGTCCCCGGAGAACAACTTCAAAATCCTGAAAGGATAATCAAGCATTTATCTCAGAGGCCTGTGGAGTGACCAAATCCCTTTGGTTACTTAAAAGGTAGAGAATAAGAAGCAGCCGAGAGCTTCCTGCTCTCCCGGAAGGGCTAGCCTTGGGGAAATGTACCCCAAACTGGTAGCCTGGCCAGGTTGCATTTAATGGTTCTCATGTGTGGGAAGTGAGATTTCACAAGACTGTAGGTTCTCTATGGAGTATAGGTGCTTGAATAGATACCTAATTACAGGTTAGCAGTTCAGGGTTAATAGCTTACTGTATCATGCAGAACAATGGTTGACTCCTTTATGTTAATCTCCTGGGCTCCTTTAGTTTTATAGATTTAAAATGGGAATCATACTCTTTGTTTAATCTGCAAATTCAATGACAGGTGTTCTTTGGGTGTACAGTGCTGGGTCCTAAGGTATAAGAATAAGCTTTCAAACATGTATTAAGAAAGAAAAAAGAATAAAACACACCCTATCTACGGTAGAATTGTTGGACTGTTGAGTATGGGAAATGGCAGAGAAGCAGTTCCTGATGAGCCCAGTGGGAAGCCTGGAGACGTCTTTATGTTCCCCTTCTGCATTTTGTAACTTGTTTACTTGTTAAATTAATACCTTGGCAATGAGAATTACATTTTTCATGCCTTAGATCCATCTCTAAGAAAACACACACCTGGAAGTTGTCAACAATAGACTTGCCAAGTTAGATGAGCCCACTGACAGGGTTGGCACAGATCAGACTTAATCCCTTTCTCAGGGCGCTGAAGCCAAGGACACAGGAGAGTAGCTGCCGGGAGTTTTCAGGTGAATCCCATTCCACCTGACCATCCACCCGAGGCCTGCACCACAGCCTCCTCCCCTGCCATCTGACCCCCAGGTCTCCTGAGGTGCTTCACAGATGCGAAGACATATTTTCTGCTCTTTCTTCTTTTTAATTCCTCCTTCCTTCCCTACTGCCAAGATGGGGACTGAATGGGTGGTGGTTTAGTCACCAAGTCGTACCCGACTCTTGTAACCCCATGGGCTGTAGCCCACTAGGCTCCTCTGTCCATAGGCTTTTCCAGGCAAGAATACTGAAGTGAGTTGCCATTTCCTTCTCCAGGGGATCTTGCCGACCCAGGAATAGAACCCGGATCCCCTGCAATGCAGGCAGATTCTCTACCGACTGAGCAACCAGGGAAGCCCACTGGGAGTGAATGGAGGGTATCAAATTGACCTGGACAGCATAAAGTAGATGTGCATAGATTATGGAGCCTGGCCTCTGTGGGGAAGAAATGGTACCCTAGCCTACCAGTCTAACCATGGAATCCAATTTTAAGCTTTAAGTATCTATTAATAAAACTGGTGTGCTAAGTTGTTTCAGTCGTGTCCAACTCTTCGCGACCCTATGGACTGTAACCCACCAACAAGAACAATAATGAAAATACCAATCTTCTTGTGAGAGCAAGATCAAATGAGATAATAAATATAAAAGCGTGTTGCCAATTGTAAACTATTTAAAACAAATAAATCATGTTAACAATTATTGTAGTGGTTCTCTTCAAAGGGAAGCAGCCAAGACCTTGAGTGGGTGGAAAAGTCACTCTATCTCCCACCTCCTGCTGCTTCTCCCTGGCCCAATGCTCACTGCCTTGTATCAGACCCAAATCTCCCTCTCCCTTTTCCTCACGCCAGATTTCCTCACACCAGATTTCCTCACACCCTCTAGTGCCAGTCGACACTTCTCAACTAGCTGCTGATCTAAATATCAGATTATAGAAATTCACAAAAAGGCATAAATGAAGATTAATTCTTCTGGAACATATTTACATGTTAAGAGAGTTTGGTAATCAAAAGAATTTTATCTTGATGGAATGATCTGTAGAGAAAAAAGGGAAATTGATTTTGTAATGTCGTTTAGGTTTATTTTTTCAGATTTTAAATTAATACATGTGATAATTGGCAGAAATGTATTCATATTTTCACCAAAAAACATGCACAAAAATAGTTGTGACAACACTATTTCTAATAGCCCCAAACCAGAAACAATCTGAAAGCCCATAGATAAATTGTAATCTATTCACATAATAGAACTACACAGCAGTGAAAAGGAAGGAACCAAAACTTTATGCGACGACAGAGATGAATCTTACGAACGTGGTGATGTGTAGAGGAAGCCAGGCACAGGTGAGTACACATCTTGTGATTTTCATCTACATAAAGTTAAATAGGGAACTCCCTGGCAGTCCAGGGGTTAGGGCTCCGTGCTCTCACTTCTGGGGCCCCAGGTTCAATCCCTGGTCAGGGAAATAAGATCCCACAAGCCACATGATGTAGCCGAAAGTTAAACATCAGACAAAGTGAATCTCTGATGTTATACGTCAGATCTGTTTTGGTGGGGAAGTAGTAGTGACTAGGAGGAAGGCACAAGAGCAACTTCTGGGGTAATAATGGTATTCTGTCCCTTGATCTGAAGACTGGTTACATTGATTTTGTGAGAATTAGTTGAGCTATAAATTTATGTATGTATGCATGCATAGTTAATTAAAACATACATGTTTTAATTTTGTATGCATGCATAATGTACTTGAATTTAAAGTTTACTAAAAATTTGGCAACACATGTTAATTTTTTAAAAAATATCTAGACTACAGGAAATATATAGTGTTAGAGGATAGCTTTCAAAAGTAAATTTGTGACTTACGTAAATATCAAATTAACACACATTAAAGGTTTTATTTAACTCATTAATTAGTAAGGAAACAGTAAGATATTATAGACAGTTCAAATGAATTTGATTTACAGAGATTTTTTAAAATTATTTATTTTAATTGGAGGCTAATTACTTTACAATATTGTGGTGATTTTTGCCATACATTGACATGAATCAGCCATGGGTGTACATGTGTTCCCCATCCTGAAACCCCCTCCCACCTCCCTCCCCATCCCATCCCTCTGGGTCATCCCAGTGCACCAGCCCCGAGCACTTGTCTCATGCATCCAACCTGGACTGGCGATCTGTTTCACATATGATAATATACATGTTTCAGTGCTATTCTCTCAGATCATCCCACCCTCGCCTTCTCCCACAGAGTCCAAGAATCTGTTCTTTACATCTGTATCTTTTTTGCTGTCTTGCAATCGTTACCATCTTTCTAAATTCCATATATATATATGTTAATATACTATATTGGTGTTTTTCTTTCTTACTTCACTCTGTATAACAGGCTCCAGTTTTACCCACCTCATTAGAACTGATTCAAATGCATTCTTTTTAATGGCTGAGTAATATTCCATTGTGTATATGTACCACAGCTTTCTTATCCATTCATCTGCCGATGGACACAGAGATTTATATGGGCTTCCCAGGTGGCGCTAGTGGTAAAGAATCTGCTTGCCAATGCAGGAGACACACGAGACACAGGTTTGGTCCATGAGTCAGGAAGATCCCCTGAAGTAGAAAATGGTGACACACTCCAGTATTCTTGCTTGGAAAATACCATGGACAAAGAAGCTTGGCGGTTACACCCCATGGGGGTCACAAAGAGTCAGACACAACTGAGTGACTGAACACACACATATTATCTACCAGACAAAATTTATTTATATTGTATTAATAGGAATCACTTACATAGCTATGGATAGGAAACATTTGCATGTTACATGTTAACCCTCTTTCTCTACTGAATTGGGAAATAGTCTAGTCAAAGACAATGAAAGCAGAAGTAACCAGAATTGATGAGCTAAATTTCTTCCACTAAATTTCAGACTTTCTTACACTAGAGTAAAATCAAAACAATTTGTAATCTTTCTAGTCAGGGATAACCTACATACACAAATTTTGTGCCATATTTTTTAATATTGTATGAGAATTATCTTAAATCTGTAGCAAAACTTAACTGCTTCCACGTTGAATATAGATTTCCCTTTGTACCAAAAAGCATTGCTCACATTCCTGATTATTTCCTTAGCATACTTTCTTAGAAGAAATACTAGATCAAAAGATACAGCCATTTAAAGACTCTTTATACATATTGCCAAGTGCTAAAGGAATACTTTGAAGCACATAGCTGGGTAGGGAAAGGGAGAAAGGAAAAACCTTTCTAGATTACCTGCCCATAGACTTCAAGGGTAAAATGTATGCTTGCAGTTTTGCAACTACCCACTGTCTGCCTTCTTCTTCTTCTTTTTTTTTTTTTTTGCTTTTGGACTTCACCAGGATTGAGCAAAAACTCAGTCATCGACTGAGGAAAAAGCGTGGGTTGGTACAGCAAACCACAAAAATCTCCAGTTTAAACGCAAATCCAAGATTACAAGAGATCTCCCTACATTGATGGCTTCATCTGTATTAGGTTATAAATCCCTTGAGGGAGTTTCCAGAACTCAAACCCCACTTCCTCCATATGACTTCCTGTGTTCACATGTGTTTTCTGATCTGTTTTGCTGGTCAGGATTTAAAATATTCTGTAAGCTACATGTATCTAACCATGAGAACTAAATTATTCAATTATTCAATAGTATTTATCAATTGCCTTCTAACTGATGTGCTAGTTCTGAGGTAAGTAGTAAGCAAAACAGACTTACTCCTGCCCTGTGAGCACCCAGAGTATGTCTGTGCTAAGTCTCTTCAGATATGTCCAGCTCTTTGCAACCTTATGGATTGTAGCCCTCCAGACTCCTCTGTCCATGGTATTCTCCAGGCAAGAATCCTGGAGTGGGTTTCCATGACCTCCTCCCCAGGATCTTCCTGACCCAGGGATTGAACCCATGTCTCTTACATCTCCTGCATTGGAAGGCAGGTTCTTTACTAGTAGTGCCACAGCCAGTATGTAATAAGTAAAATATAACCACATACATAGAATGAACATCATGCATTCTCAGTTCAGTCGCTCAATCGTGTCTGACTCTTGCGACCCCATAGACTGCAGCACGCCAGGCCTCCCTGTCCATCACCAACTCCTGGAGTTTACTCAAACTCATGTCCACTGAGTCAGTGATGCCATCCAACCATCTCATCCTCTGTCGTCCCCTTCTCCTCCTGCCTTCAATCTTTCCCAGCATCAGAGTCTTTTCAAATGAGTCAGTTCTTCGCATCAGGTGGCCAAAGTATTGGAGTTTCAGCTTCAGCATCAGTCTTTCCAATAAATATTCAGGACTGATCTCCTTCAGGATGGACTAGTTGGATCTCCTTGCAGTCCAAGGGACTCTCAAGAGTCTTCTTCAATACCATAGTTCAAAAGCATCAATTCTTCGGTGCTCAGCTTTCTTAATAGTCCAACTCTCACATCCATCCGTGACTACTGGAAAAACCATAGCTTTGACTGGATGGACCTTTGTTGGCAAAGTAATGTCTCTGCTTTTTAATATGCTATCTAGGTTGGTCATAACTTTTCTTCCAAGGAGTAAGCATCTTTTAATTTCATGGCTACAGTCACCATCTGCAGTGATTTTGGAGTCCAAAAAAATAAAGTCTATCACTGTTTCCACTGTTTCCCCATCATGCATTTTAATGTCAGGCTATTTATTTTTTGGTGTTGTATTTGTTGACTGCTCCCAAGAGATAGATCTTCTCTTTTCAACTAGATAAGATGCTCCTTGAAGATAGGACTATGTCTTCACTTTGCTAACATCTTCCAAATTATTATGCACTTAATAGGCACCTAGTAGAGAGCAACTCCAGTGGAGAGAAAGCTCCAGGAGATGGTAAAGGACAGGGAAGCCTGGTGTGCTGCAGTCCATGGGGTTGCAAAGAGTCGGACACGACTGAGCAACTGAACAACAGAGAACAGCTAAAGTGGGCTTCATGTCTGCGTGAACCAAGCAAGCTCTTCCTTCCAGCTCCTCAATTATTCTTATAATCTCTATGAGGATAAATAACAAATGACTGGGAAACATGATGTAACTTATTATGTAAGTGTTGTTTTACATTTTATCTTCACCAATAGGTGGCATCATCAATTTTGAAATTACATTTTCTATTTTGTAGCCCCAAATTTTAAGTATGCAGTTCATTCGATAAATGTTTATTGGGCATCTTCTATATGGAAGCTGCCCTGCTGGCTACCACTAACAGAATGGAAAGTAAAAATAGTATAGATTTACTGTGCTTTAACCTATTCCTTTCCTAGTATACCCTAAAGGATATTCCACTTTCAGATATCATCCTTGTTTTACAAAATAACATCTAAATCTGTGATAACAACTCAAAAATGACAATTTTACCTATGTTTGTGTATTTTCTTGTGTGTGTGTGTGTGTGTGTATTTTCAACTTAACCTAATATCTTATTTTAAATGGAGGAGAGGGATGTTAATTTAAATAAAATGTAAACCAGAAAAATATGGATTGAGTGCGGGAAGGGGGGGGTCAATCTGCAGAATTTAATCCAAGCTGACTTTTTAAATGACACAATTTACCACTCCTCAGTGAAAGGAACTTTATTTCCTTTTGGAAGATAAGAGAAGCGTGATCCAGGCATAACAGAAGTATTTCTACAGCTTCCAAGCCTGCACAGTCCCATCTGGAGATAATAAAAGATCCCATTCCTCTGTGTTTATTTCAAAAGATTCATTCTCTGGAATGATCTGAGGTTGCAAACTGTAGCGCATTTGCCAGCTAAAAAGGGCTGCTGCCTCCATGTTACTCAGGAGGTGTCTAGTCCCCAGGAAAGTGGGGACTTTCTAAACTCTCCTTAGAGTGGAAAGACGCCCCTCTGCCCTTCCCAACAATATTGCCTTCTCCACAGTCAATGTGGGAAGGAAGGAAAGGAGAAGGAGAAACAGGGAAGAGGAGCAGTGGGGAAATGAAGTTTCAGGATTTGCATTAAACACCATGTATCAGTTACTAATTTATCCACCTACTGATGAGAGGAAAGTGATATTTGACCAAATGTGTGCTTCTTTTTACTGAGCATCTTTAAAGGGCAATGAATGGCATTACTTTGGGAGGTGCAAAGATGGGCCATAGAAAGATTTTGCCATCCAGAAGCTCCCAGTCTAGTAACCACAATACTGTCTTGTGTAGTAGTGGTTAGAAGTATGGGCTCTCGGCTTTATTCATTTCAACCCGGACTCCACCATGTACATATTCTTGCATAAATTATTTAACCTCTTCATGTTTCAGTTTCCTAACCTGCAAAATGGGGATAAAATAAATTAGGAATATAAAATGAAATTAGTAATATAAAACGAAATAATGCATTAAGATTATAACAAAGGATGTTTGTTGTTACTAATACCAGTAACATTAATACACAAAGGAAATGTTCAGTGTCATAAGACAGGTCTATGTAAAGAGCTATGAAAACTCAGGAGGTAAAGCAGCAACTTCTTAGAAGGGCAGGGCAGAGCAACTCACTCACTGTTGGTGTGAAAAAAAAAAAAAATGGACCCCAAATGGAATCACTTGTGTGAAGCTATGTCACGGATCAAGACTTAATACATAACCTAATTGCAGTCTCAACCTCCCCCAGGAATATAGTCTAAACTGTTCAGTCTGGAATTTCCTGGTCAGCACTAGTGAGGTAATCTGCCTTAGAGACCCCTTCCATCCTCTCAGAGAAAGATAAGGAAATCTGATCTTGCCTTGTCCTGCCCACTTCTGCTTATAAAAGCCCTTCATTGTGTATAGCATCTTTATATATGCTACATAGGATGCTACCAATTCATGGGTCATTGAACAAAGTCAGTAAGACCTATAAAACTTAGTTGAATTTTGTCTTTTAACAGATTTGGTGGCAGCAGTGGGATTTGAAGTGAACTTCCGATGGCTTCAGGAACAACAGGGGACAGAGGCATGGTACTCCACAAACCCACTGAGTTTTCTGTCTTCTTCGTCATTTCCGAAGGTCATCAGTAAGTTCCTCTGGGTTGCTTTCGGTTTCTTTGGATAAAGCTCCTGATTTAATTAACTTTCCAGTCCAGGGCAGGTCAGTTTAAGCTAGCAGACAGTTCCACCCAGAACCTAGGCCTTGGTTCAGTTTTCAACTCCTCATTTGTTTGGGAATCTTAGCCCTTGGTTTTGTGACCACATTCCACGCTGGGAACTCTTGGCAGTTTAATTTGCAGTTTCCCGTTTCTTTGAAATCAGTTTGCAATCCCCATTCTTTGAGGTCTTTTGTTTCAATTCTCTTCGCAGCCCCAACGCCACGCTGGGAATGGCTGGCCGCGTGCACAGCGCCGTCTATTGGCCAGTCTGCAGTAACGTCTCTTTGGTTACTGCTTGGTATACTAAGGGGCACATATTTGTTTTGTTTTAAATGAAAGGCTATTGCGGATAAAGATCTTAGAAGCATAAAATTGGTGAGCATGGATTGAACACTTAGAAGCTGTTAGAGCCCTTCTCACCAAACTCTGCGTCTCCGATTTTAGGATGAGTTCACCACAGACTGTGTAGACTGAGACTAGGTCACCAGAAAACATCAAGAACGTTGTTATGCAATGAAGGACACCGTGAAACACCATAGTTCCCTCCTAAGCAGCACATCCCTTTTTAGTATTAGTTTGACTCCAAAAGCTAGCTCAATAAATACATAAATAAATAATTTAAAGTAATCATTGTTTTTTAAAATAATAAAATTAAAAGTTAATTACTAACTCAAATTCTAAAGCATTAAGCACACCACCTTTCAGCACACCTGCTTATTTTATGGCTAAGAACTATGGACCTGGAAGCTGTAGATATTTACAAAAATGGCAAAATCTTACCAGAAACAAGCTAGGATTCCTGTGGCCATAATGGGAAATGTTCCTGTTAGATCAGATCATTCATTTAAGAAGTACATTTGAAAGCTAGGATTGCCAAATTAAATATAATGAGATACCTATTTTAACTGATATGCAGGGGCCTCCAAAAGCCTTCACGATTCCAAAGGAGCTTCATCGAAAGATTCGTTGGAAAGGCCAATAAAAAATAAAAGACACAAGAGGTCCTAAAATAAAAGATAGTATGAGTAACATGGCTCCTACTGCTCCTTTCTATTTTCATTTACCTGAGTATTCACATTCCACTAATTCTCTGTCTGAACTGCCTTTCCACTCTTGTTTGTTTAATTGGAGGATAATTGTTTTACAATGTTGTGTTGGTTTATGCTGTACAACAGTATGAATCAGCTTAAGTCTACATATCCATGGTGAGCATATATCCATCCCCTCCCTCTTGAGCCACCGCAACCCCACCCCCTGCCTTTCCATTCTAAAGAGGTTATTAAGCAGTTTAAAATAAAACCTCCCAGGGTTGTAGGCAATTCTTCTCATGTATCAGTCAAACACTGAATGAAGGGCAGTACTTAAAGAATTTCCTAAACCCAGAGAGGATATAAAAAGAAACCACTTCAGAAGTCTTGAAGAATTTAGAGTCCCTGGTTTGACAGATCTTTATCAGCTTGTGCACATGCTGGTAGAATCTGAGGAAGCACAAAAATGAAGGAAGCAAAATGCAAAACCCTGAGGATGCATAATTTGAGATCCTCAATCTTCAACATGGTCTCCAGTGGAGCAGAAAATGCTCTCAAAGTAGAAACTGATCTTTTGAGAGCCAATCCTAGAGTCTTCCCTGGTCTGTTATTCAAACATGCAACCAAAAAAAGAGAAAAAAGATGAGTCTATGGCTGACTTTAGAGCTCATCTGAAAGCTCTCCTCCTACAGGTTTCTGGGTTTCATTCAAGGGATGAAGTCACCCAACTTGCTCTAGCTACACTATTTGTAAATAGGTTATGTCCTGAGGTTAGTGGATTAATAAAAAGACCAAAACAAACAAACCAAAAAAATGGGGATGGGAGGCTAGCTCCGCATTGGACTGAACTCATGACTGTAGCTAAACACTTTAAAAGGACTTTGGAACAAGATTGTAAACAAAAATCCACCAAGCTGTTGGCTTTAAAGTCATAGCAGCTCCAAGGTCAGTCACCTGAAATAATGTCAGTCACCTAAAATAATGCCTGGGCCCCTACATCACAGTCTTCTTGGAGTCCATCATTAAAATGCTAACTCATGGGTAGATGTCTCAGTTGTAAGCAACTGGGACCCTGGAAAAGAAAATGTCCTCAAACAAGCCTCTGCATAATATTCAGCTGATTTGTAGATATGAATGTCCTTACATCGACCCTCAAAGGAGGGTCCCTGTATGGGTCCCTCCCAGAGTTGATGAGACTCCGGGGGCTTTTCTGGTGAATTGTTACGTTATTCCCTTAAACAGCCAAGGAAAACTAAAATTAATGGAAAACCTTGCCAAATTCTTGTGGATACTGAAGCTACACTCTCTACTTTAATCCCTTCTCAAAGCCTGCAGATGTGGTCCTGAAAAGACTGATACAAGCCAACTAAGGGTGAGAATTCTAACCAGAGTCAGCTTTCCCAGATCTGTCTGCAGTACCCAATAAAAAGAAAAATAAAACGTCTTTTGCATTTTCTTTGGAGATAGCAAAGGAGTTGTTCAGCACTTCCAGAAATATTTACTGTTTGTCCTGGCTGACAATGGACAAGATATTTAGAAGAATTTTGAAGTAGCTCTGTGGACAGAAATTGGCCAGGCTGAAAGCTGACATTCAGACCCTGATAGGAATTTTTCTAGGTCTCCTCCACTAAGCTAAGATAAAACTGTGTACACAAAGTAAAAGAAAAACCTTCTAAAAATGGGTGGAGCACCTATGATGTCATTTAAGTTGCAACCCATTCCTTTAGGAGTTAAAAACAACTGTCATTTTCTTATGAATCTTGGCAAAACCAGAAATGCTCCAGGAACTCTTAGTTAGATCATTTCTTTAAAATATCAACTTCAGGGAAGTGATTCTCATTAAAACAAACAAACAAAAAAAAAAGAAGTGGAAGAGATGGTCATTTTGAACTTAGACAAATGAAAAATCTCTTACATGTCTTCTCCACAAATATGAGTAAACAGCTCTAGCCATCTGAACAGATAAGCTTAACTTATTTCATCTATTGGAAAGCATTGATCCAACTGCTTTTATAACTAGTGAGTTTTGTGTTATTACCTGCTCCATGGCAGTAATTTTAAAATAGAAGCTGTAAGATCCCTGTTTTTATCTGTTTATATGTTTGTGTGTGTGTGTAATAGATGTGTAGTATTTTCCACCTTTGGATGGTAGAACCAAAATTAATTTGTGAAAGCACTCTACTTGGCTTAAAGAGAATTAAGCACTTATATGAATTAAGGATTCCTAAAACTCTCAAAAATATAATGGAAACTAACCCAAATGCTTTTCAAGTTCACATGATCTGAGATAATCTTTGGTAAATAAAAACTAGTTTAAGTTTGTTGGGTTAATTGAAATAGGTATGTCTTCAGAATTATCAGCATTAAAATAATGCAGGCATACTTTATTCCATTAAAGTTTGATCTTGTTGGCCAATCCTATACTTGGGTTTCTTGGTCAAATAAGTTCATGTAGTTTTTCTTACACAGTTTGTCAGCAAGAAAAATAACTTGGGATGATGGCTGACTTTGTCTAATGTCTCATGAAATTTTTGTGGGTAGTCTAAACATAATTATTGAAAATAAGTGAATTTAATAGATATAAACAGGATAGAAGATTTTAGGTGAACTTTTAAGCTAGTTTCTACAAACCTTTTTGGTATACTGAAACCTTAAAGTTTTGCTAAATTAAATTAAATGATGGACAGTCATTGTGTACCTAGATCACTCCCAAATGAGATAAAATACTAAAACATTAATTACTAAACACAAGCCTTTTTACTTTTGCTTCCTTTCCCAGAGGAACTAAAGATACTTGGATTTATTAGTAAACATGTTTCATGTCACAATGAAAAATTTACTATGAGAAAGCATATGTTTCTAGAAATCATAAAAAAGTATCCATAAATTTGTCAAAGCATAGAATGCTAATATAACAGTTCACAATTGTTTTGTGTGTGTGTGTGCACGCGCATGTGTGCGCTATATCGCTTCAGTGCAACCCTAAGGACTCCAGCCTGCCAGACTCCTCTGTCCATGGGATTCTACAGGCAAGAGTACTGGAATGGTTTGCCTTGCCCTCTTCCAGGGGATCTTCCCGACCCAGAGATTGAACCTGCATCTCTTATGTCTCCTGCATTGGCAGGCGGTTCTTTACCACTAGCACCACCTGGGAAGCCTATATATACAATTAAAGCTACTAGTGACAGATTTTATTTTGTTGAGCTCCAAAATCACTGTAGATAAGACACTTGCTCCTTGGAAGAAAAGCTATGACAAACCTAGACAGCATATTAAAAAAAAAAAGCCACATCACTTTGCCGACAAATGTCCATATAGTCAAAGCTATGGGGTTGTTCCAGAAGTTATGTACAGACATGAGAGTTGGACAATAAAGAAAGTTGAAAGCCAAAGAATTGATGCTTCGAACTGTGGTGCTGGAGAAGACTCTTCAGAGTCCCTTGGACAGCAAGGAGATCAAATCAGTCCATCCTAAAGGAAATCAACCCTGAATATTCACTGAAAGGACCAATGCTGAAGTTGAAGCTCCAATACTTTGACCACCTGACACAAATAGCCAACTCAGTGGAAAAGACCTTGATGCTGGGAAAGATTGAAAGCAAAAAGAGAAGAAAGTGGCAGAGGATGAGATAGATAGCATCACTAACTCCATGGGCATAAGTTTGAGCAAACTCTGGGAGATGGTGAAGGACAGAGGAGCCTGGAGTGCTGCAGTCCATGGGGTTGGAAAGAGTCAGACATGACTTAGCAACTGAACGATAACAACAAAAGCTACCAAAAATAATAAGGGAAACATCTTCATTGCAAGGAAAGTAGGAAACATGTTTTCTATAAAAGAAGGTAAAAGGAATGGAGGTGCATTTATGTTGAGGAAAAAGAAAGGAACTTTGTCCTGATTAGAGACTAGTTATTTCACAATGGGAAAGAGAAAAAATGCAGAACAAATTATAGGTTTGTGGGAAAAGAATCTTGGGAAAAGAATTTTAGGTGTGGTCAGGCTGGCTAAGATCAAAATGAATTTATTTAAGTCAATGAGTTTTAATATCAAAGGTAAGCTGGTACAATATTAAAATCTGGTTTTCTCACTCTTGAAAGGACAGGTTGTTTTGGATTATTAGTCTGCTCTTAGTAAGACATTGTAAACAAAAGTTTTGCTTAACCTTTTAAGTGGTCTGCCTAGAAAACAAAGATTCTATGTTTTATCAAAATAATTTCCTGTGTTTGTTGTTTTTTTCAGGTCTTTGATTACTTGAGTAAACCTAGTCTTCTTGCTATTAAAAAAGCAAAGTTTTGCTCAGAACTATGTACCTTCCTGAATTTGCATTCAAAGTCTTTGTTGCTATGGTAAAATGGCTCTTATTTCAGTGACCTATGATCCTTTTATGACCAATTGTTTTAAAATCTTTTTATATTTGTTTACAAACTTCCCCAAGGCAAATTCTAAATAAAGTGTTTTGATTTATAACTAACTTTAGGATTTCCCGGGGTGGGGGGGGTGGGGGGGGTGTCTCTGGGACTCTTTGTGACCCCATGCTGTGCTGTGCATAGTAGCCCAGTTGTTTCCACTCTTTGCAACCCCACAGACTATAGCCCACCAGGCTCCTCTGTCCATAGGGATTCCCCAGGCAAGAATACTGGAGTGGGCTGCCATGCCCTCCCCCAGGGGCTCTTCCCAATGCAGTGATCAAACCCAGGTCTCCTGCATTGCAGGCACATTCTTTCCCATGTGAGTCTCCAGGGAAGCCCAAGAATACTGGAGTAGGTAGTCTATCCCTTTTTCAGGGCAACTTCCCAACCCAGGAATCAAACCAGGAGCTCCTGCATTGCAGGTGGATTCTTTACCACTTGAGCTACCAGGAAAGCCCTGTGACCCGATAAGTTAAACTAATTAGACTTATTTGATATGTTTAATTACATGGGAGAGTGAAAGTGTTAGTCATTCAGTCGTGTCCAACTCTTTACGACCCCATGGACTATAGCTCACCAGATTCCTCTGTCCATGGGATTTTCCAGGCAAAAATATTGGAGTGGGTTACCAAACCCTTCTCCAGGAGATCTTCCCTACCCAGGGATTGAACCTGGGTCTCCAGCATTGCAGACAGATTCTTTACTATCCGAGCCATCAAGGAAGCCCAATTACATAGGAAGCGTTGTCAAATAAGAAGTAATATTAAACTTTCTTCTATATGTTTGTATGTGTTCCTGAAATTGAGCTAAATTCCTGGAAATCTGATAGGTTCTGGTCTAACGTAATCAGTCACAATTATATCTTAAAATGTATATGTCACAGAAATAACTGAATTTCCTTGTCAATAACATTGTAATGAATTTTCATCAGATCTTTTTATCTGTTTTTAAAATCATTTTTAACCATGCCCATTTTAAAGTCCTTTACCATTTACAGAGTTATGGTTTTACTGTGATGCTTTTGTAAAAATGTTCTTGCAAAAGTGCTTCATCTTAAAGGAGATTCATGTAAAGGACTTTAACAAGTGCAGGTTTCTATTAACTTGAAGATCATAAAACTGAACTGAGTGAGAACTCCGGAACTAATAGAAAAACTGGATTTAAGCAAAACAAGTGTTAATTACATGGAACTGAATGAACTGAGGAAGATGATTATAATTTTTTTAGGACTTTCTGTTTAAAACGTTGGTTCCTTAATGTTTCATTTTTCCAGATTTAAGGAAATCTTTCCTTTTCATCTGAACATGACATTCAGCAATTTGGTAAAGGATACCTTTGTAAACACAGATGAAATGTTTACTTTTTCTCCCTATCTGATCCCTTCCGTAATTAGAAAATCCTTGAGTATTGTTCCTTGACAATAGAGTTAGTTATTTGCATAAGTTCAGTATGAATCTGTTCTCCTAGTAACAGAACACAATTGGAAACATTGGCTATATTACCAAGGCTTTGACTGGAATGTCATATTTGAGACAGATACACATGGACTCAGATTTGACCAAAGCTTACATGGTCAGTCATTGTTCTCACTGCACTTACAGGCCAAGTTTAATGCAAACAAATTAGTTTTACTGTGATTATCTGTTTTTAATGGGGGAACTTGTAGAGAGAAAAATTATGTTTGTAGCTATTAGATTCTAGTTCTGTTAACTATCTTTAGGCATATAAACTAGTCTGGATTCTAAACTCTTGTAGTTACCTCAAGTATCTTGCTACATTTCCAATTTTCTTCCCTTTTTCTGATTTGGAATCACTGAGAACATAGAATGCTCTTGAATCTCCTTGGAAGAGACTATACCAGATCTTCCTAACTATAGCCAGACTTCAGGGATTTAAACCTTAGGAAGGCATCTCACTGCTGAAGAAATCTTCAGTTGTGAGATCTTTAAGTCAAATTGATTGGGAAGAGAGGTAGCCAGCATGGCGCTAGCTTGATTTCCTCTCAAGGTGCTTGATCAAGACATCATACCTTAACATTAAACTCTTTCTTCTTCTTTTCCTTACGCTGGCATTTGCCTAGAAAGATAACAGGATTGTCCACATCTCCTGGGCCATTGCTAAGGAGTGTATCTAGAATTTGGAACAACTTTTTATTTCAGACTAGGAGATTTAGTTCCTGAATGCACTGGAAACATGACTGACCCCTGGTTTGAATGGGCAAGTGAAACGACGTCTGCAAATGAATCCATTAACAGTTCCACTTTAGGGAAAGTGGTTTGGGCCCCCAAAAGATTTATCTTTGTCTGTAGTGGTTATCATTCTCCTTCAGCCTATGGACGCCTAGATGGCTAGCATGTAACTGGGAAAATGCCTCCTAGGTTATCTAATTGTGCATCGTGTGTGCGCTCAGTTGTGTCCGAGCCTTTGTGACGCCATGGAAGGCAGCCTGCCAGGCTCCTCTGTCCATGAAATTTTCCAGGGAAGAATACTGGAGCAGGTTGGCATTCCCTACTCCAGGGGATCTTCCTGACCCAGGGATCGAACCCATGTCTCCTACTTTAGCGGGCGGATTCTTTACCACTGAGCCACCTGGGATGCCCTAGGTTATCTAACCATGCCTCTGACTGTCCACAATTAAACTGAGACACCTCACCAGTCAACTCCCCTGAATTTTACATTCTCAGATTAGAAAGGACCGACCAGGCATTTTTCATGATTCAGAATTCTCTTCCTTTGGCAGGTTCCTACTACCCTATTTAAGAGTAAATGTGAATGAGGCCTGATCAGGAACCTCTCCTTAACTCTTGAAAGTACTGTGGAGTCTACTGCTAAAGAAATAGCTCCCCAACAACAGTCCTTAGACTTTCTTTCTGAAGTTGCTCTTAATAATAGTATAGCCTTTGTTTATCTTTTAGCTGGACAAGGAGGTATCTGTTCTGTGGCCAGTACCACCTGCTGCACCTAAATTAACACTTCTGGGGAATTTGAAACTCATTTACATACAAACACTAAGCAAGCCAGTTGGCTGAAAGGGTGACTCCTTCATCCAGTCCTTTCTTTGACTTACTTGATTTTCACTGGTTTAGTCTTGGGGATCATGGCTCTGAGGTACACTCCAGACATTGGGAATTATCCTACTAATAATAGTCATGGTAGTCTATCATGTCATAGTCTTTCAAAACTCTGAAATGCATGTTTGCAGCCATTAACCACTAAGTAAATGGAGATAAGACTGGAATGCCAGAAAATGAATGAAGTGACCAACTGAAAAATTATGAGCCTGAAGTCATGACCTGTTGGATACCACAGAGGTTCAGCCAAAAAAAAAAAAAAAAATCATCACGACCTGTGAATACCACAGAGAGGACCAATAAAAGCTGCAAGAACTATGGAGCAGTAGCCAAGAGTAGCTGTAATGCCTTACATATTTTTTGGTCACATCCCTTGCAGATACAAGGTATTAGGTGGTTAAAATTCACTGAGTTTGACTTGTGTTATGTATGGAAGGCAAGGAGGGGCTCTCTGGCTTGGGTGAGTGGGAAGATAAAAGTAAGGACCTAGCAGGTCTGGAGGGAGAGACTCAATGAGTTCATTCATTGACATATGGAATTTAAAGTAGTGAGATGATTGGATAGTGATGTCCAGGAGGCAACTAGAAATGTAGACCTAGAGAGAAAAGCTCAGAGCTAGGAAGATTTTCAGATGACCTGTGACATTATACCAGTAGATGGAAAAACCAGAGACTGAGTTAAGTTACCAAGGGAGAGTAGAAAGAGGGTCAAAAGACTGTCAAGGGTGAATCCTTGGGACTTATATTGGGGAAAAGGAGAGAATGACTCTGCAACAGAACCAATTCATTAAATTGCACTATCACCTTAATAGCTGTGGATAGGAGCTAAAAAATTAGATAGTGTGTCCCAGCTAGAGTTGAGATCAGCAGGATCTCATGGGGAAGGTAGGAATGATGGAACCAGAGGTGCTGGCCACAGCTTTGCTGGAATGTCTCCCTATGGATTGCAGACTTAGAAAGGGCTTTCCAAGGTTGGTTTTATAGGGTTTCCATAACTCAGTGCCACAAGCTGGGTGGTTTAAGACAATAAGAAATGTATGCTCCTCCAGTTCTGGAGGTTAGAAGTCATGGTGTGTGCAAGGCTGGTTCCTTCTAAGGACTGTGTGCCTCTTTCCTAGCTTCTGGTGATGGTTGACATTCCTAAGTGTTCTTGGCTGTCGATACAGCTCTCCAATCTCTGCCTCCATTTTTACATGGTGTTCTCCATGTTTCTCTGTGTGTTGGCATGGCCTTCTTATAAGGACACCAGTCATATTGGATTAATGACCTTATCTTAATTGGTTACTCCCGCAATGACCCTTTTTATGGATAAGGACACATTCAGAGGTACTACTGGTTAGGACTTTACCATTTCTCTTTGAGGGGACACAATTCAACCAATAAAAGGCCTGATGACAAGAAAGAAAGTGATGTAGGTAGCGGGAGGAGGAGAGAAATGGGATCTGGTCAGTGTGGCAAAGAGGCAAGTGGAATTTTTGAACACTAGGGAATGGTGGAAATGCTTTTTGCTGCAAATGAGTCTGAGTTTGGGATAACTATTGGTTTGAACACATTTAATTACACCTCTAGTTTTAGAATAGCATTTTTTTTTCCTTCGAGAATTGACTTGGATATGTGAATTAGGTGGTTTACTAAAGCTCTAGTGCAGATGGACCCAGTCCTCTGCAGAGACTTGGGGTGATAATCTGGTTGGAAGTGCAAGGCTAGGGAACTTGCCCTAAGCCAATTTTATGGCAAGCCCATCATGTTTATATGGTCTGTTGTTATTTGGGATGACCCCCCCCCCAAATAGGGGAACTGTTGAAGGTAAGGGAGGTCAGACTCCTAACCAACTTTTGGACATCCATCCATCTCTAGTTTATCCTTTTATCCTGCTGACCTTCCCAGATCTATTGTAATTATAGTAACCCAAATGTGTTAGCTGGAAATGGAACGAAGACTGCAGGATTTCCATGCTCTCAGCCTCACTTACTGGCTCATGCTTATCAGCAGAGAGAGCGGTGGTGGTGGTGGTTGTTTAGTCGCTAAGTCGTGTCCGATCTTGCGACCCCATGGACTGTAGCCCACCAGGCTCCTCTGTCCATGGGATTCTCCAGGCAAGAATACTGCAGTGGGTTGCCATTTCCTTCTCCAGGGGATCTTCCCAACCCAGGAATCGAACCCGGGTCTCCTGCACTGCAGGCAGATTCTTTACCAACTGAGCTATGAGGGAAGCCCAGAGAGAGCAGAGTGTAAGCTAACTTTTCTAGTATGGTAGTTCAAGCATTTGGGGGCAGTCTGTAGTGGCAGCGATCTTACACAATGATGGCACAAGCTTTTACTGCCCTTAGAAGAGTAAATAAGAAGCTGCACATGACATAACACAACCTGTGTTACAAGAAATATTTTGCAACAACTCACAGAAACAAGGTACATATTAAGTATAGTAGAATGGTTGCTTCTAAGAAAAGGGAGGAGGGTGGGGGGAGGCCCAAAGAAAATGAGAGGCCCTTAGAGAGACCGATGAGGAGAGCGAACTATAGATTAAGGAGTGTGATTAATATAACCTCCTGCACCAGAAGTTTTAAAAAGACAAGCAAAAAAAAAAAAAAAAACCCAGAATATGTGGGTCAGAACTGCGACTCCACTATTCACTAGCTTTTTGGAGGTTAACTAATCTCTCTATCCCTCAGTTCATCATCTGAAAAATGGAGATAGGATAAGTACCTACCTCAGGAGATGGTCCTGACAATGACGTGAATCTGAATATATAAGGTGCTTAGAAGAGCAGCTGGCACAGAGTGCACACTCAACCCTGTGGCCGAGTAAATTAAACAAAATAATCTGTATAAAGTGCTTAGCACAGCGCCTAGCCCACAGGATTCAATTCATGTTAGTTAACTGCTGTTGTCACAGGCATCATCGTTATCATCACCATTTTTTTACATGGCCAACACCATGCCTTAAATGAGAAGCGGGCAAGGGGGCAGGAGGACTGTTGTGCACAATTCAAAGACAATGCTTTCTACTATGCTGGCTCCACCTGAATCATTCTTTTTGTGTAATCTTAAACAAGTCGCTTCACTTCCCGCAGTGTCGGTTTCCTCAAGTAAGCCTCCTACACCTGTCATCAGCATTAAATCTCACTCTTGGCACATCATCCTTTTGGAACCCAGCACTTAATCTGTGTTAGCTGCTGTGACAGGACCCAAAGCAATGGCAAGGGCCTGATCCTCAGGGAAGTCACATAGTTCCTTGTGAAATTGCCTTGACCCACTGGGATGTCACACCCTCTAACACAAGTCCCATCAGTGCAACCTACTTGTAGGCCAAATATGGGTTCATTGGGAACCTCTGGTGCCCCACAGAAGCAGAAGCCCAACCAAAATGGGATAATCTGGGTTACCCATCATGGTCTCAGGGACTCTACTTGTCTTGTTCTCACTTTTCAAACAAATTTTGTTTCTTTTTGGCTGCACTGGGTCTTTGTTGCTTTCTCTAGTTGCAGCAAGCAGGGGCTACTCTTCATTGTGGTGCACAGGTTTCTCATCGCAGTGGCTTTCTTGTTGTGGACCAAAGGCTGTAGCCACACGGGCTTCAGTAGCTGCAGTTCGCAGGCTCGGTAGTTGTGGCTCATGGGCTTCAGTGCTCCGAGGCATGTGGAATCTTCCCAGGTCAGGGATTGAACATGTGTCCCCTGCATCGGCAGGCGGATTTTTATCCACTGCACCACCAGGGAAGTCCTGCTCTGACTTTTTATTTTTTGTTTTGTGTCAGAGTTACCAAGAACTTGCTTTGTTGTCCTTTCACAGCTGTTCTCTCTTTAGTCCTTGTAACAGCCCTGTGAGGGAAGAACTGCTTCTCTCATCATTCTGGAATGAGGAAACGGAGGCACAGGGGTGTAGAGTCATTTGCCTCAGGTTACATAAGTAGTAAGTGTCTAAGCCAGTGGCTGAATGCACACAGCCTGACAGCAAAACCTTTGCTACTAAGCCAGGGAGTTTGGCAGTTTGGATCAAAAGGGAAATTGGATACACTCTTGATCTAACAGTTTTACCTTAATGAACTTACCTGATAGATCTGTTTGGCTGTTTGAATGATTATGATGGCAAAAAGAAAAAGACAACTAAACATCCATTTATAGAAAACTGGTTAAGTAATTTATAGTACATAGTTGCAGTGGGATGATGCAGTCTCATGAAAAAGAATAATGCAGATTTATATGCATTAACATGAAACTAGCTCCAAAATAGGGCTTCCTTCATGGCTGAGTCGATAAAGAATCTGCCTACAATTCAGCAGACCCAGGTTCAGTTCCTGGATCGGGAATATCCCCTGGAGAAGGAAATGGCAACCTACTTCAGTATTCTTGCCTGGAGAATCCCATGTAGAGAGGAGCCTGGTAGGCTACAGTCCATGGGGTCGTAAGAGTTGGACGCAACTGAGTAATTAAATCTCCACCATCATCCCCAAGATACAGTCTTAAGTAAAAAACATTTGCATGAGGATGTATATTTAAAAAAAGATTGTACAAACAGTGTGTATAGCATGCTATCATTAATACTTTTTAAAAAGAGGTGGACACACACACTTGCTTATAGTTTTGTCTACAAAAAAATGCCTCTAGAGGCATATATAAGAAAGTTGAACTAGTACTTATCTCTGATGGGCAGAATGGGAGAATTAGAGATCTGAGAGAGGCAAAATTACTTCTCATCCTTTTGAACAATTCTTTATTTTAAATCATAAATGTTTATTGCCTTTTCAAAAAATATCTTAAAAGAGATGGGGTAAGAAGAGAAGGAAGACTTGTGGGAGGTATGGAGGTTTCAGATCCTCCTCTGATGGTCCAGTTCACTCCTGGGTTTCTGGGGAACGATGGTTTAGCACTGCAGGTTAGCATTGTTTGAGTGCTTGCTTGTGGCCGCTTTCAAACTAAGGGCTTGGTATAATACCTTATTTCACTTAAACCTCGCAACTATCTACCAGGCCTTGCTATTTCACCTCTTTCTTATAGAGATTCCTCACAGTGCAACCCGACCAGATCCTTCAGAGGTAACAAACATCTAGAATAGGCCTCCCTGCCACTAGCCCATCCCCATTCCATTAGGCTGTTCTGAATGCTGAGGGTCTCCTAGACCAGTGGTTCACAAAATGTTGTCTCCAAGAGGCAGCATCATTATCATCTGGGAACTTGTTAGAAATACAGATTCTCAGGCCACACCCCAGACCAACTGAATCACAAATTCTGTGAGGGGAACCCAGTTGATATGGTTTAATAAGTCCTCCAGGTGATTCTGATATATGTTTAAATTTTAGAGCTGTGGTCCTAGGCCAGTGTCTTTGCCTGCGAAACATTAAACATTTAAATATTAAACACTACAAATATCAATGTCTGAGTCTCACCTCACCCTGGAGATTCTGATTTAATTGCTTTTGGATGAGGCCTGGGCACAAGTGTTTCAGTGCTCCCCAGGTGATTGACCTAGACCTTTGGAAACAGCCATTTGCATCTGGGAATGGTGAATGGTACACTGACAGCATGAAATCAAGTTGCAGGGACTAACACATATGTAAGAGCATCACAGTGTCCCACTTTTAAGTCCTGTCCCCTCCCCTAAAACCTGCACCTAACCCAGGAGGCAGAACCATGGATGAGCAATGCTCCTTGGCTGAGCAGGTATGAGCTTATCAGGTTGAGCACTTTAGTAGTGTTACTTACTTTAGGCCTACAAATTCCATCTCTAATGAACACTGAGAAGAAGCAGGAGAGAAAATATATTATCCCCAAAATAATTTAATAGAGAAAATGAGATCTGTAAATAGCACAGTAAAAACCTAATTTTACCAGCTCACCATTTCTGGGGCTTAAATATTTTGTACTGAAGATCGCGTCATATCACATAGCACATCTCTGACAAAATAGGGGTTCAATCAGCATTTGTCTAGTCAATGAATCCACTAATCAATAAATGAATGAATGGATGTCACTGAAGGAGAAGCCGATTCTGTCTTTGGCATCCACGGCCCACCTTACTACCAACTGCCATTCTTGGAGTGAAGTGTGGGGAGGGAGAATCTATTGACAGTAACTGTGCTAAGATCAGGTGCTAGAGCTGAATGTCAGTCTAAGCAGACTGTAAACCCCAATGAAGGTGAGAAGGGTGAAGCAGGTGTGGTGGTCATTAGAGCTGGCAAGTAAATATTTCCAGGTTTCCTCCCCAGAATATAGAAGGATGGCCCTACTCTACCCCTCAGAGTTCTCTATGGCCATGTGAATTGATTGGCTTACTGAAACAGAGGTTTTGCATTTTGCTTCTGCACAAAAGCTTTAAGAGCCAGTGTGTGATTTGTCCTCCTTTTCTGTAGGATGACCAACCTTCCTGGTTGCCTGAGATTGAGGAGTTTTCCAAGGAGTGGGATTTTCAATGCTAAAATTGGGACACCTCCAGGCATCAATGTTTCAAGTAGTAACCATTCCATCAGCTTGAGTCCAGGAATGAGGTCAGTCCATCAAACAAGAGACTCAGAACATTGAAATAACTTGCCTGGGGACACAGTGAGATCAGAGATGGATTCCAGACCATGCCTGTGTGACTTCAGAAACCGCAGTCATGTGCCACCTGGGTGTAGATACTCTTTTTTACATGTATCTTTTTATTTTTAAACCCCTGGGTCAGGAAAATCTCCTGGAGAAAAGAATGGCAGCCCACGCCAGTATTCTTGGCTGGAGAATTCCATGGACAGAAGAGCCTGGTGGGCTACAGTCCATGGGCTCACAAAGAGTCAGACACGACTGAGCAACTAACACACACACACATACACATAGTTGCCTTATAATATTGTGTTAGTCTCTGCTGTACAAAGACGTGAGTCAGCCATATGTATACACAAGTCCCCTCCCTCTTGGAGCTTTCTCCCACCCCTTCTCAAATCCCATCTGTCTAGGTCACTGCAGAGTACTGAGCTGAGTTGCCTGTGATACACAGCAGCTTCCCACTAGCTACCTAGTTTACACGTGGTAGTGTATATGTGTCAGTCCCAATCCCCCAAATGTATCCCTCCCATGTCCACACATCTGTTCTCTATGTCTGTCTCTATTCCTGCCCTGCGAACAGGTTCATCTGTACCATTTTTCCAGATTACACATGTATAAATATACAATATTTCTTTTTATCTTTCTAACTTACTTCACTCTGTATGACAGTCTCTTAGGCCCATCCACATCTCTACAAATGACCCAGTTTCACTCTTTTTAATGGCTGGGTAATATTCCACTGTATATATGCACCACATCTTCTTTATTCATTGATCTGTTGATGGACATTTAGGTTGCTTCTATGTGCTGGCTACTGTAAATAGTGCTGCAGTGAACATTGGGGTGCACGTGTCTTTTTGAATTATGGTTTTCTCAGGGTATATACCCAGTAGTGGAATTGCTGGGTCATGATAGTACTTCTATTTTTAGTTTTTTAAGGAACCTCCATACTTTCTCCGTAGAGGCTGTATCAATTTATATTCCTGCCACCAGTATAGGAGGGTTCCCCTTTGTCTTCACCCTCTCCAACATTTGTTGTTTGCTGCTTTCTTGACAATGGCCATTCTGACTGGTGTTAAGTGGTACCTCATTGTAGTTTTGATTTGCATTTCTCTAATAACCAGTGAGTTGAGCGTCTTTTCATGTGCCTCTTGGCTCTCTGTATGTCTCCCTTGAAGAAATACCTGTTTAGGCCTTCTGCTCATTATTTGCTTGGTTGGTTTGTTTTTTGACACTGAGCTGCACGAGCTGTTTCTATTATTTTGGAGATTAATCCTTTGTTGTTTCATTTGCAAATATTTTCTCTCACTCTGAGGGTTGTCTTTTCATCTTGTATATGGTTTCCTTTGCTATGCAAAACCCTTTAAATTTAATCAGGTCCCAATTGTTTATTTTTGCTTTCATTTTCATACTCTAGGAAGCGGGTCAAAAAAGCGCTTGCTGTGATTTATGTCAAAGAGTGTTGTTCTTATGTTTTCCTCTAAGAGTTTGTAGTGTCCAGTCTTACATTTAGGTCTTTAATCCATTTTGAGTTTATTTTTGTGGATGGTCTTAGGGAGGGTTGTAATCCCATTCTTTTACATGTAGCTGTCCAGTTTTCCCAGCACCATTTATTGAAGAGACTGTTTTTTCCTCCATTGTGTATTCTTGCCTCCTGTGTCATAGACTAGGAGACCATAGGTGTGTAGGTTTATCTCTGGGCTTTTTTTTTTATTTTGTTTACAACTGTGGAGACTCTGGTCTATAAAAGTAAGTGAGAATACCAATTTTCCCAAATTCATTGAATGATACTCATTCCACAAATATTTATTGTGTTCTATTCTATGGGATTATAGGCCCTGGGGTGAGATGTTATGGGTTACACAAAGATGAAGAAATGCTGTCTATGATTTCTTTCCTCAAGAAATATACAGTGTTGAAAGGAGGTGGACATGTACATGACTCACTATATCCCAAGGCAGATGCTGAGAGATGTTATTAAAACGTTTTGTATACCTTTCTGTATTTAACAAATTTACCACAATAAGCACATATTATCTTTTTAAGTGTTTATTAAAGAAAACAAAAATTAAAAACAGTTAAAATATCTTTGGGGCTTCCCGGGTGCCATTAGTGTGCCTGCCAATGCAGGAGACATGAGAGATGTGGGTTCGATCCCTGGGTTGGGAAGATCCCCTGGAGGAGGGCATGGCAACCCGCTCCAGTATTCTTGCCTGGAGAACCCCATGGACAGAGGGGCCTGTCAGGCTTTGGTCCATAGGGTGGCAAAGAGTCCAACACAACTGAAGTGAATTAGCTCACATGCATGCAAAGTATCTTTACCCTTCAGGTTACCAATTCATAGTAGATCAATAATAATAACAATAATATCTAGAAAAATGTATTAATGCTTTCTTTTTCTGAAGATCAGTACCATTTGTTCAAAGATTATGATACAGCTGCACTTACCTGCCTTCAGTAGGACAGGAGCTTTGAGATTTCATTCAATTATGCCGACTAATTTCCCACTGTATTCATGGTTCCTCGTTCACCCTATATGACCAGTGGCCCAAGTCTACATGCCCACTGGGCAGAATTCTCTGACATGGGTCAAAGCCAGCTAACTGGTCCAAAGGATTATAGTCTTTGGTAAGGAATGAAAGACCCAGCCCTCCTTAAAGATCTTTCCCACTGGTCAAAGGCATTAGAAGAAAGCCTTACCAAAAAAGGAGGTGGCAGTCAGGCCTGAGACAGAGGAAATTTGGAGCCCAGGACCTTCCAAGATAACGGGGCTGTCTTGCCAGCCCTGGACAAAGAGAGTGTGGTTTCTGGGGAAAGTATCACTGTCCCACTGTCTACTGTGGGACATTCTCCAGGGCTGCAGTGAAGTTTTAGTCTTTGAGTACAGTTGATAGTACCTCCTGCTTTGGTGACTTGAGCAGAAGTTAAGCTACAAATGTGTGCATGCTGAAAGTGTTTGGGGAACGGAGATAACAATAAGCAAACAAATAAAACCTACTGCTTTGAGATGTTTTGTAACAGCTGTGCTCCCTATAGAACAGATTTCCTCCTTGCCTGGATCCAAGAGCATCTCCTGGGTCCTCCTGGTTAAAATGCTGAGTGTCCATGGAGAATATGAGCTAAGGAAGGAGGGGGACTGTCTTCCAGCTAAGACCGGGCAGCTGTCATGCAAGGTAAAACCTTAGCAGCTGTAATGAGGAGGTGCAGAGGGCCGGGGGTCTATCAGTTCCATGTGGGAGCTTTCCTGCAGGTTTACAGATGAATCAGCTTCCACTGAGAAAGCGATAGACTGTAATGGCATTGTAACTTGTAACATCTTTGCCCAAGAATGGCACAAACTGAACTTTTCTGTTCTGTGTAACATGGAAGGGAAGATACAGACTGAGCTACTTCTTCATGCCTTGAGACATCTCATAATATATATGTGATATGTGTGTATGTATAATACTGTTTATATTATATTGTTATCCTATTATTCTATTACTATGCCAGTCAGGAGAGGCTTGATAGGCTGCACTAATATACAACCCAGAATATTATGGCATGTCTGCTAAGTCACTTCAGTCGTGTCTGACTCTTTGTGATCCTGTGGACTGTAGCCCGCCAGGCTCCTCTGTCTATGTGGTTCTCCAGGCAAGAATACTGGACTAGGTTGCCATGCCCTCCTCCAGGGGATCTTTCTGACCCAGAGATCGAATCCCAGTCTCTTATGTCTCCTGCATTGGCAGGCATTAGGGTTCTTTAACACGAGTGTCACCTGGGAAGCTCAAAATTTTATTGACTCAACATGATAAAAGTTTACATCTTATATCACAATTCAGTGTAGGGAGAGGTCCCCACCACTTAGATTCCTCTAAGTGGTGATTCAGGTTCCTTTCATCTTAAAATGCCATCAGCTTTGACGTTTGGCCTCAACAGTTGCCCCCAAGGGAGAAGAGAGTACGTTAAAGGTTGTCACTAGGTCTACAGGCACTGGCCACTACTTCTGTCACATCCTACTGGCAGAATCCAAACACAGGGCCCCATCCTAACTGCAAGGGAGCCGGGAAATGTTGTCTTTGTGTGCCAGGAAGAGAAAATGAAATTGATGACTATCTAGCCAGTCTTTCCTGCAAGTTTCTCCAAGTTGAGTTATATAGTACTTTTCTTCTAATTGTGCTTTACATTCGATACCGTTTAATCTGCCTCCTCGCTTGTCACTGTATTCTGTGACACCCGTGTGCAGCATCCCGTTTCTCACAATGGCGCTGTGAGTGGTCAGGACAAGTGTTGTTATACACGGTTTATAGACTGAGGACCTCAAGAGCCAGAATAGTCACATGCCTTGTCCAAAGTATATACTACTTGAGGACGGAAGTTCGTCGACTCAATGGACGTGAGTTTGAGTAAGCTCCAGGAGATAGCGAAGGACAGGGAAGCCTGGCGTGCCCCAGTCCACGGGGTCGCAGAGGGTTAGACATGGCTGAGGGACTGAACAACAATTGGGACAGAGCTGTCTCTCAGGTCGGCGGCCTCTCCTCTTCACCATCCCATCTACCCCAGCAGCTCACACTAGATGAGGCACAGGGTTAAGTGGGCAGAAAATACATTTTAATTTTACCATAAATCAGCCTAATTTATTCTTTAAGCCCCTGCTCTCTCTTGGAAGGTGTCAGCAATGAGTCCCATCATTTTAGTATCTGTCCGTCTTTGAAGGTGTGTCTAGGTTTGGGTTGGGACGTGGCGGGGGTGCAGGGGTTAGTGCCAAGGTACTGGGGGATCTATTTGTTCCTCAAATCAGCTCTTGGAGGAGGCGTCAATCCAGATGATTACAGTTCCTGCTAGTCTCCCTACTAATAAAGATGCATCTGTGCCTCCTTCCTGTCCACACAACCCACACATGTCCAGCAGCTCCCTGCTACTTTGGGGTCACTCCAGGGTCTGAGAAGTTTTGCAAGCCCACACCCTATAGCTGATATCTCCCCAGGCTTGTGCCTTTCTGAGGAAAGAGGGGAAGGGAGGAGGGAAGGACCCACTGGGCCTTTGCTGTCTCAGTTTTCATCCATCTCTCCTCCCACCCAGCAAAGGGAAGTGTTTCTCATCTTCCACGGAAACCCCACTGTCCCCAGGCCTTTTTCTTCTGAATCACTTTGGCTGCACGCCTTGATCCTCTCCAGTCCTCTGAGGGCTTTTATAACACAAAGCATAACTCAGAGAAGTTTTTACTTCTGATTTTGCTCTGTATGCTGTCACATCATTCTCTTACCTTGAGGCAATGAAATGAAGGGCCTGCTGTCCAAGGCATGGAGGTGGGGACAGGGGAATACCAAGAAAGAAACCATTTCACTATCACATGTGTATCACATGTAACTTCACCAGGTCCTTGTGAGGTGAAGTCTCTGTGTCATTTTCCTGAAACTAACAGTGAGGGGAAGAAGTACTGATGAGAGTTGTTAAATTTGGGAACTAGCAGGTTAAACCCTTTCCTGCCTGATTGGTCTTTAAATGCACCATTTCCCTTCCTCTATGAATTCACCCTCAAAAGATTGATCCAGGGATCTTGGTGATCAAGTTTTCACTTAAGAATTGAGGACCTGGTCTCAGAGTAAGACCCACAGCTGGGTTGTCTATAGATGAAAGGTTGTCTATAGATGATTCTCTAGGCTTCTAAATGTGGAAAAGGTGATGTGTTTCTCTGTGTGTTTAAATATTTATCACTTCACTTCCCCTACCTCAGTTATGAGCATGCACCCTAGAGTAAATCTGTCCTCCTCCTGGGAGGACATGTCATTGTACAGTATGTCCACAATGATGAAGCGAAAAGGAAGCATGAAGATGACTTACGTGGAAGGATCACTTGTAAGAGCTGCAGAAGTCAGATCAACTGCCAGGCAAAGAAATGTGGCCTGAAAGCAAAGCATCATTTAAAAAAAAAAAAAATCTGACTTGTACCAAATCTTATTTGCGAAGTGGATTTTAAAATCATTTCAAAACACATGAGGCTTTCAAAAGATGTTTGTTTTAGAGTACACTTGGCTTCTGGTCAAAAGCTGAAGTTTCGGTGATACACAGTAACAATTGTAGTGTAATTACTGGCTACAGAATCCCAGGTGCCCAACCAAGCCTTTTCTACCCACTTAGGAGAGCCACGCCAAGCAAAAATGCCCTGCCAAGCCATACCCAGAAGTTCCAGAGCTCAGCCTTTGTCACCAAGAAACAATTAATTCACAGAGCAAAGCAATGTTGGGCACAGCCAGGCGTTCTGTTGTGAACACCTTTTGTTAACACATGTTGAGAATTTGAACTTTCTCACAGTTAAAAGGCCTGCTTGAGAGAGAATTTAAACCAAGCCAGGCACAAGGTTGTTTTCTTTTTTTAGATTTGTGATTTTGTGTCTATGGTATCAAGACAGTAGGGAAATGCTGGTTTTGGAGTCCGAAGTCTCCCCTAGCTGTCATTTGACCTCAGGATTGTAGTGTTCTCTATTCTTATGTGAAGAGATTGCTTTACATCAAGGGAATGAGCTCAGAAAAAAAAAAAAAAAAAAACCACAGATAAAACACAGGAGTGGTATAGGGAAGAAGCATATTAAGAGACCTAGGGATGCACTTCCTCATTATATGTAAGGAAGCTATTTCCTAGATTCCTGAAACTATAAAAAGCCAAGTGAATTTGCTTAAGTTAATAAATTTTATTTAATTATGACAATAATACCACAGCAAAATGTTTTATGTTTCCTCTCCTTTTATTGCTTCCTGTTAGTTATTGAGAGAAGAAATTTACTGTAACTTTCTTTTGTACTCTGATAATGATGAGACTATTTCATTTGTTTCGCATACACTTCCCAATGTCTGCTTTTGTGTGCGTGTATAACAAAATTGAATAGGATGGCTGCCTTATGTGGTTGCTACAAACACAGATGTAAGGCTAAAGGTGGGGCCCAGTTTTATTACAGCAAAACCCCATCATTGAAGCCCTTTGCTAGGCTTTGGAACTGATAGTTCTGTCGTGAGAGAAAAAGCAAAACCTTCCGTTCTCAGAATGACCTGAAAAATCTGTGGTATGAACCTTATTCTTCTTTCTGAACCCTGGGATGAGAATGAAGTTTTACACTCAGCTAAAGTGATCAGTCTGCTTTGGTGTGTGGTGTCAGGTGTCCTGGAACCAGGCTGGGTCTCCCAGGGTTCAGCTGACGGGCCTTGCATGCTTTTTCACCAGTAGTGGCAGAGGTGGAGGTGGAGCCATAAAGTGGAATCACTAGGAAGTGGGTGTGAGCGAGGGGCTGTCTGAAGACCTCCCTGTCTTCTCTCTGCAATCCCTCAAAGTTGGTGCCTCTGCAACACACGAGGAAACCAAGGGAAAGAGATAATAAGTTATTACCTGAACCACATGGAATTCCTGTTTTTACAGGTCAAAAAAGGTCTAACTTCAGCAGCTTCATATGATTCAGCCTAATACTTGCCTAGTTAGTAGGTTGTGATCCCAGAGTTTGAACTCTTACCTACCCCCCAAATTATAGCTGCATATCTGTATTTCAGATGGCAGAACGGGGCTCTGAGCAGGTGCATTAAAAATGGTCTATCAGCAGACTATTTCCTTTCTTCTCTAGTCTGTGGTTTCAACTACTGACTTATTCATGTCATAGTGTGAAAGTTAGCTGGAGACAGACAAGACTGGTCTGCCTGTGGCTATTGTTCTTACTGTGAAGCTGAAATCAGCCTATCAGATCAACTCTGTCAGGCCGGTGCTTCCAAACTACCTGCCTAAATATATCTTCCTCTCAGGATGGCACAGAGCCGGATATCCCATTTCCCAAGCTGAACTCCCACCGTTAGAACCACTCAGCTCCGACCATATGCCTTCCTCCTAGAGCCATTGTTAAATTCTGCTCAACCTCTCCTGTTAACACCCTGATGACTAGTTTATCTTCAGATTACATGAACTCAGGGCTTGGATCGAGTAAATTTTGTTTGGAGCTGATGCTTAAGGTCAGGAGCCTGAGGGTGAATCATGGACTATTAGATGCAACGGAAACATTAGAAGCTGTATTGGCCAACCCCAGCCTTTTACAGCCATGGTAACTGATATACAGGTACCCAAGCTTTGGCGGTCTTGATTGCAGAGTGGCCACATTTTGCCTCAGACTGAGGGGTTTGCTGGAGTGTGAGACTTGCTCTGCTTAAACAGGGCAAGTCCTGGACAAACCATGATGAGATGGGCCACTCTCCTCACTTGGAAGCCCCAAACTCTTCAGCTTCCCTGGGCAAGTCAGACGTGTGCACAGGGCCTTCCAGCGAGGGTTGCACCGTTGCTTGGTTCAGCTCAAAAAGCCTGGGGTGGGGGGTAGTGTCAGCCAACACAAACTCACAGGGCACAGTCTGACCCAGGCCGGCTCCCCTGAAGAGTCAGTCTGCTGTCGCCATGAACTTGGACACCACATGGGAGCGGTCCTGTGAGGTAAGGTGGTGTCTGCCTCATGACTGACTGAACTCTTAACCTCTTGGGCCGCTGCGTTTGGGAAGGCCGGTCGGGTTGAGTCAGTCTCAGAAAAGAAGGCTGTGGTTCAGTTTATTGACTTCATAGAGAGGGCCACTGGGTCGGCCTCAGCCGTGCGGTTCACAGCGCCGGCAGGAGAGGGCCACTGCGTTTCGTCCGTGCTCTGTGTGGCTGCCTGGAGGATGGAATGGAGAAGTGCGCGGGGAAGGGAGATGGGTCAGCAGGGTGCCCCGTGCTACCACCGCTTCCGCTTTCAGAAGTTGTGTCACTCAGAGGTTTTGAATCCTGCAATAAGCAGTTATTCTTGGCTAACTTTGGACTTTTTCCTTAAATGTCAAGCCCCTAATTTTTAAATATTTCTTGGTTTTACTTCTCCTGGCCTATTTTGCCCCCAGCCCTTGGTTGCTTGATAGCTGTTTCCTTCACCAGCTCTCCTGCTTTCTATTCTGCTGGCACACAGCTCATGCCCTGCCCCTGAGGATGTGAGTGAAAGTCGCTCAGTCATATCCGACGCTTTGTGACCCCATGGACTGTAGTCTGCCAGGCTCCGCGATCCACGGGATTCTCCAGGCAAGAATACTGGAGTGGGTTGCCATGACCTCCTCTATGGGATCTTTCCCACCCAGGGATCAAACCTTGGTCTTCCACAATGCAGGCAGATTCTTTACTGTCAGAGCACCTGGGGCTGAGTGCATGTTAGACAAAAAGGAGAAGGAAAGGGGGAGGCAAGGAAGGAGTAAGGCACAGATCCAAGTCAGGCAAAATTGTCAGATGGTCCAAGTTAGCTTCAACATTCTCTTTCCTGCCAGCATTCCTTTAAGTTACTCCTAGATACCCCACCTCCCATTCCTACAGACACCTGCTGAGATCTACTTTTTTTTATGCCCCACTCTTGTTCTCCATTGCCACTGAAATGTCTTTCTTGGTGCCACAGAATAAATTTACCGATAGGAAAAACTACTCACTGTTAACGGAAGTTGAAGTCAGAGGCCAAGGCCACAAAAGTGACTCCTAACTAAGACCTGTATAGTTAATACCCCTTTTGAGTTGTCTTAACACTTTAGTGAACTTAATGCCAGTGGAGGGATTTTGAAATTGGGGGAGAGGATGGGAAGCACTGCTGTTGTTTTTATTGCTCAGTCATGTCCGACTCTTTGCGACTCCATGGACTGTAGCCCACCCAGGCTCCTCTGTCATGGGATTCTCCAGGCAGGCATACTAGAGGAGGAGGGGAAGCACAAGTGGAGGATTAGCCGTGATGAGAGTTGCCAGATTTAGTAGAGCAAAATACGGGGCACCCAGCTGAGTCTGAATTTCACATAAACAGAGAATAATTTTTTAGTATAAGGATGTCCCTTGTGATATTTATGATATACTAAAAAATTATTCACTGTTTATCTGAAATTCAAGTTTAACTGGGTGCCTTGTCCTATATCTGGCAACCCTCTGAGCCACGAAGTCTCCTGAACACGCAGCCTGTGCACTAGGAGGCTGGGATTGCTGCAGAGTTTGGAACAGTTTCTAAACGTCTGGCAGAAGGGAAGCAGCCTGTCGGAGAGGGCATCATGTGGCACAGTCAGGTGAAACTGCTGCCCCCAATGCCAGCCCTGCTGATGTGTGGGGCATCTGAGGTAGGCCTGAACGGAACAGCCCTGGAGACTGGCCAAGGTGCTGGTAAAAAAAGGGCGTGTTCTGCTGGGTCCTTCCCAGAAGATACAGTGTCTGGTTCCGGTGCTGACAACTGACCCATCTGATCCCCATCACACTAGAATATTATTTTTAGATCTGGGGAAGGAGCGACAAGGTTTTAAAAATAAGATATTAGATATAGGGAGGAACTGTATTCAAGAAGCTCAATCCTAAAAGTAAATGTGGAAAAAAAAAGAGAAGCTCGATCAGTCCTGACGATGAAATGCAGACCCTGGGCTTGCTAACATTAGATCTAGAAAAGGTTAGTAGCAGCAGCTTTCCACGTAAAATTGCCTAAGACTGAGACCCCACCCTTTCTGTTTTAGGCTGTGCCGTGTGGCATGTGGGATCTTAGTTCCCTGACCAGGGATCAAACCCAGGCCCCCTTCATTGGGAACTCAGAGTCTTAACAACTGGTCCACCAGGGAAGTCCCCTTTCACTTTTTTTTAATAAGCAAATGTGATGCTACTGGCTTCAAGAAAATTGCTCCAGCCACCTATAAACATCATCAGTTAACAAAGAGAGAGGCTGTTTTGTTACCCACTATTGGTTTCTGTAGAGGATATATACTGTCTGATCTTTCAGACCCAACCTCATTCCTTCTTCTCTACCCTGCTCTGCGCTCTCAGAAGCTCACCCTGAGGACTCCCTCCCCTCCTGTCTTCTTTTAGGACCAGCCAAGTGGAAGACATCAGCAGGAGATTGGAGGGTGAAGGACAGATGGTCAGAAGAATAGCTTCTTTGTATTTAGGGTTTATTAAAATGCTCATGATTTCAACCACTTGATAAAAAGCACTTGAAATAGGAAGAGATGAATATTTCTTTAATATGATAGAATGTATCTATGTCATTCCCAAGATAAGCATTCTGCTTGATGGGGAAATGCTAGAGGTAGGAATAAGACAGAAGAGCTAGCTACAACCTTTATTAGTTAAAATTTTCCATAAGATACTAGCAATCATAGACAAAATAAAGACTTCAAATATAAAAAACTGGGAAAGAAAAAAAAATACTTGTTATGTGCAGATGATTAAAATTTTATCTTGATAAGCCCAATAAAAACTATTATAAATAATAAGAGAATTCAGTAAATTAGAAGGATGCAAAATTAATATATAGAAACCAACTGATCTCACATATACAAACAATAACCTATTAGAAGATAGAAGGATAAAGGACATTATTTAAAGTAGCAACAAAAAAGAGAAAATACCTAGGAATAAATTTAACAAATATGCACAAGACCTATATGTAGAAAACTTAAAAGAAAAAAAGGGATCAGGGACTCCAAAAAAAAGATTTGAGCAAGTAGAAGACATAACTGGATAGGAAAATAAAAAATTGTTAAAGTGTTATTTATCTCAGAGCTACTTTAAAATTTTAACACAGTTCCAATAAAATGCCAATTTTTTTTCCTTTTGAAGTTGACAAAATAATCTTCAAATTTATATTGGAGACAGGGGTTGGATAACCAGGAAAATTCTGAAAAGAAGAGAAATATGTTCATCTGTGTGTGAGAAAAGCTCAGATATGAGAACACATTATAAAGCCTCAGTAATTAAAACACTATGGGACTAGTCCATAAATGAATATACTGATGAATGGAGCAGATGAGAGTGTTCTGCATGCGTGCATGCCAAGTTGCTTCAGTAGTGTCTGACCCTGTGTGACTCTATGGACTGTAGCCCACCAGGCTCCTCTGTCCATGGGGATGCTCTAGGCAAGTATACTGGAGTGGGTTGCCATGACCTCCTCCAGTGGATCTTTCCAATCCAAGGATCAAATCAACGTCTCTTATGTCTCCTGCATTAATCAGCGGGTTCTTTACCACTAGTGCCACCTGAGAAGCCCCAAGAGTGTTCTGATACAGACCCAGACAGATAAAGGAAGTAGTGTGTGATAAACCGCCAGGAAAAGGAGCAGCTGTTCAATAAATGGTGTTGGTATAACTGAATAGTCATCTGGAATGAAACTGGATCTACACTTCACACGGTACAGTAAAATACAAAGAGATAATATATTTCAGTGTAAAAAAAATCACATTAAAATTACTAAAAGAAAACTATGAGAGAATTTCTTTATAAACTTGGAAGGTCTTGATAAATGTGACTCAAAATCCAGAGGCCATTTAAAAATTTATAAAGTCAATTATGTAAAAATTTTTTAAAAATTCTGTGTGGATATATATGTGTATATATATATATATATATATATATATATATACACACACACATATATATATAGCACCATAATTAAACAAACCAGGAAAAAGTATTTTCAAGTCATATTACAAAATACTAATATCCCTTATATACAGAGCACTACTAGAACTAAATAAGAACAAAAAAATCGACAACCCAATAGAAACATGGGGAATGGAAATCAATAAATAACTGAAGAGTTCTGGTACCAATTCCAATGTGTGTGTGTGTGTGTATGTGTATGTGTGTGTGTGTAGGGGGGCAGATTCTTTTATCAACAACCTGACTGTCCTACAATTCAGCTCAGTTCTGACACTACCTACCCAGAGGTAACATTAGATCTGGGTGGTTAAGGGTTTAATCCAAGACGGTTCATTTTCCACTTCAGAGATCAGCAGCAAGTCCAAGTTGTCACTTGTGCTTCTAAAGAAGGGCTATAGATTGGAATTTCCAACGCTCCCCTCTTTGGATTTGATTCATTTGGTAGAGTAGCTTACAGAATTCGGATAAATTGTATTACTGGTTTACTGTAAAAGATAACTCAGGAACAGCCAGATGGAAGAGATGCATAGGGTAAAGTATGGGGAAAGGCTGAGGAGCTTCCAAGCCCTCTCTAGGCTCACTACTGCCCCTAAATCTCCATGTGTCACCAATCCCAAAAGATCTCTGAATCTCTTCTTTTGGGTTTGTATGGAGGCTTCATTACATGGACATGACTGACTAAATTATTTTCCATTGGTGACTGAACTTGATCTCCAGCCCCTTTCCCCTCCCAGGACATGGAGAAACAAGTTCCAACCCTCTAATCACATCACTGGCTCTCCTGTCAACCAGCCCTCAATCTTAGGTGCTTTCCAAAAGTTGTCTTGTTAACATAGCATGATACACATTTACTGCTATCACCACTTAGGGAATTCCAAGGGTTTTAGGAGCTCTGTGCCAGAAAAACAAATATATATTTCTCATTATAAATCACAATATCATAACAACTCACAGAGAAGTTCATAAATATATGAAAAGATATTCAAATTCTTACATAAGATAAATGCAAATTAAAGCTATGCTGATATATAATTTTTCACATATCAGTTCAGTTCAGTCATTCAGTCCTGCCCGACTCTTTGTGACCCCATGAACCACAGCACACCAGGCCTCCTTGTCCATCACCAACTTCTGGAGTCCACCCAAACTCATGTCCATCGAATCAGTGATGCCATCCAACAATCTCATCCTCTGTTGTCCCCTTCTCCTCCTGCCCTCAATCTTTCCCAGCATCAGGGTCTTTTCAAATGAGTCAGCTCTTCTCATCAGGTGGCCAAAGTATTAGAGTTTCAGCTTCAACATCAGTCCTTCCAGTGAACACCCAGGACTGATCTCCTTTAGTCTGATTGTCTTTGTATGATTGTAAATTGTAACAAGTCCATGGAGGTTAATTTGGCAAGATCAATCAGTCTTATAAGCACATATACCCTTTGACTCAACAATCTCTTCTAACTGAATATATTCCATGAATAGATTTGACACATAAAATGATGGAGGTACAGGTTATTAATTGAAGCATTACTTGTAATACCAAGATTAGAAACAGTCCAATGACCATCAATACAATACCTGTTAAATAAATCATGGTACTTTCATATCTTGAGTTGGCAAAAAATTTTGCTCAGTTTTCTTTCCATAAGATGTTATAGGAAAATCTGAATGAACTTTTTGACCACTCAGTATAAGGGCTTCCCAAGTGGTGCTAGTGGTAAAGAGCCCAGTTGCCAATATAGGAGACTCAAGTTCAATCCCTGGGTCAGGAAGTTCTCCTGGAGAAGGAAATGGCAACCCACTCCAATATTTTTGCCTGGGAAATCCCATGGACAGAAGAGCCTGGTGGGCTACAATCTATGGGATCATAAAGAGTCAGACTTGACTGAAGCAACTTAGCACTCAGTATACTAAGTGACTTCCTGGTAGCAGCTGGTAAAGAATCCACCGGCAATGCAGGAGACCTCGGTTCAGTTTCTGGGTCAGGGAGATCTCCTGGAGAAGGAATAGGCTACCTGCTCCAGTCTTCTTGGGCTTCCCTGGTGATTCAGATGGTAAAGAATCCACCTGCAATGCGGTAGACCTGGGTTCGATCTCTGGATTGGGAAGATCCCCTGGAGGAGGGCATGGACACTCACTCCAGAATTTTTGCCTGGAGAATCCCCATGGGCAGAGGAGCCTAGTGGGCTACAGTGCATAGGCTTGCAAAGAGTCGGACATGACTGAGCAATTAAGCACACCATACTAATGGAAAATTATACAGCTATAAAAAGATAGAAATAAAAAAGAAAGATAATGAGGATGTGCTCTATATTGTACTGATACAGAAAAATCTCCAAGATATATTTAAGGAAAAATGCAAGATACAGAGCAGTATGCACTATCCACTATATTTTATGTGATAAAAAGAAAAAAAAATACATTTAAGTATATGCTTATTTATACATAAGCTACTGTGAAATAATATCCAAGAGACCAGTAACAGTAGATTGGGAGGAGAAAAGGGGAGCAGATCTAATGAATGGGAGATAGGGAAGGAAGAGACTTTCACATTTATAGTTTTTAAATATTTGAGTTATGAATATATATTACTTATTCAAATATTAATATGTAAATAAGCCTTTCCTGTGGTGACGCAGTGGTTAAAAACTTGCCTGCCAATGCAGGAGACACAAAAGATGTGGGTTCGATCCCTGGGTTGGGAAGATCCCCTGGAGGAGGGCATGGCAACCCACTCCAGTTTTCTTGCCTGGGAAATCCCATAGACAGAGGGGCCTGGCGGGCTACCGTCTGTGGGGTCACAGAGAGTCGGACATGATTAAAGCAACTGAGCGAACGGTGCTTGCTTTAAAATATCAAACAATTCAGAAATACACAAGGTAGGAAGTAAACGTCCCCCTATTCCTATACCTACCACTCAGAGAAAAACCAGTGCCAACAATTTAGTCATTGAGAAGCAGGTAGGAAAGTTTTTTTTAAAGCATGTATTCACATGTAAATCCATGGCTGATTCATGTCAACGTTTGGCAAAAACCACTACAATATTGTAAAGTAATTAGCCTCCAACTAATAAAAATAATTGGGGGAGAAAAAAATAAAAGCATGTATTAAGCAAGGAAAGCATTATTTTTTGAGCCCCTGAAATCATGTAGTTGTGACAGTGCCAGTCTGCTTATACCAAATATAAGTAGCTAAGATCAATATTGATCTCCTTTTACCGGCTCAGAGTGAGCCACTGGCCTTATATAGCGTATTCAATCCCATATGTAGAATTGAGGTTGGAAAATATTTCTGAATTAAGGGCAATGTAAAAGTGAATGGTAGAGATCATTAGCTATTGGACCAAGTGTTATGTGGTTTTGAAATTAAGACATTAATATTTCAACAAATGAAAATGTTTATGCAGTCTTCAAATTCTTGGCAGTAGTACCAGAGAATTTAGCCAGCAAGGACTCCTAAGTTACAAACATAAAGAGTTGCAAAGAACACTAAGAAGTCTTCCTTATTTTCCACTGCCATTATTAAAAATTATTTATAATATTTTCTAACTGGAATCTTATAATCCCCTTCTAATAAAGCAAAGCTCATGTTACAGAGTCTCCTTCAAGGTCATGTTCATTTGACTCAGAAAATTCCATGATGAGTAGAAAGTGAATGTTACAAGTATCTAACAAAAAATGTACAAAAATGACTTATATAGCCTCCCTATTTCAACATAAATACCAAGGTCTTAGCCAAACTAGCAGTTGATATTTTTAATTCATGTGCTCCAACACAACAAAATATTTTCTACAAAATACTTGTATACAATGTACTGTCTTTCCTGTCATCTTCTTATAAAGGCAATGCTTTGATGTTGGAAGAAAATTTAGAAATCAACAAGTCTATTCATGCAATCATTCATTCATTTAACAAATATTTATCCAGTCTCCCATATCAAGTTAAATAAAATACACTAGGGATAAAACAAAATAGCAAAGTCTCTAGCCCTTGAAAAGCTTAAGTCTAAGGCAGCTCCTTTATTTTCATTTTGAAGAATCTCTAGGTCTTCCAAGTTCAGACCAGTTCTTTTTTATTATGCCCAAATATCAAACATTTATGAAAAGAACTTAATAGTTTATGTTTATAAATTAGCAGTGGTGTATTATTACTTCAAAGTTTTTCACATCCTAATTTTTTGGTTTAGGGTTATCATTTCATCTTCACAAGTAACTTTAAATATATACATTATGCCAGTTAACTTCCCAACCTTCATTTCACAGATGAGAAAAATGGATTCAGTAAGATAAATCAACTTTTCCAGAATCACAAAGCAAGTTAAGTAAGTGAACCCAGATCTATCTGTCTCTAGTGCTTATATTGCCTGTCATAGTACCCAGGAGAATTTTTTAAATTCTAGAGAAAGCATTACAAGTACTAAGGCTTTCAGAGCATATGACTGTTAAACTCAACATTCATGAAACTAAGATAATGGCATCCAGTCCCATCACTTCATGGCAAATAGATGGAGAAACAATGGAAACAGTGACAGATTATTTTCTTGGGCTTCAAAACCACTGGGGACATTGACTGCAGCCATGAAATTAAAAGACACTTGCTCCTTGGAAGAAAAGCTATGATGAACCTAGACATATTTTAAAAAACAGAGACATCACTTTGCCAACAAATGTCCATATAGTCAAAGCTATAGTTTTTCCAGTCATGTATGGATGTGAAAGTTGGACCATTAAGAAGGCTGAGCACTGAAGAATTGATGCTTTTGAGCTGTGGTGCTGGAGAAGACTCTTGAGAGTCCCTTGGACTGCAAGGAGATCCAACCAGTCCATCCTAAAGGAGATCAACCCTGAATATTCATTGGAAGGACTGATGCTGAAGCTGAAGCCCCAGTACTTTGGCCACCTGATGCAAAGTGTTGACTTATTAGAAAAGATCCAAATGCTGGGAAAGACTGAGGGCAGGAGGAGAAGGGTGTAACAGAGGATGAGATGGTTGAATGGCATCACCAACTCAATGGACATGAGTTTGAGCAAACTCCAGGTGATAATGAAGGACAGGGAATCCTGGTGTGCTGCTGTCCATGGGGTGGCAAAGAGGAAGCAACTGAACAACAAGAAATATATATATATACACACACAGATACATATACCCACAATGGAATACTGCTCAGCCACAAAAAAGAATGAAAATTTTGCCATTTGCAGCAACATGGGTGGACTTGGATGGTATTACGTTAAGTGAAATAAGTCAGAGAAAGACAAATACTATATGCTATCACTGATATGTATAATCTGAGAAATACAACAAACTAGTGAATATAACAAAAAAGGAAGCAGATTCACAGATATAGAGAACAAACTACTGTTATCATCAGGGACAGGGAATGGGGTGGGGCTAAATAGGGGTAAGGGATTAGGTACAAACTATTATGTAGAAAATAAGCTTCAAGGTATATTGTACAACACTATGGATATAGTCAATATTTAATAACTGTAATAGCTATATTTATGGACTGGGGCCTCAGAGGGCAAAGAATCTGACTGCAATGCAGGAGACCCAGGTTCAATTCCTGGGTCAGGAAGATCCTCTGGAGAAGGGAATGGCGACCCACTCCAGTATTCTTACCTGGAGAATTCCATGGACAGAGGAGCCTGGCGGGCTACAGTCCATGGGGTTGCAAAGGGTTGGACACAACTGAGTAACTAACACTTTCACTCATAGACTATAACCTTTAAAAATTGAGAATCACTATATTGTATACCTGTAACTTGTATAATATTGTATATCAACTAGACTTCAATTTTTTTTAAAAAGTACACAATGTTATTTGATTTTTAAATTCTCTGATGCTTTATATATAATTTCTTGAAAAAAAGTACTCTATAATGGTAAACACAATGTACTTCTGAGTGTAAGACCATAAAATTACACCACATCATTGTTAGTTTTGGTCATTATAAATGATCACTGTTTAAATAAAGTTAGTCCTTTCCTATTATATTCCTTGTTTTTGTTTGTTTGTTTGGCTGCACTGGGTCTTTGCTACAGCGTTCAGGTTTAGCTGTCCCACAACATGTGGAATCTTAGTTCCCCCACCAGGGACTGAACTCACATGCCCTGCATTGGAAGGAGGATTCTTAACCACTGGACCACTAGGGATGTCTTCATATCCTTTTACCTTTTAATCCTTGAACTTTCCTATAGCCTTATCTTTCATTTATTTGAACTGCTTTTCTCTCCATCTTTTGAATTCCCATATGAAATCTACTATATCTTTAATGATCTTATAATATTTTTATATTATATTATTATTACATTTATTACGAGGTATCTGACTTTTCTTCTGTTAGCCATGTTGATGTCAATCCTTTCCTCATATTTGCTCTCCTCAAGTTAAGCTTTCTAAGAGGTAACAGATTCACACTATAGTAAGTGATTAATGAATAACTCACTCAGAACAGGATATAGACTGTTGCAATCATAAAAGTGATCTGTAGAAAAAATGATAATTTTGATAAAGTTCAGTGATCAAATCTGACATTGATTGGCAGTTTGCTTTGAAGATCTTGGGCCATGAAATCTGAATTGTATTCCTTAGAGTAATATTCTTCACCTATGAGCCACTAACAATCAAATACAGGTTTCTAGGGGCCCTTATAATTTCTTTTCTATGTATTTATAGATTTAGATCAATAGGAGAGGGTTGGTAAACAACAATCAAGAAAGAAAAAAAAAATACATGGAAATATTAAATTGAATTTCAATGTGAAAATTATGGCAAGGCTTTAATGTATCCCAATAGCATAAAATTATGGTTCACCCTTTGAAGTTAAATGAGGTGCTTGGCAAAAATTGTAGGATAGCGAAGAGTTCCTACATCGTTTGATTATTCACAAAGAATTGGTTGGTGCCTCGGGACTAGCTTGGCTTAGTGAAAAAGATACAGGTTTGGAATGAATTAAACCTAGGATTTCAGGGAATCCCCTGATGGGCCAGTGGTTAGGATTCCTTGCTTCCACTGCAAGAGACAGGGCTTCGATCCCTGATTGGGAAGCTAAGATCTCTCACGCCTTGTGGAGTGGCCAAAAAACCCAAACCAAAACAAACAAAAAAACTCCTTAGCCAAGCTACTGAATCATGGAACTGTGTGTCTTAGCCAAGTTACTATACTTGATTGTGCTCAGATTTATCACCTGTAAAATGGTTGTTGTAAAGATTAGTAACAAAACATGTAAGGTGTCTGGAAGCAGAGCCTTATACATAGTCTGTGCTCAGTCAAGTCTCACATGGGCACCTTGAACAGTACACCCAATGATTTTTTTTTATTAAATTGAATAGACTATTAGGAGATTAAATGTTGGTATTATATGACCTTCTTCCTGGAGTGAACAATTGAAATTGAAAGGACCTATTTTTTGCTGCTGACTGTACAGTAATTACTTCCCCAACATACTAGAATGGACACACTTTAACAAGAAATGTCTCTGTAATGTTCCTTTATGGAGAAGTCTATAGTGTGCAGAAAAAAACTTCCTCTATTTTATAAATCAGTATTTTCACAAAAAAAATCTATTTATTTGGTGTTTAGGACCCCATTTAAAAAAACAATAAAATTGCAGTGCCTTTTCAGAATAGTAATTAGTAGATGATTTTAACCAATTTGATTAAAATTGTACCTGGTAACAAATAGGGTTTCAAAAGGAGAGGAAAAAAAATAGATTGATAATATTTGTTGCTTCTCAGTATGGCCCAGGAACCACGAGTGGGTCCATCAACGCATGGTGAATGGAAGAAATTCAGAGGTACCAGCTGAAAGTAAAATCTCAGTATTCTGTAGTTTTTTTTTTTAAATAACTCAGATTTGCACTAAGGTGCATATTTTATATTTTCTGGATTTTATATGTCATGTAAATCAACAGTCAAGATATTTTCATACCATAGCTGTTTGATTTACCTAACAGTAAAGTTTCTAATAATGAAGCATATTGTAGGAATACATCCCTTCCTTTGAGTCAACATACAAAAAACATTATATTACGCATTAAAATTATTGTGCCACGAAAAGATAGTCATCATCTTTAGTCATTGGGAGATGTGAATTTAATGAAAATTATATACATATGCACATATTTATTAATAATTACAGGTGTCACATATACATGTGTGCATATATAAATATACTATACATTAAATACATTATATATTAATTATAATATATATTAATAATACCAAGTAATCTTGGAAGGGATATGGAGGAACTGAGACTCTTATTAAGTTGCCAGTGGAAATGTAAAATGGTACAAACACTTAGAAAAAGGTTTAGCATTTCTTATAAAAGTTAATCATGCTCCTACCATATGACCCAGCTATTCTACTCCTAAGTATGTATCCAAAAGAAATGAAATGTATATCTACACAAAGACTTACACATGCATGTTTCACAACTTTAAAAATGCAAATAACCCAGTATAGTATTAACACATGAGCAGATGGACAAACAGAAGTATATCCTCACAATGAATATTACTCTACAATAAAAAGGAACTAGCTATGGATACCGGAGAAGGCAGTGGCACCCACTCCAGTACTCTTGCTGGAAAATCCCATGGGCGGAGGAGCCTGGTAGGCTGCAGTCCATGGGGTCACTAGGAGTCAGACACGACTGAGTTGCTTCACTTTCCCTTTTCACTTTTATGCATTGGAGAAGGAAATGGCAACCCACTCCAGTGTTCTTGCCTGGAGAATCGCAGGGACGAGGGAGCCTGGTGGGCTGCCGTCTATGGGGTAGCACAGAGTCGGACACGAGTGAAGTGACTTAGCAGCAGCAGCAGTAGTAGCAGCTATGGATACATGCAACAACATATATGAACCTCAATTATGCAGAGCAAATTAAGCTAGATTAAAAAAAAGAGTACATATTGTACAATTCCACTGATAATATTCTAGAACATGCAAACTAATTAATAGTTGCAGAAAGTAGATCACTGGTTGCCTAGAGGTGGGATGGGGGAACAGAGAGAAGCAGGAATTAAGGGAGACATGAGCAAATTTGGGGTGATAATACTTACATTCATTATTTTAATTGTGTTGATGGCTTCATATATATATATATATATATGTATATATATATATATATATATATATATATAAACTTATCAAGTTATATACTTTAAATTTATGCCACTTACTACATGTTGATTATACCTCAATAAAACTGTCTTACAAAAATATCATTGTGTTGATTTTTCTTTTTTTTTGCATTTCATCATTTATTTAATGTTTAAGCTCTTGCACTAGATTTTTACAAGTTGGTGAACACTGACAAATTTCTCCACAGTACTATAACCACATGTTCCTGGACAGTATAAATAAATGGTTGAGCTAACGTTAATACACATCACCATTTTATCAATTACTTAATAAAACAAATTGTCAAGTATCCAAATATTAAGTTACACAGCTCAAAAGGTATATAAAATATTAAATGTCTGCTCAATTCATTAGCAGAAACCCACTTTTTTTTTTTTTTTTGCAAGAGAGGCTGGGAATCAATTTCAAACAAAACTAAATTGGTAAACAACCTTAGGTAAGTATGGAAAAAATTACAATAATTTCAGAAATTTTGATTAAGAATTGTTTTAGTTACAATAACAAACTATTTCTACCTTTTAAGAAATACTTACTAAATTAAAGTGCATATTCTGCATGTTCTGCACAAGACAAAGGCAATGTTTTACTAAAAATACTTAATAGACCCCTCTCATTCTTTTCTCAGGCCCTCCCTGTAAGCTGCACCCCAAAGTGCAAACATTAAAATGAACTGTAAGGCTTTTGTCTGGAGACATTAAAGACATGTGCTTCTGTACAATGTAGATTTTCAAAATGGAGGCCTTCTACAACGCAAAATGAGATTTATAGGAAGATATTAAATAACCACTGTAAGACTTGGTTAATTAAAAAGGGAGCAAATCTGATGTATACTGGTATGAGTGTGGGAGATGTAAATATATTGTGAGCAAACCTCATAGGCCCTACTTTCTGTGTCTGAAATGATGCAAGGAATAAACCACGTAAGGTTGAGAGTGTTCATAGTTCCTGGGGTTTGTTCTATATGATACTAAAAATATACAGGTATTGTGCTGGGTATTTTGGCACCTAAGCTTTCTAAATTTCTTACATATTGATAAGATTCTGGCATGGAAACAGATTTAAAGATACAACTCAATACTGCATGATTTCAGGAAAGGTCAGCTGGTACAAATGACAAGCACATTTTAAATGCAGAACAGCATGAACTCTTTACTTGTATCCAAATAGGTTGATCATAACCTGAACAGAATATGCAATTCTGCCAGGCTTGTGGCCTGGTAAAACTGCTCTTCAACACACCTGTGGACGCTTCATTAGTCTTATTCACCAAGTCAACAGGCTATCTACTATGTACAACAAATTCCATCCTGTCTCAGGTTCCACTTCTAAGCAATGGCATCACACACCCTGGTTTTACTGAATGCAACAGTTGTTTCTATGCCCAATGGAGTCTTTGTAGCACAGCCACATTTTAGGATGATACTTCTCCAAATTCAGAAGTTGCTTGCTGTTAAAAGTTCCTCGCCACTTTTGTCTTACGAACTGTACTGCATCTTCATACTTCATTCCACCTTCAGTTAATGCTAGGTGACAAGCTCTGGAGCTCTGCCAAGGCCTGCAACACAGGGAACAGCAATACAACCACCAAGGTCTTCACAAAACTTAATTTTCACAAGACTTAACCAGTCGTCAACAATCTGGTTAGATGGTGGTGCGCCATCATCAAAAGGCCAATTGAGCACACAGATGCCTTCTTTCTCCACAAGGAGTAGTGTCATAAGTTGCTTCACATACTCTTACTATTGTGGAACTTCTTAAGTTCCTCTCCAAATTTGTTTAAGGTCGCATTAGTTGGGTTGTGTGTAATAAGAAATCTCATGTTCTTGTATGTAACTTCTACAGGAGCTGGGGGGTTCATTCAAGCCATGTTAATTTAGTTAACTCAGTAGGGATATGAAACAATTTAAAAAATTGAATACAGAAATGATGCAAAGAAACGGAGTCACCTTCAATATACTCCACTTGAAATTCTCAGTGCTTTTGAGTATGAAGTTGGGAGTAATGAATGAATGAACCTCTTAACAAGAAGCAGCAATTCTTCAATCCAGTAATACTGAGGCAACAGAAAGGAAGAGTACTGAGGTCTACCCCATCTAGGTCAAAACTCTTGTAAAAAATGCTCTGTGGATTTCAATTCAACACTTCTGTGTCCAGGTTAACCAGTCTTCTGGGGGCTTCTTGGTGGAGCAGTAATGAACTTCTGCAGTTCACCTGTCTGCACAGAGGTTGTGCTGTGCCTGGCAGTAATCTCCACTGTCCTTTAGAAACTCCATAAATGTGTGACCAAGAACATCACAGAACTGAGGAATATATCTACTTATTGAAAATTGTGGCCTAATCATACAGCCGGTCTGAGGCTGTGGCGGCAGCGGGCACCAGCAGCGGCAGGGCAGGGGTGGCGGCGGAGGCACCTAAGTCCTGATTTTTCTTAAAAATGAAGAATCAGCCGTGTCCCTCTGCCATTAAGCTGGATAGAGTACCCTTTTGTGGCATTCACCACTTACTGGCTATGATCAATTGTAAAGTTTTATTACTGGACTATAAGGACTTTGAGAGTAGAATCCAAGTTTAACTCATCTTGGTCTTCCCTCTAACCCCCAGCATGGTACCCTTCATCAACTGTTATTTTTTAAATGAGTGAATTATCTGGACAATGTTTGGCAAAACATCTCAGAAAACATTTTTTCCTGAGTTCCCCAATTAATCCTTGCCATTCTTTTAAACACCCATCAGACAGCAAATCTGCATGCTTAAAAACTTTAGAGCCAGAGTGACCTGCTCAGCTACTTGCTAACTGCTTGACCATAAATAAAATTAGCTAGCCTCTCTAAGCCTCCTTTTCCTCATTTCTAAAGAGGATAGTAATATACCTATGGGCTTCCAAGGTAGCTCAGTGGTAAAGAATCCGCCTGCTAACACGGTGGATCCCTGGGTGCAGAAGATCCTCTGGAGGAGGAAATGGCAACCCACTCCAGTATTCTTGCTTGTAAAAGCCTGTGGACAAAGGAGCCTGGTGGGTTATAGTCCATGGAATCGAACAGTCAGACAGGGCTGAGCATGACCACAATAATATACCTATGTCATTGGTTTTCTGAAAGGTTTAAATGAAACAGTCCATATAAAGTGCATGGCCCATAGTGTAAACTCAAAAAGGCAAGTGAATTCATACATTTACCATCACAGACTTTTGAAAAAGTTTATAAACTCCAAATACTGAAATAATTTATTTTTCATCAGAAGAAAGAAAATGTAATGAACTAGTACCTGAATCTTTTGAGGAGAGAGAGCTCTAAACTGACATTAAAGTTACCTGCATGTTAGGCTTTTTAAGAAGCATACATCCAGAGAAATTTAATTTGTTGGAAGAAGTAGAAGGGTTACAATAGCTTGCAGTCTTGTCAGTACATTTTATACCTTGTTCTTAGACCTTTCCATTAAAGCAGAAAAATTAAAACCTTGTCATTACACAGAGAGGCTGAAGTTCCAAATAGCCCATTTAGTTTCTTCTTACACTTCACGTTGAGGTTCTTACATGTGGAAATCCTGTTATCATATTTGTTTGCAAGCTTTCTCTCTAGTGAAAAATACTTTATCATTCAGCCTATGGGGAATTAATTAAATGAAATGTGGAAAAATGTAATCTTCAGGGACCTCTGCTGTGGGTACTCTCAGTAAATACAGCACAGCCAAGGGACTCTGCAGAGATCTGACCTAGAGTGGACAGAGTTCTGGGCTTTAGGTCCAGCCGGTTTGAAATAAAATAATTTTCTTGAGCCTTGAGCAATTCATTTCATTGTTTTGCAGTCTTTTGATTTATAATATGGGGACTAATCACATAGTCATGATTTATAGGGAATGTTTATAAAACATATGGAATAATTATTATTAATAAACTAGGTTATTAACCTCTTCCAAAAATAAGGTGCTGACATGTAAATAACATTTGCACCTGATGCTTTAGTTCTGGTCCAGTGCTAGATACGCCTTCAAAAGTCCAAATCAATTTGTCTTGCTGGAAGAACATAAGTGTTCTTCTACTCCTGGCTCTGCCAAAAGCTAGTTCTGTGCTCACTGGTAACCACTTCACCTCCTCAATTTCTTCAAATGTAAAAGTAGAGAGCTGGACTAGATCAGGGAGGGAAAACAGATGATATATATTGATATTCCTATCTATCTGTGCCCATGGCAGACATTATTAGTCAATCACTGAAATGTTTCTACCCAAATTAGGAAGCTGCTTCTGAATTCTTTTCAGCAAAACATCCTAGGCAGCCACTACCCATCAATTAGAGTTAGCAACCAAAGTAAAACATACCTGCCATCTTTGAGACAGAGTATCTCTAAGGGTCCTTTTAATTCCAATACTACTCAAAGGTCAAAATGAGAGTCTGCGCCAGAAAGAAGTATGTTGGCAAATCTTACTTCCCTTTTTCACATTCCAGCCTCTGAGTGTTAAAGACTTTGCAAGGCCTGTCCATGAGGATACTCGCTCTTACACTATTGCATTTTGCCTTTTTTTGTCCAAAATGAAAACAGGTTAGTGAATTTCTCCCCAATTCTGAAAATACATACTGTAAATCTTTGAAAAACCCAGAAAAGTACAAAGATGAAAGTGAGAAGTATCTGATATTCAAAATCCATTATTATTTGGTAACCAGTCTTCCAGTCACAGCTCTAGGCGTGTTTTTCTGTATTCTAATTTCCCCATACAGCAACATTATGTATGAACAACTTTGCACATCACTTGGATCCTACAGTTCTCTATGTACTCTTAACATTCCACTTTATCTGGGGGCTCCTATTCTGCAGAGCGAAACTTTACAAATATAGCAGCAGATTGAAAGAGCAAAGGATCTTTAGACCCTTACTACAACTACACTTAAAGATGTGGTCAAATTCTCCAGGCTCCTCTCTAGTAAACACAGAACAGAAACATTTGTAAATCTTGTGGTTAAAATTCAATTTGAAAATGAAATGGACCCAGTGTCTTAGGAGAAAAGCAAGTGTTCCTCCTTTACCCTTGTACCCCGACACCACTTTTTTTTCTGCTTATTACTATAAAAGTAATATATGTTTATTTAGGAAAATACAGGCAGGCAAAAATGAGAAAAAATAAAAAGCATTTGTAATCTAATCCAAATAATTGTGGTTAACATTTTGGAATGTGTATGTTTGTCTTTTTTTCCTATGCATATATTTTTATGTAGGTATCAACATACATAATTCAAAGGCACTCTTTTAAACTTCCAGGTTTTTCTCTTTACACACAGCATTGCAGTTCCTGTAGAGCACTCATTCTATTGTGAGCAGGAAACTACACGAGTTAACACCGGCTTTGGTAACACACAGCTCTTTGTGTCCGTAGTTTGCACAGTGAGGTGTGCTCACGGAGCAACCAATGTTATGGGTGTGTTTCTAAACTAATACGCCTATCATTTGGAACACTACTGTACTGGAGTTTAGTTTATCCACTGGGCATGATGCTCCTGAAGTTCAAATTCCCTCAGCAGATATTCAGCAAGGATGTTACATAACTGGTATAAATGAGGTCATGTTAGGGCCAAAACCTCTGTATGCATTTATACCTCAATCTATTTAACTGATGGAATATCTGTGTTCCTTAAGTGTATTTGCATAAAGAGAATATCTCACCATCATCTGTCTAATGGTGTGATACTGATACATACTGTGATGAGGTGATTTACTTTGCATGTAGCAGTGAAGCAGGTATAACATAGGAAAAATACCTTCTTCATTCACAGGGAGGTCAATTGCTCCCGAGGGTTTGAGATTCTTATTAAACTGCAAAGGAGAAACCTTGTCTTTGATATTCAGTATATGTTGTTTGGTTATCTATTGCTATGAAACAGACCACCCCAAAATGTAGTGGCTACAAACAATTTATTATAATCTCTCACAATTCTTTGGGCTGACTGGGCTTACCCAGGCAATCTTCTGTGGGTCTTGCTTAGAGTCTGTCATATATGGTTGCAGTCAGATAGTAGCTGGGGCTGAGGTCTCCTGAGGTTCAACTGGGTGGCTAGAAGATCTAGTCTGGTTTCTTCACTCACATGTCTGGTGCCTTGGTTCACATAGCTGCTCTTTCCACTTGAAGTCTCATCCCCCAGGGCTTTTCCCCACAGCCTCTCTTCCCACAAAGATAGTCAGACTTCTTACCTGATGGCTGGCTTCTAAGACTGTAAAATTAAAAGCTGTCAGGCCCTTTTAAAGCTTAGGTGGGGACTTGGCCTAGTGTCACTTCCAGCCTCCTATAAGTTACAGCAAGTCTCAGGGTCAGCCTTGATGCAACGTGAGGACTACACAAGCAGAGCAACACGTCAGGAGGGGTAGTTCATTCAGTGCCATCTAGGGAAACTAGATGCTGGATCTGCTCCAATTTAGAATTTTAACAATAATGCCAAGGGAGTTTGGATACTTTCTTGGTGAAACATGGAGTACAATGAAAAGGAGTAAGCAGAGGGAAGAAGCCTCAAGGTGATGGAGGACTTTGAAAACAGTAGGTACTTTCTTGGGTCTTGCAAATTTGGCAGATTAGATCACGGAGAAGGTGAAATAAATGGGTCATCGCGTCACTATTATCCAAACTTTGCATACTTGGAAGGCTTACCTGATGATGCTTGGTTTTTACGACAAATCCGGAACTAAGTATTACAACCTGGTCACACATCTGAAGCGTACCTGGAGGGTTCTCTTTTTAAGGATGGCAAAGAACTCAGATATAAATAGAAACATACACAGGTTAGTAGAATGTGAAGCCAATTGAGGGGGAAAATAAAATAGCAAGGAGAGCCTGACAGTAAAATAACTCCCATGGCAACAGGACAAGAAGGAAAAATCAGCATCCTGGAACTTCTCAGTGCATACTAACTGTGCTTTCATGGCACTATATTTAAGTTTAGAGGGCAAGGCTTAGTTTCTCACATGGATATGATCTTGCATCAGAGTTCTGCAAAGACCTGGAACCTCATTGATGTGGGTGGTCTGAGACTGGGGTTCCCTCCTCTTGTGCCGAATCACCATTTAATGCCAAACAGCTTTTTCTTAGCTGTTTGCTTAATTTTTCTTAAACACGTTCAGACTCTTATCATATTGTCCTCCTCCCTTTGAAAATATGTACTCTTCAGGTGCCTGAAATAATATACTCCCAGTAATTGCAGTTTTGCAAAAGTAAAGTTTATTTTATTCAGTCTAAACTCAATGGGAATTGGTTGCCCAACAAGGAAATACCAAATTTTATAAACGCCTGGAGGGCAGCCATCATGTCCTGTATGACTTTGTTATCGCCTGCCTCCTGGGCTCACTGTCTACCTTCTCCATGTACTAATTTTAATAAGTAACTTGAATTGTTAACAACATACTCTGGTGCCATTCTTTGATGCAGAAATGTCATTTCATAATGTCTCTGCATGTTCCATGTCAGGTTCACTGTAAATCATTTCTCCTGAGTTTGCTGTTAGTGTGCAGATCATTTTGCAAGCTTCTCACTTAACAGCTGAAAGTTTAATTCAAATTGAAGAAACTTACTTCAATTACAAGCAATTAATTTAGGCTTCACTTACCTTAAGAAATATTCGAACATATAAATCAACAGATAAATCCTGGGAGTGTCAAATTATGCAACCAGAAAAAGTAAGTTCTTTGCAGTTTTGGGGGCGTCGGTCTGCTGTAGTCAGGCTTTTATGGTTTTCTTTTTCTTTTTTTTGCGTCAGGTTTTTGAATGAAATAGTAAAACCAGTGCCAGGCACTGTCTACTCCACCTGGTTTTGCATAATTCTAAGAAGTCAGAAACTGAAAACACCAGGCTTGTTAAAGAGCTAGAAAGAGTGCTATTGCATAAGAGAAAACAAAACAAAACCATTTCTCTATTCTTTTTAAAATCATAAGATTTCACAATATTCCTGTTTTCAAGTACTTGAAGTTTGCTCTGGGCACTGATTACTTTTTAAATAATTGCTTTTAATGTGCAGTGAATAATACACATTCATTGTAGATTTAAAACATACTTAAAGTAACAAAGAGAAAAAAAATCATTCAAGGTCCTGCAACTATTAATATTACTAGTAATATTTTGAAGAACGACTTTTTTTCCCCCTAGGTACATGTTTTCACAGAATGGGTCCACGCTACACAGTTTTATAACTTGTTTTTTTGCGTTTTTATTTTAAAATCGTATATTGAGTACGTGAAAACTTCTAGAGGTTATGACACGTTTGTAGTATCGAACGGGGTTAAAAATCGCAATCTGTGGTGTGGCATGGGCACTCTGGTGGGAAGAGAACGCTCCCGGTGGGCAACATCGACCACTCTCCGATTCAGAGACGTCTCCGTTTGCCCTCGGCGACTGAAGCCTGGCGAGAGTGCAAGGCGTGGGAGTTAAGCGGAGGGCGATCAGGGTGACGGCGAGCACGAGCTTCCCGCGCGGTCCGCTTTCCCCCCCGCCCAGCCCCACTGGCCCCAGCCCCGAGGTGAGCCGGAGCGAGAGGGCAGCTCGCGGTGCGCTGGGCCCGGGGCCCGGCTTCCGGCCCCCACCCCCGGGGCTGGCGCCACTCTCGGGCGGTGGGGAGAGATAAAGCCGGGCAAGGTTCTGCAGATCCAAAGCAGGGAGGCGCAGCTCCGATACCAGCGCCTTTGCCAGGTCTCCAGGAGTGTTTGTTTCAACTGTTTAAACTGTTTCAAAGCACCCGAACCCCAGCGACCTTCGGCAAACAACTCTTAATCCCGCGGGCGGGGAGAGACGGCTGCATTCGCCGGAAGGGCAAAGTGAGAGCGGAGACCGGGGAGCTACGGGGGCCCTCCTCCCAGCACTCTGCCCGCCCGCAGCCGCCCCCTGGGACCCCCGCCCGCAACTCTTTCCAGCCCCAGGACGGCCAACTTCTTGCGTCAGCCCCGGCGAGGGTGGGGGATTTTCGGAAGCCCTGCCCGCGCGGCCGGCTGGGGAAGGAAGGGCCCGGGCTCTTGCCCCGCCTTCGGGGGGCGGGAGGCGGAGCGGGGCGAGAGCCGGGTCGGCGACTCCGGCCAAGTCAGGGAGAAGCGAGTTCCTAGGATCCCCAAAGAGCCGCCGCCGCCGCCACCACTACCGCCGTGTCCGCACCAAGCCTCGGCAGCCGGAACAGGGCAGCAGTCGGGGAGCCTCAAAGCACCGTCCCCAGCTCAGCATGATGGACTTGGAGCTGCCGCCGCCGGGACTGCCGTCCCAGCAGGTGGTGCCAGGACGGGAGCAGGGGCGCGAGGGAGCCGCGGCCCGGGAGGGACTGCCGCACCAGCCTCTACCCCTCTGTGGCGGGAGCTCGGACTGCAGCGGCCGCGCGCACGCCGGAGCCGCCGCGCTTGAGCTGGGGCCGGGGGCGGGGGGAGTGGCGACCCGAAGGGTTGCGAAGGGTCTGGGGGTGCGGCCGAATGGTGTGACTGACAACGCGCCCGCAGGCCCCGAGGGCGATAGGGTTGGGGGTGGGGGGCTACGCCAGCGCGCGTAGGGGCGAAGAGCGTCTCTAACCGGGTCCCCGGCCGCCGCAGTTGAGAAACTGGAGCCGCGGCCGGCCCCCTTTTCCGAGTTTGAGCGGCCGGGAGGCAACCGGGCCGGAGAGGGCGGACGCCGGCGGTCTGAGCCGGCGCGGCCCGGCCCTTCCGGGGCTGCGCGGCTCCCCCGCCTCGGAGCCGGCAAAAATGTGCCTAGTCACGGGGCCGCTCTCGGGGGAACTGAGGTCTCCGGGCTGGGACCCGGAACCCCTCCTCTGCCGCTGCCCCTCTGCCCACGACCTCCGCTGGCGCGAGCCGCGGCGCTCTTACCCCGCTGAGGGTTCTCCTAGGCAGAGTGATCAATCAGTCCAGCCTTGCGATCTCCCTTAGGCCACTTGGCGAAAATGCCCAGCTCCCAGGGTGGGGGCAGGAGGAGGTCACCAAGTGCCCAGCGCACTCGGTTTCCCCGACGTACGGCGATCCAACCCTGCCCTGCGCGCCACCTCGCCCCGAGGGAAAGGTTCGGGCTCGTAGAACTCTGAGTCGGCCCCGAGCAAGAAGCCGGCAGGGACGGGCGGGGCGGTGGACTCTGAAGTCCGACGCGGCTGCGCCCCCCACCCCAGCTCCCCGCGGCTTCTCGGTCCCGGCGCGGTGCCTCCCGCTGGCGCACGCCGCGAGCGTGGTCCCGGCGCCGAGACAGTGGCCGGTTGGCTGTCACGGCGGCCCTCAGTGGGCCCTTTCCTGCTTTGTAGCGTGCAAACCTTGCGGCGCCGGGGCCAAGGGACAAGTTGGAGCTGTTGATCTGTTGCGCAATTGTTATTTTCCCCAGAGCGGCTTTGTCTTTGGATTTAGCGTTTCGGAATTGCAGTTCCAAAATGTGTAAGGCAGGATATTCTGTTCTCTGCTGTCAAGGGTAAGAATTTCGAGTGTAGATTAGCGTTTGTGTTGTTTTTAGGCTGTTACTGAATTTTGTGCTTTGATACATTGTTTCTCTTTTGGGTGCTTTATGTAGTTTTCCTTTTCTGTTTGAGAATTTGCCTCAATTGCTTTCCTAGAATGTTGCTTCTTTTGAGAGGGCAGAGGGTGGGACAGCTGTGTCTCATAAAGCTTTGCTAACAAGTTCTGTAAATGTCGCAAATGTGAAAACAAGTTTCTGTATATATTTTGTAGGGACTTTTTCAAGGAGTAGCTAGTTTTATTTCCAATTTGTGTGTGTGAATGGGTTCTTTGGAAAGATACTTAGTTCAAGGAAATGTGTAACCTAATAGGAGCGGTAAATATATTTATGCTCTTAAACATGAAGTTTTAGACTAATCCTGAAGTAAGGTTTTGAGTTACTGACAATGTACTGATTGTGCCTTTTTTTCCTTTTGAAGCAGTTTGTCTTGAACTTTCCCCCAGTAATGATTAAGACTGTATTCCTTCCTCCCCACGATATGAAGTAAATTGTGCTTTCTGATTTAGCTGCTGTTCAATCCCTATAGCCATTTCTTTAATAATCTGTATGACCAAAGGATATATAATGCTAATGGACTTTAGTTTTCCCAGATTCAGGAGTGTAGCCTAGAGTGTTATATTACTGAAGTTTTTTTTTTTTTTTTCTTAACTATATAATTTAACATTACGTATAAAAAGTGGGGTAAAGCATCTTTACTGCTTTTTCTTTTAAATGTGAACTTTCCAATTATGTTTTTTAAGGTAACTCCCTTTCCACCCTTTGTAATCAGACCTCAGTTTGCATATGTGAAGACTATAAAAGAAAATGGAATAAAATTTAGAGTTAATGTCATGTCTGTAACTAAGATTCATATTAAATCTTTGTAGTCCAAGGAGATTTGGACAGAGTCATAAGTGGATTCTAACCTTTTGTCAAAGAAACACAGGGTGAGAGGTGGTACAGGGGTAAAATTCTTCCCCCTTTGTGCAGAGGAGGTGTTGATGAAGAACAGTAGAGTTTTACATTCTGAATTTCCATTAGCTGGAAAGAACCATCCATTTACCCTTTTGAAAGCTGTCTTGGGAGAAAGTATTTTTGCATATGAGGAATGAAGTTGATCTTGGACTAGATAAGGTAACTTTTAAAGAAAAATGGGGCATCCCTCTCAACTCCAGAAGGTTGAGCAAAGAACAACTTGACTTTTTAGGTATTTGGAAAAAAACCTCTTGAGAGATTGTTAAAGATTGTAGGAGGATAAAAACGTAACTCACATCAGTCTTTCTGCATTAAAAGTAAGTTGGGTCATTTTGGACTCTTTCTTGTCAACTTGGGTTTTTATAAACAGTGCTGGGAGGGGAAACCCCCAAATCTGACTTTCTTTAGGATAACCAGGAAGAATTGAAAGCCAAATACATTATTTGTCTTTATTTTTATTCAGGACGAATTATACTTACAGAGCTGCATGAGAAAAAGAAACCTCTTTTTTCAAGAAAGAAGCACTTTTTTCCCCCTGGAAATTTCCTCTCTACTTGTGGAACACATTTAAAGGGGGTTTTGCATAAATAATATTTCCTCTTTGATTTTTCCTTGATCTGGGGTTAACTTGTCAGTGCAAACTCTTGGATTCAGGAGGAGTTTGGCACTAAGATAATCGCAGATGAGTTATTGGACACTTGTGTGCCAGGCAGTATGATAATTGCTTCACATGCATAATTTCACAGTCAGCCTGTAGGAAATACCATCTCCAGTTTCTAGGTGAGGAAAGAGGCGTAAAGCAGCCTGAGTCCTAGTTAAAGTGACTCAACTATTGAGTGGCAGAGGTGGGATTCAGACCCTGGTAGAAACACCCCACTTCCGAAGTGGACCAAGACTAGTTAACTTTAAACAGAAGGAAACTCTTACACTTGAAAAAATGGACAAATCGAGAAAAACTACGAGAAGGACAGGTAGGAATTTAAAAGATTAGTCTTTACACTTTTTCCAGTTACCAAGCTATTTAATAACTGTGTTTGTGAGGGGTGAAGTCGACCCTGAATACAGTGAATGTAAATACAACCTGTCATTGGACCTACCATGGGAAACTTTTAAGGAAGACTAAGAGACTAGCGGGGTTTAATTTAGAGAGGCAGGACCATTTCTTAATTTAATAATAGTTTTTAAAATTTCTGATATTTCAGCAGTATCTGAGATTCTGCCTTACATTTTTCAGGGACTGTTTTTCTTTATTAAATATCTTAGCTCCTGGTGACTTTAATTTTATTTGCCTTGTTAGTTGGTACATTCTCCTGTTCAACTGGCTCTTTTTATCTGGAAACAGTCGTCAAAAATAAGTTTGGTAGTGAAGATGTTTGGTAGTGAATATGGTGAAGAGTGGGACAGACAGGGTTAAACCTGGTTGAAGGAAAGTGGAGAGAATGGGGAGAAGTTGAGTTGAAAACAACTAGTGGAAACCTGTTGGTTCAAATTAAACACTAATCTCCTGTTTTGGCATTTCTGAATTGAAGCAGGCATAAGGGCTCAAATCTGTCTAATTGAAGCTTTCCTGGGGTTTTGTGAATAGTACATTTCAAAATTAAATACTTTATTTCTTAGTCCTTATCTTTAAACAGATTGTTCTCGGAATTATTATTGTCTTGTTTGTCTGAGTTAAGGATGCTGCAGGGTTTTTAGGATTCAGTGGATAATTTGCCTAAAAATTAATCTGACAACTCCCAGTATATTTAAAAAGCCTGGCCCGGCCACTTCTGAGAGTTTGCTGGAATCTGTTGTTGCACAGCAGGGTTGTCGTTCTTTGGTTGCTAAGCTGTGTCAGACTTTGCGACCCCATGGACTGTAGCCCAGCGGGGTCCTCTGTCCATGGGATTTCCCAGGCAAGAATACTGAAGTGGGTTGCCATTTCCTTCTCCAGGGGATCTTCTTGATTCAGGGATCGAACCCCTGTCTCCTGCATTGGCAGGCACCTTCTTTCCCACTGAGCCACCGGGGAAGCCCACACAGCAGGGTATAGGAGGATAAATGTGCTAAAGGCGATATTCAGCCAGCTTCCTTCACCAGTGGCTATATGTTTTAAGTTTACTGGAGAATGGAGAATAGAGTTTATATTTTGATAATAAGATTTCTATGAGTTTTAAAAATGTAATTACCAGCTGCTTTTAAATATGCCCTAACAGACATTTTAGGGGCTCTAAGATACAGACCAAGGCTTCTTTCATTGATAATGAAAGATAATTGATAATTTCATTTTCTGGAAATGAAAGCAAAAAATACGTTCAAGTGTATAACATTCCCCAAAAGTATTATTGGAAAAAGACAAGTGTTCTTAAACTAACTTTCCCCGCCAAGACAAAGCAAGATTGCAAACAAAATCCTGTCTTGCCTAAAGTTGGGTTTTCTCTGTGTCAGCCCCTGCCACAGTAAACACTTTTTAACTATTGTTATGAAGAATTTCAGGAACACTGAGGGTTGGAAGCACTTTTTGTTAAATTGGAGTATAATTGCTTTACAATATTGTGTTAGTTTCTGCTGTACAGCAGTGTGAATCAGCTGTAAGTATACATATGTCCCCTCCCTCTTGGGCCTCCCTCCCTTCTCACCCCTAGGTCATCCCAGAGCGCCACGCTGAGCTTCCTGGCATATGTCCTATGACACCTTCAGAGCCTTATAAAATCTTTCTCTGTGCGTGAGCATTTAAGTTTATTTGGCCCAAACTGTGGTATAAGTGAAGACAAAGCCAGGACATAAGAGATACTTAGAGTACCAAATCTATCCTTTAAAGAGCTTGTTGATAATTGAAAGTCACTATCATTCATCAGCAGCCTGTATTTTGCTTTTGCTGTTGTTGTTGTTGTTTGGGTGTTTTGGAGCTCTTAATGGCTTGCGGGGATCTTCCCTGACCAGAGATTGAACCCAGGCAAGCAGCGAAAGCCCTGAATCCTAACCACTCAGGCCACCAGGGGATTCCCAACAGCCTGTATCCTGAGGATTAAAAAAAAAAAAACGCCCTGGCAGTACTAAGTTAGTCATGCTTTTTCTCACAAACTTGGATAATTGAGACTCCCAGCCCTGTGATACCGACAGCATACTGATGAGATCCAGCCTCTTCGTTGCTTTTCTTCAAATCAGAGAAGAATAATTGGGTAAGAAAAGAAAACTGTCAGGTCACTTTGGCTTTGAAGCCTTCTTTCAAACTTAAGAGTTAATTTTCTGCATTAGGCAGTTCTCCTTAATCACTTTTTAAAATCTCCAATACCTGTCTTATGTATGTATCTGTTCTTTCCCTCTACAATTCGCTTAAAAGAGCTGGGCATAGAATTTATATTTGTCTCTTCTTTAAATAGATTTAAGAGATATAAGCCCCATACTATACAGTCCACCCATTTAAAGTGGACACTTAGGTGACTGGGTGTATTCAGATTGGTACAGCCATCACCACAGTCAATTTTAGAACATTTTCATCCCCCCAGGAAGAAGCCTCATACCCATTAGCAGTCACCCCCCATTTCCCTTCAGCTCTCTTAGTTCCTAGTAACCACTCATTATACGCTTATCTCTATGGATTTGTCTCCTGGATATTTCATATAAATGGACTCATAGCCTGGGTGGTTCTGTGTGACTGGCTTCTTTAACTTCACATGTTTACATAGTTTGACCGAATTGTATCATATATCAGGACTTTGTACATTTTATTGCTGAATACTGTTCCATTATGTGGATACACTGCATTTTATTTGTCCCCTCCTCAGTTCATGGACATTTGGGATGTTTCTACTTTATATATATTTTTGCTCCTGATAGCAGTGGTTCTTAAAATGTGCTGTGTGTTAGAGTTGCCACCCGTATTTAAAATACTGATGCCCAGGCCATATGTCTCATTAAATTAAAATGTCTGCAGGTGGGGCATCAGTATCTTTTTCAAACCTCTGAAGGAATTCCATCATGCAAGTAGATTGAGAACCAGTGTTCTGGAGGAGTTGGCACGGTGCTTGGTACCCGTGGCAGGTATGTCTATAGGGATTTAGAAAATCTGGTTAGGATGTTGCTTAATTCATGAAAGGAAGTGTTTTTATGTTTGATCCCTGACCTTCACAGCCTTAAGATTAATAACCTACATCTGAGAACTGTGTTTAAGGCACATGGTGAACGTTTGAAATTCAGTAAATATAAATTGAGCTCTGTAATCCCTCATGGAGATTTGGGTGATAATTTTAGTAGAATTCCTCTGTTTGGTCAGGATTGTGGTGACTGATAACCCGCAGTAGATTATTTGGGAATCATGTAGAGAAGACAGTGAGGACCAGTGCGAGGCACTGGGAGGTTGGAGAACCTGGAAGCTGGGGTGCAGTACTGCCTCCCCCCACAAAGCTCCGAGCTCTGCATTCCTGGGCCTCCTTATCTTCCTCCAGTAAAAAAAACAAACGCTTCAATCTGGGACTCCCCTGGCAGTCCAGAGGCAAAGGCTCCAAGCTCCCAGTGCAGGGGGCCCGGGGTCAGTCCTTGGTCAGGGAGCTAGATCTCACCTGCCACAACGAAGAATCTGCACGCTACAGCTAAAAGATTTCTCTGTGCCAGAACTAAGACCCAGCATGGCCAAATAAATAAATATTTAAAAACAAAAACTTCAATCTACAAGGCCAGTTTTAGCAACTCAGCTTTTTGATTCTGTGTATATGCTTTGTAAAGTCAACTTTATATTCTGACCACAGTGGCTACCGTTTGTACTTAGCTGGATGGTTTTCTGGTTTACACATTTGGAAACTAGGGCTAACTTCTGAATTGTTTGCGAGTTTGTGTGTGTGTGTACGTGTGTGTTGTGCGTCACACTCGAGGGTATGGTTCAGGGCCTTCTGACACTGTCTCAGCCCTGCCTTGGGACAGCGTGGGAACAGGCCCAGCAGGGAGCTCCAAGCCAGCACCCATTTCTTTCAGTCTTTGGGCTCCTCTTTTGTGCAGTCCAGATCCAGTCTCTCCCAGGCCATCACCCAGTGGAGGGGTACATTTAGTCTTCCTTTGAGAGCTGTCTGCTTTTCTAACTCTAGTCATCAGTAGTTTGAAATTCTTTTAATATGTCCCTCCTATTATTGCTTTAAGATTGAAAAAGCAGTACTGTTCTTTCACTTATTTTGTGCTGAATGATATACATATGTGTTTAAAGTATTGATACCTTAAAACGGAAGAGTTTTGGTGTTAACACTTAGGCTGTCTGCAGTGCATGCTTGTATTTCAGTGAGTGATCCTTCCTATTAAATGCCATTTCCCTCCTTTGCAGGATGGAGCCGATGTTCAGGGTGGGTAATACCCCTCCACCCCGCGTGTTTGTGTGGGGGGCACAGACACTGTTAACTGTATGGAGGTGGCCTGCTGATAAACAGTATAGAAATTTGCCTTACTTCAGATTTGACAGCCTTTGTCTGCTCTGCTTCAGCACAGAATTGTAGTATCACCCGTGGAGGCAGAGCCCAGCCTATCCCCAGGGAATTCTGAGGGATTAGACTGCAGGGAGCAAGGATTGGTCCGGTTCTGTGGCCTTCTGTGAACAGCCTCGGAACAGAGGTGTGACCCTGGTGGACTGACTGTGCTTGTCCCAGGGTCAGCTTAAGAACATGTGCATTTTGCTGCTGCTGCTTGCTTTTACAGTCCTAAAGCAAGCGAGTCTTGCTACTATGGCTAGAGAGTATTGAAGAACCCTGAATTTCTTTGACCTAGCCAAAAAAAGAATTTTTTTAATCCTTACAATCCTGGTAATGAAAACCACCAAAAATCAAAACTGTCATTTTTTTCCCTTGCACTAGGAAAAATGGTCAGTTTTGGAAGACGTCATTTTGTTCTTGGGGCTTCTCAATGAGACATGATTAAAATGGACATTGAGAAACCAACTCCAGAGGACAAGAACCAACCAGGGCAGTGAATTTAGTGCCGGCCTGGCTGCTCTCGTACCCCCAGCTCCTGTGTTCTTCCTCCTTTGGTTCCCGAGCTGAGACCAGGCGGAGACTAAGAACCAAACTGTGGGTTCAGGTTCTTTCTTTCCCTGCAGAGACAAAGGTTCACCATGTGCTAGAAACTTCTTTACCAAGCTGCATGTTTGGGAGAATCCTTGGGGCAGTGGAGATCCCAGGTTACCTTTCAGTTGGAAAAAAGTTCTGGAAGTAAAGGGGGAGAGGTGGGGAGGAAAACTAGTTTAAAAGATTCCTCGTAGTGAAGCCAGGAGGAATGCGGCTTTTTGGTTTCTTCTGTAACTCTTTGATTTGCTCCTCAGTGCGCATCTTGTGCCTGGGTCCTTCACGTGAGAAAAGGGAAAAGCACTGGGGACATTCTGCTGTGTTTACGTTCATTATCTTTAGTTCTTGAAATCACCCTGTTAAGGTAGGTTTGTCGCTACTGAGAAAATTCTTTGGAGAGGCTAAGCAGCAGTCCAGAGCTTGGTTTAAGAACTAGACAGCACAAGTACTTCAAGCAGAAGGATTTTATATAAGAAATTAATTATATAGGTGAGCCGAGAAACCAGCCAGCCAGCCTCAGGAAGCCACTTGCCAGTCCCGGGGCTGGAGGGGCAGAGAGAACAGGTGGAACTCCAGGAGCTGGGACCACGGCGAGAGGGGCTCTGCCTCCCATCCTCAGCCTCTCTCCCTCTCCCAGAGCCTTGGTGGGATGTCTTTGGGAAGGGAGCCTGGGGACGGAGCAGGGGCAGGATGGGGAAGGGATCTGGAAAGTGTTAGTCGCTCAGTCATGTCCTACTCTTTGTGACCCCATAGATCGTAGCCCACCAGGCTCTTCTGTCCATGGAATTCTCCAGGCAAGAATCCTGGATTGGGCTGCCATGAGGCCACAGGCAAATCACTCAAGCAGTCACGTAGCTGATAAGAACTGGAGCTGGGACGGGAACAGTCTTTGCTGTCAAAGTCCTTGGACTTCTCTCCAAACCATCTTTTTTTCAGAAATCTTAGACCAGACCTAGTGCTTTGCCTTTGGGGCACGTGTCACACCAGCTTAGGGGCAAGTGGCATGGGCATCCCATAGACCGCAGTGCATTTGTGCTGTGTGTTCCTTCTGGTGAGTGGAGCGCACCACGTGTGACCACAGAGTAACTCGAAAAAATGAAATGTTAGAAACTCCTCTCAAGAGCACAGATGGAGACTCCAGTCGGGGAGTTCCCAGACTCGATAAGCATTCCCACTATTGTTGTTTCTGGGCCCCTGCCCCCATGGGGTGCCTCCGAGATGCCACGGCAGGATTGATTATACATATAAGTTTTTGGTGTTGCTGAAGGACTTGGGCCTCTGGGTCTTGAACTTGGGGGGAGGAGGTTCAGAAAAGAGGGAAAGTATCTAAGAAGAGCAAAGGGAACCTCGCATCTCTTCCACTGCTCCTGGTTAATGAAGCCTTTTCTCCCCAGAGAGATGTGGGTGGATATGGTACCCCTTTCCTCTGCCCCGTGGAACTGGGAAGCCTGTGGCCCTGCAGGGCGTGGCGCTTGCGCTGAGCTGGGGTCTCCATTCAGGCTGCAGTGATGGTGTGGGTGCTGGCCAAGATGATAATGGAGACCGAGGGGGCAGTCTTTCAGTTCGCTTCAAGTCACAGTGCACTTGCAGCGTTATGAAGAGAACCAGCCTTTAGATGTGTGAAGACATCGGAATACAGGCAACTGGCAATTTCAGGAGGAAGAAAAGGAGAAAAGAAAATGCACATTTACTGAACAGTTCTTAGTACTGTACTCGGTCCTGGATGCGTTCTCTCTTACTGGGTCTTGACGATAAATCTGTGTGGATGGGCTGTTAACCCCTTTTTTACAGACAAGGAAACCTATTCAAAGAGGTAAGGTAACTTATCCAAGGCCATGTTACTCTCGCTGGCAGCACAGGGATTTAGAAAGTGTAATCACTGCCGTCCCTCCTTTCTTTCTTTGCTTCCTTGTCTCATGATTCTGGGTGTTTTGTTAGATGCTAAAGCATGAGGGGCTTCTCTACAAAGATTCTTTAGTTTGTTCTCAGGAAACCTCAGGATATTCCTTGTTGTTTGCAGGTAGGCCCACTGCCTCCTCAGATGGCAGCCTGTTCACTCCTCCTTTTCTGAGCTGGAAGGGGTTAGTGGGAGAGAGAACGCAGAAAGTGAGGAAAGTTCTAGAAACCAGAGGGACCAAGTATATTTTATTTACTCAGTGTCTGTACCAGCTCCTTTAAAACAGAACAGTTTTATTTGAACCATTGATGGTTACCACTGATATTTACCCTTTCTCCAGCCCATGGCTGCAGGGGCTGGTCCTAAAAGATAAGCTAAACATTTTTAAAAATTTCAAGATGACATTAAAAGTCATATGCCATGTCTCTCTGGGTCTTGACTGTCTTTTCTGCCCAGTACTTTTTGAAGTAGCTTGGGAAGATAGTAAAGGAAGCTATCAAACAGCTGAAGAGGTTGAGTTATTGTGGTGATAGATTGATGGTTTAGAAACAAAGTCTAGAATAGGGAGGGAGGCAAGGTTGCCCACTTTCTTATCCTTTTCCTGACCATCAGCTTGAGGGAAAACAGCTTAGTGTCCTCTAAGAAAATACACTTAATCTGCATTTAGTTAGTTAGTTAGTTAAGTCTCTCAGTCATGTCCGACTCTTTGCGACCCCGTGGACTGTAGCCCATTGGGCTCCTCCGTCCATGGGATTCTCCAGGCAAGAATACTGGAGTGGGTTGCCATTTCCTTCTCCAGGGGATCTTCCCGACCCAGGGATCGAACCCAGGTCTCCTGCATTGCAGGCAGATGCTTTAACCTCTGAGTCACCAGGGAAGCATTGAATTAATTGTTATGTTATCCAATTTACAAAATTCCTTAATGCATATTGGAGAATACTATCGTATCTGTTCTCTCAAACTCAGTTTTATTGTTAACTTGAAGGAGTGTGTTTTTCAGATTCTTGAGGCATAATATTTTTGTTTTTAATCAAGTACCCAAATAATAATTTGAAGTTGATTTTTCTGTGACTAGTAGCTGTGGTTATAAGTGATACTAAATATGAAACCTTTGTGAACATAAGTAATTCTTTAACCCCAGACACCTTAGATACACAATGAAAATACTGAATTCTAAGCCTAACTCGAACTTACTCATTCCACAAATATTTATAAGGTGGTAGCACACCCTAGGGAACTTTCAGGGCATGAAGTTGTTTTAATCGTCCAAGATAATGTAGCAAATATATTGTCCTCCTTGAAGGACATTTGCTTCTCAAACTGCCTCTCCTCCTAATTAATCAGTCCCTTTGTTCTTTGTACACCTGGGTTTTAGGGCAGGGCATGTTTCAATACTTAATGAGTATAAATTAATCTATCTCTCCTGGCTAAGGTATGACCTCCTATAGGGTAGGGATTGTGTCAGAGTCATTTTCGTAACTCTGGCGGCTGGCACCATGCCCGGTGCTTATTTAATAGTAGTTGTTCAGCAAATGTGAGGCTGTGTCTGTTACTGCCCTCTCGGAACTCGGTATTTTTAACCTGGGGTAGATGAAAGGACAGAGGAGAAAATGTCACTTCCAACTGAGATGCTCAGAGAGGGCATCCTGAAGGAGGTAGCAGTATATCTAGTTTGTTTTTTGCTTTTTTTTTTTTAAGCTGGTAAGATTTGTTTTGGTTCAAACTGCCGTTGGAAGCCGGAGGAAGCGTGCGGGCGTGAACTGGCCTGTGTCCGTGTGTTGGGTCACTAGGGCTAAAAAGGTGAGCGTGGGGCTGGCTGCAGAGGGCCTTCGGTGCCCAAGTGTGGTGTTTCAGACTTATATGAGGCATCTGGAAATCATGGGAGGTTTGGGAAAGGGTAAGACACATGAGCTGGGTGTGGCAGGAAGTTTATTATGGCCTCTGCTTGGGCAGGTTAGGGGCAGAGAGATGCTGATACGTTGGCATCAGCCCAGCACTGAGGATCTGTAATTAATACTCCAGTTTGTACCTCCTTTGTTAGCATTTTAAGAAGAAATTTTTAACCACCCCCCCCCCCCCCATTTTAAAGAAGGGAGTAGAGTTTTCTCTTTCCATTAGCTCCATCATGAAACCATTTGTGCTCAAGTTTGCACACCCTGCTGTTCCTGGGTTTTAACAGAAACTCATCACCAACGTATCCATCACTCCATTGATGAAAGGAGAGGAAGGAGGAGTCAGAAGTTGCCAGTTTGCCTTTAGGATGGATTGTTTTCTTCCCTGGTAACACTGGGGAGTTTCTCTCTTCTTGCCCGTTCCCACGATCCATTTGCTCTCATCATCTTCGTTCAGAGGGAAGAGCATCATCCTTGCCTTCTAGCCCCAGGGATTAGCAGTATTCACCCAAGAATGAAAACACAGACAGTATCCTGTCTTTTCTCTTCCATGGGCTCTGCTTCTGCGCCCCCCTGAGCTAAGAGAGGTGGGCATCTTGCAATGTTGGCGAAGGCAGCTGCAGCCTCTGGGGCTCTTCCCACCACCAGCCAGGTGCTGTGGGCTTTCACACACTAATTTTGTCCCATGGACTCCTTACTCCACCCTGTGAGTTAAGGAGCCTTATCCCTGATTTGTCGGGAGAGAACCAGGGGCCAGAGAGCTGGAGTGATAGTACGGGGGATGTGCCTCAGTTTTATTGTCATTAGATGTGGCTGAACCTACGTACAGTGTAGAATTAGGTGAGAAGAGAACTGGGCATGAGGATCTGGCACACAGCATACACACGGCAGCCCTGAGATTGTTATCATAAGTATACATCTTCATCGGGGATGTTTGAATGTGTGGGATCTGAGATTTCCTTGGCCCACTTGAAGAAAAATCCCTCCCTGAATCCATGCCCCTTGTCATTCTTTGCTGTAAGCGTCTCATTCCCCTATGGCTTGTCCTAGTCTCACGTCAGGGCCTGATTGTTGCAGAGACGGAAGACCAGTCCATGGCAAGGCCTTCCGTGTGCCCTGGGACACAGAGGGGCCCACACTGCCCTGTCTCCTCCGTGGGGCCCTCTAGCCTGTCCACTGGATGCCCTGCTTAAGGGACTGGTAAGCTGTCTCGGTGAACTCCATCACAGACACACTCCTTCACTGGTTGTAGAATTTCTTACTCCGGGTTTCTGAGCCTAGAAATGGAACAGTCTCCATAGGCAAGTTGTACAAATGGAAAGAGTTGGGGGGTAGGAGTGCATAAGTGGAAGGTTAAACCCAGCTGTGGGACTTCTGGTGGGTCAGTGGTAAAGAATCCCACTGCAATGCAGGAGGCTCAAGTTCGATCCCTAGATCAGGAAGATCCCCTGGAAGAGGGCGTGGCAACCCACTCCAGTATTCTTGCTTGGAAAATCCCATCCCATGGACAGGAGCCTGGTGGGCTACAGTCTAAAGTTGCTCGACTGAGCGACTGAGCCCCGCCCATGTTCATCTGACCCATGCAGCAGGAGTTGAATGTATTGGGAGGGTTACTGCTTCACCCCTGACATGTCTGTATTTTCAGGGGGCGCTCACACACCTTTTCCCCACATGGAAAACAGTTCTGAGAGGACAGGTGTTGCTCTGGGTTTTCTCTTGCAGCCAGAGCTCCCTGTACAGTTCGCCCCGACAGGACCGCTGTGTGCGGCCTCCTTGAAGAGGCCTTGGGTATGAAGAGGGCCTCTGTCCTGTGAGTGATCCTGTAGCACGCACCGGGGGTGGATCTCGCAGTGACTGGTTCTAGAGGTAGGTCTTCAGGCAGGATTACTTAATGTCTTGATGCTTCAGTTTCCTTGCCCCAAAAGGAGATGATAATAATACCACCTTCCTTGCCAACTGGTTTGAGTACAAGTGAGCTCAAGGAGATGAGTGCTTGGAAAGGACTGAACACATAGAAAGCGCACGATAAATGCACTTATTGTTATTAGATTGTGTCGCGCTTTCCTTTACCCAGCTTTAGAATATTGGCACTGTGATCTTTCCTTCTCACATCTTAACGTGAAGGCTCTCTAGGTAGCCGATGTCCTTATGTATTTATTTAGCAAGTTAACTGAAAAGATTGACCTTAAAGAAAGTTAAAGACTCCTGTACTGATTTTAAGAGAATGAAATGGGATATATATACTAATTATCATTTCCTTTTTAAGAGGCCCAAACTGCTGCCTGGCAGTTGACAGCAACAGTGGATTTTGTGCATGTGCAAATGTATACATTGGAAGCAGTTGAAATGTAATTTCCAAACTCAGGACTAATTCATATCCTTGGTTGGAACAGATAGTGTTGCTGGCCAAAATCTTGGCTTTCTTTGTCCACAAAAGCCAATTAAAAAGTACGGAGACAGAATTTGGAGGAAATGGAAAGGTGGCTTTAATTCTCAGCCAGCAGAGGGGAGGCTGGGAACACAGTAGGCTCATGCCTCAAGAACTGTGCCTCCATGAGGAGTCTAGGGGCTTGTATAAGATGAGGCCTCGCAGTCAGGAGTAGGTGATGAGGAACAAAGGCGTTAGGACTTGTCCAAAAACAGTCATAGGCTGGCATCGGTAACCCAGTAATTGAGTCTGGCAGTTCAGTGGCTCTGCCTTTCTGATATGTAACTGCTAGGGGAAGGCTGTTCTAAGGGTAAACACCAGATGCAGGATGTGTTTAGCATATAGAGTCAAAGGAAAATAGGTGCGGAAGTGTAGCTCCTACAAAGTTAGGGGGAAGGAAAGCAAACTTAGTTACAGACATGCAGAGTTAGGAACAGTTTTAAAAAAAAAAAAGCTAGAAATGATCAGGCCTGCTCACTGTTCTCTTTATCTTCTTTGTTCTCTGGGAAAGGGAAATTAAAAAACTCTTTTTTTTTTTTCCTGTTTTTCATGGCAACAGTGGTACTTTCCTATTACCTAAAGCCCTCATTTCTACCCATTCTTCTGGATGACCTTTGCAGTAGTCTGGTAATCATGTGGCCTCTGGACCATAACAGTGCTCTGTTAGTAACTCACACTGACTTGTACTCTCAGGTCGTTGAAGTAGCTTTTTGCAAACAATGGTGAGCAATGACCTAGTGTCCTTGAAAGGGTTACTGTTCCCATTGTATTCTCAGGAAATAATTTGCAGTACAGAGGAGTTTGGTTCATTAGGATTCCCCCGCTAAGAAATGTGGGGGGGCCCACCCTGTAGGTGCCCAGAGCTGCCCTGTCACTTGCCACTGGTCACTTTTGAGCACTTGAAATGGGACGGGTGTGACTGAGGGTGTGCATTTTTTAATTTTAATGAATTATGATTTAAAATTTTAAACAGAAGTAGGATAAGATATTTTTCTGTTGAATATAACTATTTTGGTGGGACCACATTTTATGTGATCATGTCATTTGATCTTTGTTAACATTTGTTGAGTGTTTTGTCACTTGTAATAGCTCATTAATAATTTAAAATTTTTGGTGACAAAGTAAAATGATGTTTTGATATATTGGGTGAAATAAATAATACTGATTAAATCAAATTAACTTTTTTCTTTTTTTGTAAGGCTGCTAAAATCATTTTGGGCTTCCCTGATGACTCAGTAAAGAATCCTCCTGCAGTTTAGCAAACCTGGGTTTGATCCCTGGGTTGGGGAGATTCCCTGGAGAAGGGAATGGTAACCCACTCCAGTATTCTTGCCTGGAGAATTTTGTGGACAGAGGAGCCTCGTGGGCTCTAGACCATGGGGTCTCAGAGTTGGACACAACTAACACTTTAATGTAGTGTTAAACTACATTAGTCGGAGTGACTAACACTTTCCCTTTTCTCTAAAGTTGTTTAAATCACACATATGGCTTGCATTAAATTTATACTGGAAAGTACTGCCTTAGAGCCTCTATTACAGGTTGCTGAAATTAGCTTGTTCTAAAGTTCAAAATTAGGTTCCGGGCTTACATTTTGACTTTATGGAATCAGAGTTGTTTAGATGAAGGGATCTTTGGACTCACCCAACCCAACCCTGTCCTTCTGCAGATGGAGAGACTGAGGTTCAAAGTTGCTGTAACATGTTACTGTAACATGACCGTGGATGGGTGTGGAACTTAATGTGCTTTAGAGCCTATTGCTTTCCTTCCTGGGCTTCCTTGGCATTGGAAACATGGTGGGCGTCAGGGCTGCAAAGAACTTCCACCAGTTCCCGATAGAGGGATTTAAAAAGCAATTATTTTAGGCAGTGAGAGAAAGAATTTTTGTACTGTGTCTCCCGTGGACAGGATGATCGATTCCATGTTTGACGTGTAAATTTTTGTTGGGCAGTATAATGATATATCCATGGGGAATAGTAGTAATAAGGTACAAATAATTCCCACACTTTGTGCGAGCACTTACTTTGGAAAACTCCATACATCTGGCTTTCATATTTTTCTTTTTTTTTTTTTCATATTTTTCATTTAAGGAGTTCTTTTCCCAAAACCAGAGATTTTAAACCAGACCCACAGCTTTTGTCCTTGAGAAAAAGACTGAGAGCTTGCCTTCAGGTGTTTGTTATCTAGGTAGGTAGCCTGAGATCCTTTGGTAAAAGTTTAGGCCTGTTTTATGGTATTGTTTTCTTCGTGGCAAAACTGACTTAAGGAAGAAGCCACCAACAATTAAAATGAACACCTTTAGAGCAAACCAGAAATTTTTGTCTATTTTGAGGAATCGAGGAGGAAAGGGAGCCGTGATGAGTCACTAAATGGTGATTTGATTTATGGGTCTGTCCATCAGGTTTAGCGAGGGCTCCTTCCGCTACAGATACAGTTGACAAGTCAGACGACCTTTGATATTTAACCTTTCTGAACCTATTTCTTCATCTTGCTAATCTTCACACAGAGTAGTGTGAGGATTAATTGACACAGTCATGCAAGTGAAAGTGGTTTGTGCTCTGTAAGCATTAAAAATGGAAGGGCTGATGTCTCGAAGGGCTGCTGTCTCAAAGGGCTTCCTTTCTCCAAGAAGATGTAGAACTATTTCTGGGGTCACCCTTGGTCTTGGTGAGCCTGTGGATGAGTCAGTCAAATTTGGAATGTGCATTTGGTGGGCCCATGGCCTTGACCCCATGATTTGGGACTTCTCAGGCTTCCACGTTAATTTAAAGCACTTCTTGCTCTTGGTAGCAGAGATGGTCTGCCTGAAGTCAGGGTTAGAACTGGAAGCCCTTTAGTCCTATTGTGTTGAATATGGGCACAATCTTTAGATACCACTGAGGATTTAGAGATTAGGAGTAGGGAAAGGAAAGGTCTCTGCAGAAAAGTGCAGGTCATACTTTGGTCAGATAACAGGGTTCTATTTGGTTGCAGGGTCAAATGCCACACGACAGTTTTGTACACTTCTGTTTTCAAAGTAATTCCTAGCATTTCAGAACTTTAAGGACTAGAAATTGCAATAGAAAGGTCTAGTTTGAAATCTAATTTCTGTGAGTTGACCAGATGACCCTTCCTGTGTTCAGCTCAGTCAGATGAGACCTAGTGTCAGTTACCCATTTAGTATCTCTGGGCTTTGGGATACTTATTTATAAATTTGGTGTTTGGTCTGTGTTCTGCAAGATCACCATTGGCTCTTCTTAGTTACTTGTGTGTTCAGTGTAATTTAATAGCCACCTTACATGTTTTTGAGAGACACATCCCTAGACGAATACCTTTTCCTGGTCTTCAAAGAGCTAGTACATATAGTCAGCCTGGTTGGACTTGCTTTCTCTTTTATAGATTATACTCCATTTAAAGTTATTATAAAATATTGATGATATTGCTTGTGCTGTACACTACACCTTGGTATCTTATTTATTTTATACCACTAGTAGTTTGTACTTCTTAATCCTCTTCCCCTATCTTGCCCCTCTCTTCCAACCCTCTTTCACTGGAAACCACTCGTTTGTTCTCTGTATCTGTGTTTTGTTATATTCAGTTGTATGTTTTATTTTTTAGAGTCCATATAGAGGTGAAAACAGAATTGGTCTTCCTCTACTTGACTTATTTCACCAAGCATAATACCTTCCAGGTCCATCCATGTTGTTGCAAATGGCAGAATTTTCTCCTTTTTTGGCTGAGTGGTATTCCATTGTGTGTATTTACAGCATATCTTCTGTATCCCTTCATCTCTTCATGGATACTTCAGTTGTTTTCATATCTAGGCTGTTGTAAACAATGCTGTGGTGAACACTGGGGTGCATATCTTTCTTTTCAAATTATTTCAAATGGTTTTTGTTTTCTTCAGATGTATACTCAGCTATGGAATTGCTGGATCAATATGATAGTTCCATTTTTATTTGACTTGGTTTTTTCTTGGGAATTCACCTTGTCTGGTAGAAGGACTGAGGTTGCCAACTTTGCTCGTTTCACCTGTTGAGACTGCCTGACATCTACCTGTGTGTACGGTGGCCTTTATGTTTCTTGCCCCTGCAGATTGTTTTACCAGCTCCAAAGGCACCAACCAAGATTACCTTGGCTGGACATAGACTGGTGATTAAAGAAATGTTGGCTGGACAACTGACTATGTACAGTATATTCTCTTTAGTCTTAGTTTTATTGTCTTATCTTTAAAAATACTGAGAGGGCTGATTTTGAAATGAGTTTGAAATTAATACAGGAGACCTTATATCAACAATTACTATGTATTTATTGGGTGAGTACCATGTGCCAATATGCTGCAAGGTATGAAGGACACATGATTGGGGAAAAGAGTGGGGAAAATTGGCATTTCTCATTGTATAATAAATAAAAATGTGTATACTCCTTGACCAGCAGTTCTGAGTATCGGTCTCATAGGTGATCCTCACACATTGTTGAAATGATTTATGTACAAAGATAGCCATGGTAGCATCGTTTGCCCTAGCAAAAGATTAGGAATAACTTAAAAGCCCAATGAGGGACTGATTAAGATTGTTATAATAAACGTCTATTCTTAAAATACTGCTCAGCCATTAAAAATAATGAAACAACTTTATGCCCTGATGTAGAACCATCGCTAAAGTATATTAAATAAGAAATAAGTGTAGAATGTTATGATTATATACTACTTGTGTGTGTGTCTGTGAAATGTGTTAGTCCCTCAGTCGTGTCCAACTCTTTGCAACCCATGGACTGTAGCCCACCAGGCTCCTCTATCTATGGAGTTCTCCAGGCAAGAATACTGCAGCAGGTAGCCTTTCCCTTCTCCAGGAGATCTTCCCAACCCAGGGATCGAACCCAGGTCTCCTTTATTGTGGGCAAATTCTTTACCACTAGCACCACCTGGGAAATATGTGTCTGTGGGTGTGTATTTAATAGAATATCTTCCTAGGGACACAAAAAACTGATGCCTGTGGTTGCCTTGGGGAAAGATAACTGGGAGATTACTTTCGTAGCTTTTAAAGTTATCCTGTGTACACATGCTGTCTATTAAAAAAGACATTGTCATGCCCTGAAGGAGTTTGCAGTTTAGTTGGGCCGTTGTAAGAAAGCTCACATAAGATATACAGAGAAAGTACTGGGGGGTGAGTATTGGCTTTATGGAAAAATCTAAATGCTAAACTCTGCTTGTGCAGGTTGACTGGACTTGCCTACTTGTCAGGATGGGCGGGCTGAGCGTCAGTGAGCTGGCTTCCAGCCTTAGCATCCCACCCGGCAGGGGGCACGAGGCTGAAACAGTTTGCAGCCTTTGTCCTGCGGTGGTGGGAAGCGCCCATAGGCTGGACATCAGATCTGGATTGGGGTTCTGGCTCTGCCACTTGCCAACTTGCAATTTGGGGCAGGGATGCTGGAGACCCAGAGCCTAATTGTGCTCATCCATAGATGAAGATAAACCACCTCCTCATGCTGTGCAGTGGCCAGTCCTGCAAACCATGAAGTGCTTTGCGAACACCAGCTGAGATAGAAGCTGCGAGGAATCTGCTGACTGGCAAGCTGGGACTAGAGGTGCAAATTAAAAAATTCAGTTCAGTTCAGTCACTCAGTCGTGTCCGACTCTTTGCGACCCCATGAATCGCAGCACGCCAGGCCTCCCTGTCCATCACCAACTTCTGGAGTTTACTCAAACTCATGTCCATCGAGCCGGTGATGCCATCCAGCCATCTCATCCTCTGTCGTCCCCTTCTCCTCCCGCCCCCAACCCCTTCCAGCATCAGGGTCTTCTCAAATGAGTCAACTCTTCGTATAATGTGGCCAAAGTATTGGAGTTTCAGCTGTAGCATCAGTCCCTCCAATGAACACCCAGGACTGATCTCCTTTATGATGGACTGGTTGGATCTCCTTGCACTCCAAGGGACTCTCAAGAGTCTTCTCCAACACCACAGTTCAAAAGCATCAATTCTTTGGCGGTTAGCTTTCTTTACAGTCCAACTCTCACATCCATACATGACCACTGGAAAAACCATAGCCTTGACTAGATGCACCTTTGTTGGCAAAGTAATGTCTCTGCTTTTTAATATGCTATCTAGGTTGGTCATAATTTTCCTTCTAAGGAGTAAGTGTCTTTTTAATTTCATGACTGCAATCACCATCTGCAGTGATTTTGGAGCCCAGAAAAATAAAGTCTAACACTGTTTCCCCATCTATTTCCCATGAAGTGATGGGACCAGATGCCATGATCTTAGTTTTCTGAATGTTGAGCTTTAAGCTAACTTTTTCACTCTCTTTCATTTTCATCAAGAGGTTTTTTAGTTCCTCTTCAATCTCTGCCATAAGGGTGGTGTCATCTGCTATCTGAGATTATTGATATTTCTCCTGGCAATCTTGATTCCAGCTTGTGCTTCTTCCAGCCCAGCATTTCTCATGATGTACTCTGCATATAAGTTAAATAAGCAGGGTGACAGTATACAGCCTTGACGTACTCCTTTTCCTATTTGGAACCAGTCTGTTGTTCCATGTCCAGTTCTGTTGCTTCCTGACCTGGATATAGCAAAAATATATCTTCCCCCCCCATCTGCCAAATAACTGGGCAGGAGTCATAAAATTAGATGTTAAATTAGAAAAGTAGACCACAGTAGCTTTGGAACCCTTCACCTTTGATCTCGGGGCGGTCATTTCACCCTTTAGACCAGTTTCCCTGTTTGAAAAATGAAAGGGGCGACGTGTGTCCTCTGGGCGCCTCCCGTCACCACGTTCCGTGACACTGTGGCATCAGCAGGAATTCCCATGCCATCTGAGATGAGTCATACTGACTGAAAAGTCCACATGCAAGGAGGATGCCTCTGAGAATTTTCCTTGTGCTGGAGAATCTGAGCCTCTGGGGAGAAACTGGGGGTCGCGGCGGGATTGCTGCCACGAAGAGGGGAGACCAGAAAGGCAGGGTGAGTGGAGATGGGTTGTCTTCTCCACCTCCAAAACCTCCTTTGCTTTCCAGTATTCATACAGACTAGACGTTTGGAAAAACCCAGCTTTGCCCCTTGTTTAAGTGGGTGGGATGTTCATGTGCTTGTGACCGGTGAGCTTTTGACTCCTCTGCGAAGTCTCTGCAGTTTAGTGACACTTCCTCTGTGCTGTCTTGGCCCCTACATGCTTTTCTCCTCACGTCTCTAAACTGAGATCAGAGACTGTCCTCTTGACCTCTGTGTCCCCAGCACCTATCATAGTTCCAGGTACCTGAGAGGTGAGCTGTGTGTTTGTATTCAGTGGGTAGCTGGGTTAATGATCCATTTAGGTACACTATTATTAATTTTGACTACCGCCTTTATTATAACTATCACCATTCTGGTAAAGTGACATTTTAGCCACTAGTAGCTTATTATTTTGAGAAATATTTCATACTCAATAAAGTTAACACTAAAAAATAATTAAGCAGACCCCCCTTTGTAATGTTGTTTTAACAGGATGTACAAAAAAGCTAAGTATTTTAGATAGTCTCTGTATATTACGATATATGCGTATCTAAGATTCATCACTGTCACTTCCACAGGCACACAGGTCTTGAGCTGGCAGCAAGTAACAGCAGGCCTGAATCCCTGGCCCAGTTCTTACCTTTTAGAGCTGATTGTAAGCAGTTAAGTCTGAAAAGGAGCTTTAAGATTAAAATAAATAATTTGTTTACAAATGCAGGATCCAGAGAGGGTGAAAGATCATTAGGGGGTTTATAAGTGGCAGGAATAGCTAAAAGAGTTCCAGGGGTCCGAGCATGCTGGGGCTCTGCCCTCTCTCGTGGGGGCAGGGGCAGGGGGCTGAGCAAGCAGGTCTGTTTGATGCCACCCAAGGTGGGTATCTGATGACCTGGTCAGTTCACACTTGGTAAATGTCAGCGTGCATGCTGAGTGAAGTTAGAGTTAGAGCCAATGCTCCTGAAGGTTTTCTTGGTAAGAAAAGGTGTGTGTGTTTTCCTATAGAATCATTCTAGTAGTGATAACAGACCTATTCACAAAATTACTTTCATGTGTAGAGTGCAGCATCCAGAGCTGAGTACCTTCATGGCTTGTTCAAAAATGGAGGTGTAAAAAATGGGTCCTGAAGTTTGCTTATCAAACAAAGCCGCTCGACATAGTGACTTAACCTTGCATAGGCCATTTGAGGCCCAACAGCAGCGTCCTGCAAAAATACTACAAACGGGCAGAAATTAACTCTGCTGGCATCCAGGTGTGAAACTTCCCATAGAAAACTCAGATTCACTTTTGGAATCAGTAGCAGTGGGATCACCTGCTGTTTTGGAAATTAACTGTCCTTTCTGGTTTCTTTTTGGCCAAACACATATATGTCTTAGGAAAAGAAACAGTCCAAATTCTTCCTCTGTTCACTTTCAGGCCTTGCTTTATCTTTGCATCACACTTTGCAGTGTACAGACAAGTGTAATGGATGAAAGTTCCAGTAAACTGGCTTGATCATGTTTTTTAGGTTGAGTCACTGCTGAGAAACTTGTGAGCAGGAAAGAGCACATGAAAATGTACACAGTAACAAGCTGGACTGTGAGGAAATGGGACCATTTTCTAGCTGAAAGACACAAGCGTAGGAGGATGTGTCTGCAACTCATGGACTAGCAAATATGTGATCTAGGATTTTAAGTCATTGAATAATTCATGTTTGGTATGTTTGAGATTTTTTTTTTAATGCTGTTAAAAACTGCTAGTTATTGAAGACTGAGGAAATAATCCTTAGTAAATTTACTCTAGAAGGAAAACTTGGATTAGTGGTAACTATTATTACCTATTAGGGGTCTCTGCTGACATATAAACTGGTTGCAAGGCCAGTTATTTTTTTAAATGGAGCTGTAGTTATACAGAAATTAACCCAGTGACATTTACACTTGACCTCAGTGTCTGTAAGGCCTCTTCCACCTGTAACATCCTATGATTCTGTATAAATGTTTTTTTTTTACCTTTGTTTTTAACCACTTACTTCACAATTATTATAGCAATGTGTTCAGAAATGAGCAAATCAGATCAGTAGAATCAAAGGTACCTGAATGTGGGCAGACTATAAAGAATAACCTGTCATCTGCCTTCTCTAGAATTCTGAGAAAACTATTGACCTCGTTGTGTGTATCTTCTTGTGATGAAGCAGGAAAGAAGTAAACAGGCAGATAAATATTATGAAAGAGAATAGTCGTCAGCGAGATGTATTTTAAAAACACACCTGCTTGGTGTTATTTTCCTTTAGTGGTAAAGATCCATACTGCAGAGAGGCTTGTAAATCCAGACCTTTTATGTTGTTTAATCAGTTCTTCAGGATTTGAGCACGCCCTCACTTGTTTTTGTACCTTCCTATAGCTGTTAATTTGACCTCTGTTCTTAAGGGACGGTAGGATGTGATTAATGTTCCATCTGGTTTTGCCCAAAAATATTTGTGTAGCTTCTATGGAAAAAAATATTAAACCAGATTTGACTTTTAGGTTAATAATATAACTATCTGGGTATGATGGGTATGATATAAAGACTGAAATGTCTGAAAGAAAAGTATTACTGGGTGTAATTTAGACTGTGAATGCTAGTTGTTAATATTTGGGTGGAGGGATCAATATCAGGAGAATAAACTTTAAAAGATTTACTATTAAGAAGGAATCACCTGGGACGTTGTCTTAACACTTATACCATGCGACTGGAAGTGAGGATCAGTTTTTATTGTTTATAGAATTTTCCTTGCAATTTTTTAAAAACACTTTATTAGAGAAACTTATGTTTAGAAGGAAGCCTCCCATCACCTTCCCTTCATCCTCTGGACAAAACAGAGAATGGGAGAGGGGAGAGAGGAAAAGGGTTGTGGGTACAGGTTTCATTTATACGTGTGAATGTATGTGATAGAAACCATTTCATTTTAGATACTTTTCTAAAGCCTTGGTTTACGGAATTGCTTTAATTTAGGAGTTCATAATACCTTTGCTTTATCTTTTCTGATTTGGGGGGAATCATCTGAGCATGATAAAATGCTAGTTTATTCAGAGCACTAAAATTAGCTTGCAAAAGACATTATTCTGGGATTCTATGTTCAAGGGCTTTCTTCTTTGTTTATCCTGGAACAAAGATGTTTGTTTTAAAGTGGCCCAAGTTAATAGTCCAAGTTCAGGTTTCCCATAAAACGAGTAACAGATTACCCAGATGGCAAATAATGATATATATACATTTTCCAATATGACTATTTCCACTGGGCCAGATGGCGATTTAATGTGAACTGTCAAATATTTCTTAGTATTAATACATTGTCTTATTTTGTCGAAGCCAAGCTGGCAACATAACTCAGGGATCATGAAAGAAAAACAGCAACAAAAATTCAGACACCAAATGTGGTGCATGGCATTTGCTCCCTATGGCACGTGAAGGCTACAGCCAGTGCGGAACGCCCTCAGGAACACCTTGAAGCTTAAGGAGATGCCTGTTGAAAAGCCATACATTCCCCCTCCCTCCCCCGACCCTCCTCCTCCGCCCTGTTGCAGGGCAGCTGTGCTTCCTCAGTGCCTCAGGGTGAAGTGTGCAAGAGCAGTTTCTTCTTCCTTGGCCATTTTCCTTCCACCCTGTCCATTGTCATGCTCTTGTCTGTTACAGGCACCATCCCAACTATTTCCCCTTAGATAGTTTGAGAGCTTTGCAGAGAGATCGGTCATTTGTGGAGTCAGTCACAGGGCTCCTTCAGGACAGCTTACTACAGTCCTGGGGCTGCAGGGCTCCCTGCCAGTGAGATGTGTGTGGACAAACTTCTGCTGTTCTTAATTATTTGAATGTTTCGTACAATAACAAATGCCCACAGACTTTTTTCCTTCTGAAACTGAGGTGAAAATCTGAGTAACATGATGTATGATATATCAAGGCTATGACAAGCAACTCTTTGTTGCTGCATTCTGAATTTGATCAGAACACTTGTTTTAGGAATTCAAAGTGGTTAAAACTCAGCTTTTTTTTTTTTTTTTTCCCATGCAGATGTTTTCTTTCAGAGAGCTCTCATGGCAAGAACAAACATATAAACTTAAAAATACAGAGCAAAACCTCTGAGAACACTTTGAAACCTGTTTTGGTCTGTGATAATCTCCATGAAGGCTGCCCAACCTGCATTGAGCAGTTTGATGTTATCACTGGAAATGACATTTTGTGTTTTATGTTTCCTGTTTGTTGATAAAGGATCTAGCAAGGTGCCCTTGCCTAATTGTTATGGGGAGTTTTAAAACACTGAACTGGTTTCGAGCTGTGCATTGAAGGGCAGTCATATCAGAAATTGAGCAGCAATTGAGAGGGTGTTACTTGGGTACATACAAGTTTACATAAAAGTGTGTTGTTTACATTTATTTACAACACCCATTACATATGCCCAGTGGTCAATTTCCGACCTTCTTTGAAAAGGAACCAAGTAGCTTCAAGACCGAGTGTTGTTTCAAGGCTCCCACTCCGGTTAGGTCTGCAACTCCATTCTTCTCCTTTGGCCTGGAGTTTGGCGTCACTCACTCACAGCAAGCAATAGGACCCATTCCCGTTGGGAGGCATATCAGTACTTGCATATACTTTACGTTTACAGAGAAAGTTCCTCCACATGTTTCATTTGCTCCACCAAAATCTGTATTATAGGGGTAGGATGGAATAGTTAATAATTTACAGCTTAACTATCTGAACCCATTCAAGACATCTCATCTGATGAGGAGAGCTGGGAAAGGGAAAGAAGAGTTACATCAACTCTTGGTGTGATTGCCACTGACAGTTTTAGAATAAATTAGAAATTTTCCTCCCACATAGTTCTGGGTTCTAGGGATACTTTGGACTCATATTTGTGAGGTGTTTCCAACATAAATTCTTCAGTGCTTTTTATGGGAAAGCCAAAAGTGGGTACTGGTTTTTATCCTGGGACCTCTTTAACAAGAAGCCCCAGGCCCAGGCTGGCTGAGGAACGTGAGGGCGGGATGTGGTCCGTGGCCCCCCGATACAGAGACAAGTATTGGGGTTTCTCTGTTGTGAATCTTCTGAAGACTTCAATGTGCTTTCCATGTTCCGTTCTTGAGAAGGGTAGGAAACTATATAGTTCAATTGAAACTGTATGAGCACACATTTCTTTAATTTTTAGTACGAGCCTTTAGTAGGTGTGAACGTGCCAAACGTCTCCTTAGCACCTTGTTAGCTCCGGTTTGGAGAATGGCCCAGAAGGATACTCAGCTGTATTTAGATTTCCCCAAGAAGATATGGCCCAACCTAATTACAACTTTAGTGTAGGTTTCTCTATACCTTGGGCCTTTCTCTTTCACATGACCTTTGTGTAGACATGTCCATTGAAGGCAAAACAATTTTTAAAATGGAAATTATTGTTTTAGTGGGGATCCTCCTGAGAAAAGTCATGTATGAGTGAATGCTACACAATTTCTATTTTGTTGCTTGTGGCCAGGAACATAATCCAGGTGAAAAGAAAGAGTGGCTCAGTCGTGTCCAACTCTTTGCGACCCCATGGACTGTAGCCCACCAAGCTCTTCTGCCCATGGGATTCTCCAGGCAACACTGGAGTGGCTTGCCATTTCCTCCTGCAGGGGATCTTCCCGACTCAGGGACTGAACCCATGTCTCTTACATGTCCTGCATTGGCAGGTGGGTTCTTTACCACTAGCGCCACGTGGGAAGCCCCTGACATATCTGTTCTGGCACCTTCCAGTAGTATCTAAGCCTCAATAAACTTACCTGTAAAATAGGGATACATGTTTTCTCCATGTGGTTTTGAGACTTGGTTTGTATATATCTGAAGTACTTAAAACATCGCTTGGCATATATAGAAAGATCTTAATAGATGCTGCCTTAAAAATAGGTATACCCTAACCAGTTCTCAAGAGCTACAGATACTGCTTTAACTATACCTGCTGTGTGCGCTTTGTGCTCTTAAGTTATACTGTTTAAAGCTAGGATAACTTATCTCACGGGTGGGATTTCACAGCTTCTAAGACTCGAACGCCAACTTTCAATCACGGCTGGAGGTGGCCTCTACTCTCCAGTAGCTGGGCTGCCTCTGGGTTGGGTGATCTGTGCTTGGACTTGGTTGGGTGAAACAGCCTGATTGCTCAGCTAAGGAACCACCTTGTTCCTGTCCTTCGGCGGCTGAAGGTAATAGAGCTGTAAATGCACTGGGCAGCCCAGTGCTGCCGGCCGTTGTCTGAACTGCAATACACAGTTCAATGTTTGCACACTGAGTCTGCTGGCCTTCAGCACCAATTCCCTTTCTCTGTCTTGATTTTTCCAATCTCCATCTCATTGTCTTCAATGTAAATGATCTATTAAATAGGAAGATTTAAATTTCCTATTCAGAATTTAATTTTGAATCAGAAAAAAATTTTGACACATTTATAGTTAGAAAATTTGGCCATGGTGCCTAAGCCTAGCCTTGTTATATAAATCAGAATAACCAATCCCTCATTGTAAGATTCTCCCCTTATGTTAGAACGGTTACCGTCCATTGTTCCCTGGAGCCATTTTTTTTTGGCTTGTGTTATTCAGAGGGTTATTTATCAGGAGTGAGCCTAGTGGGCAATAGCCCTTTGGCAATTCTTCTGACAGCCCCTTGCTTTACCACAGTCACAAGATTAACAGTTGCTAGGACTTGACCTTACCAACATGGTCATACCTCAGAAGTTAAAACTCAGATCAAGAGGAAATTGTTTTTAATAAGTAACCATGGAGACAAATGTAGCAAGAAGTGCTAAGCAGAAGATAATCCACTGTAGGCAAAGACCAAAAGAAAAGTGGTTTCTCACAACTGCAAGAGTTTAACTTGCAGTCTTTCCCCGCTCTGTAAACTGGCAAGCAAGTTTAAGAGGAAATTCCACATATTCAGTCATGTTCTTCAAACTCCATTTCTCATGATAAACCATTGGCTCAGGGTGCTTGCTCTAATTTTACTGTTCCATTAAACAAGTGTGCGGTTTCTTTTGATTCAAGAACATTAACGTGCAACATCTGTTACTTTGCTTTTAGTGACCTCTACCATCTCCCAATTCATTAATAATCCAAGTAATAAATGTTAAGAATGGATAGCTGTGTTTGAAGGTGATTTTTTTTTTTTTTAAGAAAAATGAATACATGCAAACACTGGATAGAATTACTGTGTCCTTCCAGAACACTGGACTTATGTTCCCATTCAGATTTTATTTGTAATCTCCCTACCCCCTACTATCAGCAGTGGTATAAATTATGTGTTATCTACTATTTTAAAACCATTTTAACCATGGTCTCTCTCCTTCTTTGTTTTAAACATAGGACATGGATTTGATTGACATACTTTGGAGGCAAGATATAGATCTCGGGGTAAGTCGAGAAGTTTTTGACTTCAGTCAACGACAGAAGGAGCATGAGCTGGAAAAACAGAAAAAGCTTGAAAAGGAAAGACAAGAACAACTCCAAAAGGAGCAAGAGAAAGCCTTTTTTGCTCAGTTACAACTAGATGAAGAGACTGGTGAATTCCTCCCCATTCAGCCAGCACAACACATACCATCAGAAACCAGTGGGTCTGCCAACTACTCCCAGGTACAGGGGGCACTCAGTTCTCGGGAAGGTGTGGGGCAGGACCCAAAGAACATGGACCCAGGGGTTAATCCGAGTTCCAGCTTTGCCTTTTACTTATTAAGTAAACTTCCCAACCTCAGCCTACTGATGAGTTCAATGCCTGACTGACTTACCTCAGAGTATAACAATTAGGACATATATATTACAGGGAAGAGCTTTATAAGCTATAAAAAACATTGTTATTGTAAGGATCAAGCAGCTGCAACAGTACTGACGGTAGTAGAACTGTTGTAGTAGGGATTACTCACGGTACTGGGACAAGTACTGTTTTAATATTAATTTAATCAACACAACAATTATATGAGTTACCATTATTCTGCTTTACAGATGAGCAACTGCAGCTCAAAGAGGTTAAATAACTTGCCCAGAAACTGGGCAATAAATTGAAGGGGCCACGATTTGAAATCAGATAGTCTGCTTTGATTCTGTGCTCTTTTTACTAAATTGACTTCTGAAGTAAGAGAGATATTTGATTAACTAGACTGTAAACATTTTATGAACACTGAACAATTTTTTTCTTCTTCTGTGTCTTTCCCTTTTGTGCAGGTAGCCCACATTCCCAAAGCAGATGATTTGTACTTCGATGACTGCATGCAGCTTTTGGCAGAGACATTCCCGTTTGTAGATGACAATGAGGTATCAACGTCTGACTGACAGCAGACCTCTACAACTGTGTCTAATATAACTTACATTGATCCCTTTGGTGCAGTGGTCCCCAGCCTTTTTGGCAGCAGGGATCAGTTTTGTGGAAGACAATTCTTCCATGGACTGGGGAGGTGGGGATGGTTCCAAGATGATTTCAAGGGCATTACATTTATTGTGCACTTTATTTCTATTATTACATCAGTTCTACCTCAGATTATCAGGCATTAGGTCCCAGAGGTTGGGGACCCCTGCCTTGATGAGTCTCCATTAAAAAGATAAAACAGCATTTTAGGAGCAAATACTTATCGCAGAAACCTCAGCCTATAGGTAACAATTTGGCGCCAAAAAAACCCACCTTCCTCTGCCCATATAATGCAGAACCACAAAAAATGTTTACTCCTGCATAGCCAGAAGCACGCATGCATCAGCAAAACCATGAAAGCAAATAACTCATTTGTTATAGGTACTTAGAAATGGATTTCTCTGAGTAGAAAGCAAGCTGGGTAGTAAAACCAAGACTTGTTTGGTTAACAATTTTAATAATTTATTTTCTGAATCACTGTACTGTTACATAGATACAAATTAAATTCTAAAGATTGTTCTTATGCATTTTGAAGTTTACCTTCAAATGCACAGGGCAAAGCAGTTAAGCTAAGGAATAAACTTGGAGTCAATTGGGCAAGACAAAGATTTGTTTCATTATATAGAAATAGCAGTTATGAAAAATACGGAACTGCAGCCAATTCCAACTTCAGATGTTGTGATGGCCTTGGACCGTACCCACCCACTGTTGGTGGCAGATTCATATACAAATGCCTTCTCAATTTTAGGTTTCTTCGGCTACGTTTCAATCACTTGTTCCTGATATTCCCAGCCACACCGAGAGCCCAGTCTTCACTGCTCCTCATCAGGCTCAGTCACCTGAAACTCTTGTCGTTCAGGTCGCCACTGCAGATTTAGACGATATGCAGCAGGAGATTGAGCAAGTTTGGGAGGAACTGTTATCCATTCCAGAATTACAGGTAACTAAGATCTAGTATAATGAATACCAAAGATGCTAATTTATATTCAGTCCCTTTAAATTACTCATTCCAGTTATTATTTATATGCCACCTACTTATAGGAAGAATTGGAAAGTGCTTTTAAATTAGTTAGGATAGCCTGGGCACCATGCTCACTTCAGTGAACTTTTGTTAGTTAAATGGACGGGATGTCTTGAGGATCGATCAGGTTATAAACCTGAAGTCTGATCTGGGAACTCTGAAAATGTTACATATGCTTAGGTGTAACGATCTGTTGGCAGTGGGAATTATCTCTGAATTCTGGAGGAGCCTGGTGAAAAATCAGGGTGGGGAGAGAGAACCATCAGATACCGAGTATCAACTATTAAAAATAGCTTAACCTTGATTTACATAGTATAAACTTCTTTTCCACAGTGTCTTAATATTCAAAATGACAAGCTGGCTGAGACTAGTGCAGTTCCAAGTCCAGAAACCAAACTGACAGAAATTGACAATTACCATTTCTATTCATCAATGCCCTCACTGGATAAAGAAGTAGGTAACTGCAGCCCACATTTTCTCAACGCTTTTGAGGATTCCTTCAGCAGCATCCTCTCCACTGAAGACTCCAGCCAGGTGACAGTGAACTCATTAAATTCAAGTGCCACAGTAAATACAGATTTTGGTGATGAATTTTATTCTGCTTTTGTAGCAGAGCCCAGTACCAGCAATGGCATGCCCTCCTCTGCTACTTTAAGCCAGTCACTCTCTGAACTTCTAAACGGGCCCATTGATCTCTCTGATCTATCACTGTGTAAAGCCTTCAATCAAAACCACCCTGAAAGCACAACAGCAGAATTCAATGATTCTGACTCTGGCATTTCACTGAACACAAGTCCAAGCATGGCATCACCAGACCACTCAGTGGGATCTTCTATCTATGGAGACACACTGCTTGGCTTCAGTGATTCTGAAATGGAAGAGACAGACAGTGCCCCTGGAAATGTCAAACAGAAGGGTCCCAAAACACAGTCAGTGTGGCCTTCTGGGGACCCAGTCCAACCTTTGTCATCATCACAGGGGAAGAGCGCTCCAGCACCTGATTCCCAGTGTGCAAACGCACCAAAGAAAGAAGTGCCTGTAAGTCTTGGTCATCGAAAAACCCCATTCACAAAAGACAAACATTCAAGCCGCCTGGAGGCTCACCTCACAAGAGATGAGCTACGGGCAAAAGCTCTCCATATCCCATTCCCTGTAGAAAAGATCATTAATCTCCCAGTTGAGGACTTCAATGAAATGATGTCCAAGGAGCAATTCAATGAGGCTCAACTTGCATTAATTAGAGATATACGTAGGAGGGGTAAGAATAAAGTGGCTGCTCAGAATTGCAGAAAAAGAAAACTGGAAAATATAGTGGAACTGGAGCAAGATTTAGATCATTTAAAAGATGAAAAAGAAAAATTGCTCAAAGAGAGAGGAGAAAATGACAAAAGCCTCCATCTATTGAAAAAACAACTCAGCACCTTGTATCTTGAAGTCTTCAGCATGCTACGTGATGAAGATGGAAAGCCTTACTCTCCAAGTGAATACTCCTTGCAGCAAACAAGAGATGGCAATGTATTCCTTGTTCCCAAAAGCAAGAGGCCAGATATTAAGAAAAACTAGATTTTGACCTTTTCTGATCTAGTGATTTTGGGTTTTTTTGTACTGTTATACTAAAAAAGCTCCTACTGTGATGTGAAATGCAGAAATGTACTTTATAAGTAATTCTATGCAAAATTATACTCAACTAGTGTAGAAAATATAAAACTTTTAAGAAGCATTAAAATAAGTTATCAGTATGCTGAATCAGTAGTTTCACTTTAACTTTGTAAACTTAAAAAAAATTTCTTAGAACACGATTTGGGCTAGTTTCTATATACTGTAAATACTACAAAAACTCCTTATTTATACTGTTCTTATCTCATTTGTTACCTTCATAGATTTATATGATACATCTGGCTAAAAAGCAAATTGTTGCAAAACTAACCACTATGTACTTTTTTTTTTATAAATACCATATGAACAAAAAAAAAATGGCATTTTTTTTTATATTAAATTGTTTAGCTCTGGCAAAAGACAATTTAATTGAAAAACTGGTACTAATAAAGGAATATCAGGACCGTTCTATTATTTCCTTGAAGTTCATTCACAATCTTACATGACAATATCTAGCATCACACTAAACTGGCACCAGTGTATTATCAGAAAGATTTTTTTATTCAGCAAGTATATTTCAGTCAAGAAAAATGCTGTATATACCTCGACATGGAAACACTGGTTCTTTTATTCGTATCAACAGGTAGATGCCATACACATGAAGGTGTGGGAGAAGCATTCTATTAGCAACAAGTATTAGACACAGAAGCTGTGAGGCTGGGGGTCTGTCTGAAGAACTGTACGGCCGAACATGGAGTGGGAGAAGGGTAGGTTGGTACATTAGGACACGGCACAGATCCTTGCTAAGCCTTCATACCTTGGCTTTTGCCTACTAGAGAACTACTGGAGGTGTTAGGTAGGAGTAACATCAGAGTTAAAAGGTCTCCTCTGCCTTGTGTCCGTAACAGTCTGAAGAGGAAAGGTAGGAGCACACCAATGGGGAGGCTCTGAAATGCTCACATGGGGCGTGGTGTCTGTCTGGGGTTATAGTAGTGAGGCGGCAGTGGATTCTGCATGTTTCTAAGAACTAAAAGGAGTTTCCAACAGAATGGGGGCAGGGTGAAGGTGACTCAAGTACTTGAACATCTGAAAGAACAGAGTTGCCCAGACATGGCTAAGACTGTGGCTAAGAGGTCTAGGTGGGAAAATCAGTTCACTTTGGGACATATTCTATGATTAAACATATAAATAGCAGGTACAAAATTGAAAGCCCTTTAAAATTTTGAGAATCTGCAAGCCACCCACACAAAGCCATTCACAGCACTCATCAAAACTTCATCTAATCAAATGTCTGACTCAAGTCATGTTTAAATTCAAGTGGGAAAATAGAAGTTATTTGAGGGTTAAGCATGTTTAGCACACGTAACAGGCAGGTTATTCAGAATCCTATCAATCCGCTGGGAGCAAGACCTGTCTACATGCCTTAGAGCCAGGTTGCCTGGGCTGCTGCCATTTTCCAAGAATGACTTCCAGTGAGGCAAAGCACGCTGCTTACTCATCTGTAAACTGGGGATAAACATGCAGTGAATTACTCCAAAAAATAAATACAGAGCCTAGCTAATATCAAGCACTCTATAAATGATATTTTCTTTGGCCCTACATTAGCAAGAGAAAGGAATAAAGTCAAACTAGCTTAGTAAGAATTTGACTCAGATGATGGGCAAGTTCAGAGATGGAAAACCACTAAGGGTTAATCTAGGCATTCAAATGTAGACTCTGCTGTGGGCTTCCCCTGGCGGCCCAGATGATAAAGAATCCACTTGCAATGTAAAACACTTTGGGTTCAATCTCTGGGTCACGAAGATCCCCTGGAGAAGGGATTGGCTACCCACTCCAGTATCCTTGCCTGGGAATACCTATAAACAGGAGCCTGGTGGGGTGTAGTCCATGGGATCACAAAGAAGTCGACACAACTTAGTGACTATGTGACCAAAAACTCCTTCCCACAATGGTATTGAGATAGATCCCTGTAAGATACCCCTTTCCCCACCTCAAGACAATCTCATCTTGAATAAATTACCCTTATATAAAATATTGGGTGAGGGTGATGGCAAACAATCTTAACAGTAGCCACCACCTGGAGCACCTGGAATTAACTTTAGTATTTGCTAACTACCATCCCCACCCCCACCCCCACAGGGGAAGAACACTCCACTAGCATGACAGCAGATACTTTCACTCCCATTCATTCTTTTTTTTTTTTTTTTTTTCTTTTTTTTTTTTTTCCATTCATTCTTTAAGTCATATCCAGAAATACTTTTAAGACAACCAATCACATCTCAGTACCCAAGAATTATTCTGAAGTACTATACATACTGCATTACATAGAACCAGAATTTTAAAACCTAACAAATTCTAAGTGACCCATGACTAAAAGTAGATTTCATCTCTTGATCAAGATTTGAAATATATTGATCATTAACTCCTCAGATTTTTAAACTCGGCTATCCAATCGTTAAGCCTTAAACTCAGTTCCTAATTTCAAAATGTGTATCAATGCCTTTCACATCAAGGTATAGCAAGCATTCTATTAGAAATCTTAATTTCATGATAATCCATTTGTTGTATAGAATTCTTGCAAGATTTCTCCTGAAGCCTGTGGAGTGGCCCCTCAAAGTACCTTAATCTTACATACCCATTCTTCTAAGTCTCAGAACATACACAATATATTCCCCCAAATATTACTAGGTCAACTCCAGCTTTTCTCTGAGAACTGGGAAAAATTTAGACAACAACTCTGAGTCTACACAGAGGGGAAAACCTCCCGATAGCATTAACTTCATCACCCTCTTAAAAAAAAATACTATCTTTAGGAACCATGGAACAGGTACTAGCTTTAGCTCTTTAAATCCATTATCAGATTTAACCTTCAGACTTACTAGGTCACTAGATTACTGTAGACTAGTATCTCAGAATGCCCCTTATCCACTACTTCAAGGTTAAACTCAGCACTAGGCTTATTTGATGCCTAGAGCACATACTGCTGAGTCAAACCTAATCCTCGATAACCATTTTCTAAATAAGATTTAATTCTACAGTTAATGCATATAAAAAACATTCTAAGGGGCCCACTACCATCACCAAACTGCCTAAGGGAGCATGGCATATAAAGAAACCCCTAATAACTTGATCATGGTCACAAAACTATTTGAAAACTCCTGACTGCATATTTTCCAATACTTAATAAAGGGTGTTAAGACAACTGAGGTTAAATGCAAATAACCTGTCAGAGTACTTCTGATGCAGTTAACTCAAAATTTGTTGGCAGAATGGACTAATTCAACAGTCTTTTTTTTAAATGAAAATGACATGTATCCTATTTTTCAGATACAGCTATAACATCTGATAGAATGTAACCCTTGTGATAAGCCCAAACTATTAACTTTAATGTCTATACACATGGATGTGCTGAAATTTTACCATTTCTCATTAAGCTGTCCACATCCTCGTATGTAACATCATTCACATTTATCACCAATTTAAAAACAGGACAGATAAAGCTGTTATTTCCCAAGCAGATTCCAGTGTCGTGCCACCAGGCAAACAGATTAATGCACCCTTGCCCCTACTCGACTGAAAAAGCAGTAAGCAAAAACGGCATTTTACACCTACCACTTTAGTCTTCCCCCAACCCTTGGTACTTTATACTCAGTTCCAAGTTCAATTAACCTAATGTTTTAACCGGATCCCACTTTTAATTCCAGTACATGGGAGAGTCCAATTTGTCTTAACATTTTGCATTTTCATTCTGAGAAAATAGCTTACTTAACAACTCAAGCATTAAACTCAAATTTATAACCTACAGCTTCACAGAATACAAAACCACTGCATTATCCTATGAAAGCAGTATTGAATAAAAGCAAAAAGATCCTGTTAACAGCCAAAAATCCTCAAGAGGATGTCAATTCAGAAAGCATTTAACTATCAATGCAAAGAAACTGAAGTGTTCTTTTCCCTTCAATGAAAAAATGCTCAACTGCCTTTCTCCAGGTTAAGAAACCAAATACTTTTGGCTTCCCTGGTGGTCCAGTGGTTAAGAACCCACCTTGTAATGGGGGGAGGAGGGACACGCAGGTTCGATCCCTGATGGAGGAAGATCCCCATGCCAGGGAAACTAAGCCTGTGTGCCACTACTGAGCCCTTGTGCCCAAGAGCCTGTTTTTAAGAGTAGAAGCTCTCAAACCACTAGAGTAGCTAGCCCCACTTACCACCAACTAAAGAATGCCCACGACACAAGACTTGGCACAGCCAAAAATAAAAAACCCAAATACTTACAGTACCTTCTAACATCTGGAATCCCATTTCCTCTAAATTGCTTATTCATATAACTGCTTAACTCCAATTTTTCTCCAAGGAAAGTTGATTCTCCTCACCAGTCACCTGCTGCTTAACCCTAAAAATCCCAAGTGGCAGTAAAATTTCCCACACCTATTCCTCATGTGATGTTTTCCACTGAATAGAATCTACAACCTTTAACTGATAACGTGAAGGCTCATTCATTCCAGGTTTCCTTTTTCACTTACTTGTAATGCCCACCTATTTCACCACTGAAGTCAATGAACATTGTGAAGTGACAAAACACACACATTTCTAAAAATATTTTAATGAAAAAGTTCTTTCTGTAAACATTTCATTATACTACAAATAAAACATTTGAATCCATTACAGACCACCTCTTAAAGTCTTATAAACCAGAGTAAAACATTGAGATTTAAAAGAAATCTTGAATACTTGAAATAGGCTAACAATCCTTACGTTACCCCTGCACATTAGCATGCTTACTCACTACTTTGTGACAATTACTGGAATTCCAAGAGATACTGGCATTAGAAATATTTCAAATTGTGACTTACATAATTAGAGAACCCTTAAAACCAATTTTATTTCAACTGTTCAACAAATGGTCCTTTTTACCCAAATTTTCTTCTTTAGGACATCAGTGTAAAATTTTTTTTTTTTTTGGAAGAAATGTAGTGTGGGAAGCTGTAACCTAGGAGTTTTGACAAAAGGTTTGCCTTGACCATCTCTTGTGTTACTTGTTTACTGGTGTTATGAGTTAAGAGCATTGTATTTTTCAGAAATGACAGTGGAACTACATTTAAATAAAATCACTTTATTTCATAAAATCGATGGACTGGAAAAGAACAATGCCTTGCCTTTAAAAAAGAAAATGTTTCATTATCTTAGGAAATTTGTGTCATTAAAAACCATGTTGTAAAGAAAAATTATTAAAAACTCTATTTACCTTATTTAACACTTCTATGATGTGTAGAAACTCAGCCCTGATTTAGTCCGAGACCCAACCAGCCATTCTCTGAAAATAAATCTGTGGCAAACTAACTACTCTTGTTTATATGTAAGAACTTGACTTATAATTTAGAAGCCAGTTTTATTTTAACCATCCATCCCCTCCCCCTAGTGTTATTTTTAAAAAGTGAATTAACACCAAATCTCAAATTTTAACAAGCCCTTTTGGGGCAGCAATAATAGCCCTTATGAACAATCAGCATCTGACTTTGTGTAGCAATGCAGTGATTATTTTTTAACTATTCTTTGGGAAAGGTTGTCTTTTAGAAAGGAGCTGTAGTTTACGTAGGGCCCCACTACTTCTGGTTAACGGGTCAACAACAAAACCAAAAGAGAACCAAAAGTTTATCCTGTTAGTCCAAGTAATTCCCTGAAGTCATATGCAAGAGAACTTACTTATGTATGAGGCCACTTGAATGAAGACCATTTTTAGATCTGTATGATCTGACAGTTTTGAAAGTTCATTCCAGATGTGTTTTTTTTTTCCCCTAGAATGAGGATTGAAGTGTAATGCTTCTGTTACAAGTCATACTTGTTACAAAAATTCTTTAAAAAATCTGGTCACTCTTGCCAAAAATTGACTTTATACTAAAGACACCAACAATGAATTGTTCATATCTGACTCAAGATCAACACCCATGGTTTTTGCAGAGAAAATCTTAAAACTGTTTAAAATGTGCTGGATGTGATTCCTCAAGACAAAGCTTTCAGCTGAACAAGTTTGCCAATGTATCTAATAGTTTTAAAATATGTACTGTAAACTTATGGGGAAACAAATGGTGTCATCAGGCTTTACTGTGAGCTACAAACCTTACCCAGCCAGAAACCTTCGTATTTAAGATGGTAGGAAAGACATTCCTCATTTAGGCAAGTAGGGTTCTCATTCAACCTGCAAATCAAAAAAATTACTCTTACCTTGCTTTACAAAAAATTACTCTTTAATTAGTGAAAAAATTCAAATTCAAACCTTACCTAATGCTTATTGCCCTTCCTTGCAGGTCTAAATGCTAGACCTAGTGACTGTGGCCAACTATCTCTCATTGGTGTTCCAAAAGGCGAAGAGCTCCTTCCTGCTAGACCTTCTTCGATATTTCAGTTGTAATAAGCAGATTTAACTAGCTTTTGGAAAGTTGCTCACTATCACCATAGTATTTTATGCCTTCACTTCTCTGTAGTTGAAGCTCTTGCTGCTGCCTTGTCATTCTTTATTTATGCTGACTTGTCCATACTCAAAATGCTGCTGAAGTCCTGTCTTAGTGAGTCTCGTTTGATCCACACCGTGCTTAAAAAGCACATCTTAGGTCCTTTAAAGCTGGTTAAATCGCTCTCCTCATGGCTTAACTTTTCCACACTGTTCACAAGAACTAAGCTAACAATACAACTTATAAACAGGTCACATACACAGATTTCACCTGCTTATAGGTTGCAAACATCAACTTACTGACAGTATTTTCACTATTAAACTAGTTCCAGAACATAGAAAGTTTTGTTAACAGTACAATTAACCTCATATGTCATTAAAGGATACTGTCAAGGTTGTGTCAAAACAATTTCACAAACATAGAAACAGGAAATGTTAACCTCCCCCATTCCTTCAACCTTTATTATATGAATAAAAAAAACTTGAGACAATTTAGCTTAATTTTAATAAAATGTTTCCCAAGCATTATTTTGACCAGGTACCCAGATTTAAGTTATGAACATTGACAGTGTCCATTTATATAACCACACTTTTAAGTTGTTAAAGACTTAACCATTTGCTAATAATTAGCCTATTTTCTACACTGCTTATTCACATATGTCCATTAACAAATGGAATGTCTGTTACATTTATTGGTTTGTGAGTGTTTTCTGAAAAACTGCAGTGTCTGTGAAGACCAATTTCCATGCTGGCATGCATCCAAATATTAATGCACAGAGGCACAGAATTAGAGCAACGAGAGCATAGTCAAACACTAGCACGCCCCATCCCCCCTTTATTGCTTGTTTTGCTTAGTACTTCTTAAAACAAAAAGAATCTCGAATTCAACGTTCAACTGCCAAAGAAACAATAACAACAGGGCACATACTCAGGGCTTGAATGAAATTGTAAACACTAGCTGGCGCAAAACAGTAGACATTGATTTATATATATATATATGTGACCTTATTATCTAAAACTCTTCTCAACAAGGATCTTCTGAACAAATTGTAAACTCATACCAACACGATTTCGGTTCAAGCATACACATAAATAACAGTGTGTTCTTTGGGATCTTAAGTGAGTACAAGCTAACTATTCAAATTTGAATTCAGGTCTTGGGGGAAGTGAAAAGCTTTTTTGTACTAAGCAACTGTGCTGCAAGTCTACTGCAGTTAAGTATCTGGGATGATTTCCATCTAGACTATCCTTGGTTTTCAACCAGTAAAAGGCAGAGGGTACAAACAGGAAAGCATGCCAGCCAGTTAAGGGTTCAACAATGCATGATTTTTATTCCCTTGCTCTGAGAGCTTGTATCAAAAAAATATATGTTAAACCAAGGAAAATTAACTGAAGATTTACGGGCCTCTTGTGCTTTAAAAAGGAAAAAAAGGTAGCCACTAATTTGCTCAGATACAGCAGGCTTAGTGGTCTTGTATTTTCAAGATTTTAAGAATGTTTCCTAAGGTAGGAGGAAAGGGGAAACATTCACTACCCCTTCCCAGAATTTAAACAGAGGGCAGTAGACATTCTTTACACCCAAATAAAACTATGGCAGCAGTTCACTTGTGACCAAGGTGAATGTAGAATGGAGATGTTCTAAACACAGCTAGGACTCAGCAAAGCTAATACACTAAAATCATGATTACATTTTGAAAGAAAATGCACAAAAACCAAATAGAAATTTTGAGATTTTTCATTTGAAGGTAAATCTTAATGCTATTAAATTCACAAATATGCTAATTTAAATACCCAATTCTATTATCTAAAACACACATTGCAAACATACAAATATCTATTCTCTCCACATGTCAGAGCCATTCATTTCATGGTTTGGAAATGGGGAGAATAGATTCCCCTTAAACTGCAAGTCAGCAGGTGTTTCTTTACAGTTAACTTTAGCAAAATTCATACAAAATAGTAATTAACAATGATCTTCTTTACTTGTTAACTCACAAGGAAACACCTTCAAAACTGCATTTTGTTAAAGTTTCTGTACTAAAATGTAGAAAAACTGAACTACACAAATATTGAAAAGTTAAAAATTCCTTAATTTTTTATTCCTGGTACCACTACCACAATTTACAGGGCAATATACCTGATGTAATGAAAAGAAAAAGAAAAAGACAAAGCTACAACAGATAAAAGACCTCAGGAATGTACATCTAATTGACACTACATTGCATTAATCAATAGCTGCACTTTTTGCAAACTGTGGCTATGACAGTCCTGAACAAGAAGGGTTTCCTGTTTAAGCTGCAGTAACTTTTCTGACTATGGATCATCGTTCCTTCTGTGGCAGATTTTTACAGTTCCTCTAACGCATTTGGGACGACTGTCTCAAAGTAACCTGCAGCTTTCCTGACAACTCCTCGCTCTCTCTCCTGCTAAGAACTGTAGCCTGTTGAATAATACAGGATAAAAAAATTATTACACTCAGTGAACAATTCCACATATTCTTTTATCATCATTATAAAAACTTAAAAGATACCTACCCTTTTCTTCTGAGTTTTTAGAACCTTCTGCTACCATATCCACCACTTCCACCACCAGATCCATAACCACCTGGAAATACACATAAAAGGATTATAAAGAAATATACATACACTTTAAACTTAAAAGGCAATATAGAATTTTACTAGGAAAAAAAATTATTTACCACCATAGGGACTGCCCGAGCTTCTTCCACCAAAACTACCCCCTTTCATGGGTCCATAATTTGATTGCTGTTGTCCACTATAATTTCCAAAATCATTATAGTTTCCACCACCACCATAGTTACCTGAAATTACAAATATTTTATTTGTGGCTGACCTACAGAAGTTATTTTCCTTGTTTTTAATATATACATGCATTGCATTATCTTTCGACAATCATGGCACCATCCTGACACACACATTCCTTTGAGATTTCTCAGAACTATCAACCTTTTCTCAGACATAGCAGGAGAGGAATGAGGAGTGAAAATTGCATCATGGAGTATGGAGTAATGATACAGACTTAGTCTGAAACTCTGCTGACATATATTTTTAATCACCTAAATCCTGATAACACCTATTCAACATGTCTGCATATTCAATTTATAGTTACCATCTGTCCAGCCTAAAAGCACCTCAAGTAAAATTCAGGCAACAAACATTACTGTTAAATGTTCCATTTCAAAATGGAGAACACGTGAATACATTTTGCAAATTTACTAAATCATAGCAATGTGAGAAAATTCAGTTTAACTTTCCACTATTTGAGTATTTTCTATTATAAAACATGAAATTTGACCTGTTTTAACATTTTTCTAAAATACCTTAATGAACTATAAAAACAGTATTGAATACTTAAAACAAGTGAAAGCCTACCACCTCCAAAATTTCCTCCTTCATTGTAACCATCATATCCTCCACCACCGCCACCATATCCACCACCTTGGTTTCCATATCCTGGTCCACCACCACCGTAACCTCCTCTACTACTATAACCAGGACCACCGCCATAGTTGCCACCTAGAAAAACAAATTGGGTTTTTAGACAAAAACAAATGTACAATTATAGAATGCCAGTTTACTGTGCTTTAAGCCCCAGGAAAACAGGCTGATTAACACATTAAAGTTTGGTGATACCTGGTTAATAGAACAGCTACAGTCTGGGGTATTAACCACTAACACAAATGCTTAAATCTTCTGATGTTAAAAAACAGTTCCATTTTTTAAAAAAATCTAAGAAAAACAGTAAACAGTCTCCTGAGAAAAATAATTCCACCTCAATTATCGGTACAATAAATCTTACCAGCCAAAAAAGAACAAGATAACCTTAAAACTTAAGGAGAAAAAAGGTCTAGTCTTCTACAGTATTAATTTAGAAGCATACTTTAACAGTAAAGTCACACAAAAATATAGAAACAAAGTCAAAGTGTCAAAGATTACAAAACTCACCATCACCTCCAAATCCATTGTATCCACCATCACCTCCTCCATAACTCCCTCGGCTGCCACCACCTCCACCACCATAGCCTCCTTAACAACAACAACAAAAAAGGTGTGAATTAAATGTATATTCAATTTACTAATAAATTTTAAGTAGACACGTTCTGAGAAATAAGACAACATCCTACCTCTTCCACCAAAGTTTCCACCACGGCCAAAGTTACCTCCACCACCTCCAAAGTTTCCGCCACGACCCATAAAGTTGCCAGATCCACCTCCACGACCTTGAACACAGGCAAGAAAGAGCTTTAAAAAACTTACCATCATAACTTATGTATATTTCATATGCATACGTGATACTACCTACCTCTTTGTGATCCAGCAGATTGCATCTCTTGTTTAGAAAGGGCCTTTTTCACTTCACAATTATGCCCATTAATAGTGTGGTATTTCTGAACTAAAAGTTTTTTTAATCAAACAAACAAAGAAAAGTTATTTGATGTTTTTGGAAAAGCACATATAAATGATATCCTTTATTGCTATACAACTTATTAAAACATGATCAAAAGGGTAGTGACTTCTGAGTGGGGATGAGTGTTCTGGGATGTGAGTCACATTTACTGATCCAGATGCTGGTTACAGGTGTAGCTACTTCATGAAAACTGAAGCGTACACTTTTCCGTGCTATTTTATGCACAATACAAACTAAGCAATTGAACAAGTTTAGAATAGAGCAAACAAACCATTTCTGCTTTCTCATTCAAGTTCTTCCATTCAAATTGCTACTTACCAACAATTTTATCAACTGTATCATGATCATCAAAAGTTACAAAAGCAAATCCTCTCTTTTTTCCACTCTGCCTGTCTTCCATAACTTCTATGGTTTCAATCTTGCCATACTTTTCAAAGTAGTCTCTCAAATTATATTCTTCTGTATCTTCTTTAATACCACCAACAAAAATTTTCTTCACTGTTAGATGGGCACCAGGCTTTACAGAATCCTACAAATAAAAAATATGTAAGTAAAAAAACCTCAAATTTTTACAATTTCACTTCATACAACATGGTATTATTAAAATACCTCTCTAGAAACAGCTCTCTTTGGTTCCACTACACGCCCATCAACCTTGTGTGGTCGAGCACACATTGCTGCATCCACTTCTTCAACACAAGAGTAAGTCACAAAACCAAAGCCCCGGGAACGCTTTGTTTGGGGGTCTCTCATCACCTACAAGATAAAAATTTTAAAGCACTGAAACACACCTCCGCAGGTCCTCTGCCCTTCTGAGAAACCTTTTTGTTACTTTAATAACTTACCACACAATCTGTAAGTGTGCCCCATTTCTCAAAATGTTCTCTTAAGCTATCATCTGTAGTTTCAAAGCTCAGACCACCGATAAACAGCTTTCTCAACTGCTCTGGTTCCTTGGGATCGTGACCCTGAGGAAAGAAACCAATGCATTTTAATTCGTTTAGTAGTTAAATGCAAAGAAAAATGCACAAGATTTTTAACCCCCTACAAATAACAAATTCCAGTACCATTATCACTGTCCAGTTAAAACACTAGAGTAGAATCATACACATCAATTGATTAAAGGGACCCAAACACCAAGAAAACCTATAACCAAACTGTGAAATGCCAACATCACTTCAAAACTAAACTGAAGCCCAAGAGAATTCCAGATTCAAAAGTCCCATAATTTTGAGCTACAACTACAAATTCCTGAGGGTAGATTATTTTTGAAGTGGCCACTGAGAAAACCACTTTCTAAGAAATTAGTGTTGTGAATTCAGTATTTTATCTATGCCGTTTCTTTTCCTAACTTCCCTCCTGACTCTACACCTCCCAAAGCATTTAATTTTAAACCACTAAACGGTGAAGCACAACTTACGTTATGAGTGACAAAGGGAAATTTACCACTTTCAAGCAAATAAAGATGTTGAAATAAATATTTCTCAATGAAAAGACGAAACCAGCATTCCCCCTCACCAAAAAAACCTGTGGGGAAAAAAACCTACCACATAAAAATTTCCTATTTGCACTCCTACCACATGGCCAAAATATCAAAACCAACACTTCACTGGGTCACACAAGCACCAGTTTTGGACTTACGTTAAGTACAGTATTCGATATAGTTTGACAAGAAAGGAGCCCAACAAAACAAAAACTTGAGATTTACAGAAAACCAACATATGGCCTGAATTGTTTTATACTTCAACTAGGTCTTTAATAAATTACACGAACAGCCACTTAATACACATATGCATTAAGATATCGTTCATCAAACGTGCTTAAATACATTACATTCTAAGGTCTTCCTGTGTCTTCTAAAAGTAGAGACGCTAAGGCATTTAATATGAAGAGGCTGTCACATGCTAGGAAAAAATGTTAAACGATTAATAGCCTAAAGCATTAATTCACCTAATTTCACCCTTTCAAGGCCCAGTTAAATGCATCTCATCGACGACAACGCAAACTTGACAAAACCACCAACTAGAACCCACATGGAATTACATCAAATGAAAAATTCGACTCTGGTTGCAGGCCTGGAAAACAAATTTCCAAGAAAGTACAACCAGAGCCGACCCATCAGAGAATAAAAAAATGAAGATGAAAAAATTTTCAATTTCATATTTTACAACCACACTCAAAATTTCGATAGAATACTTCACCCACATGGCGCGAAGTTACGTGTAATATACTAAGTACTTTAGCAAAAATGGCAGCTCAGTAAGTACTTTAAAACAGTAAACTTCAAAAAAAAAAAAAAGAATCGTGTTTCAACCGAGCGCTGCAAGGCACAGAACGAAACATAAAATTCTCCACTGAGAGATCTCTAAGGCCTAGAAATGTGTCGGGAGAACATCACCGAGAGCACTAGGCCCCAAGCTTAGAGGCCATTTGCTGCATTCTCTGCTGGGCCGCCTCCTCCCTCTTCCTTCCAATCCCACGCTCTCTCCCGCGGCGGAGCCAGGCGGCGGCCATTGCGTGCCAATGCGCCATTTCGTAACGCGGCGGCGGATCAATGTCAGTGTGGCCGCCGCCCGCCTGCTCGCTCGCCCGGATGTGCCTGCTCGTCCCCTCCCCTCCCCCACCGCCTCCTCCCAACCGCTCTCGCCGAGGCCCGCCATGCCGCCCTCGGCCTCGCATGCGAGGCCGCGCGGCCAGGGGGCCAGGTCCCCTCCCGAAGTCTCCCCAGCCACACCGCGCCTCCAAGGGACCATTTGTGCAGCCCAGGGAGCCGGCAAGGCTGGCGAGAAGCCCCGAGGAGGGCTCCGAGGCCCTCTCCCCTCCCCCTCCCAGCGCCCGTCTCCACGCAGAGCGCGGGACGGCCGACCCGGTCCACCCTGCCTCCCCGCTCCCACCGAGCCAGGCCCCCCACCTTGCCGGCCACTACCCAGCAACCCCCCGCTCTCCCCCTAATACCTCCTCCCCCCGGCGGCGGCGGCGACGGCCGGAGTCGGGCTGGGGGCGACCGGGCGGCGGTTTTACCTCCATTTTGAGACCGGACTCGCCTCTTCCAACTCGAGTTCAATATGGGACCGAGAGGAAGAGGCGGAGCCAGCCGTCACGTGACGCACTTTCCGCGCGCCGCCGGCCTTGTGGGGGGAGGGGCGAATTAGGAAGGGGCGTGGCCACCTGGGCGCGAAGAGGGACTTGAAGAGTGGATTGGCGGGCAGAGGATGGAGGCGTGGCAGGCCCCGGGAGCGCGCTCGCCTCGCCAACTTCCAGTGCGGCACCGCCCTTGCCACTGTTCGCGCCCGGGCGGCTACGAGGACGTCAGCTGGGGTTTGGCCAATGGCATGCGCCCACGTCGGGAGAACGCCTCGTGACCGCGCGTCACTGGAGAAAAAGGCCTGTTTCCCTTTCTTCTCGCGCCCCTTTCCCCTCCCCCACGTGGGCCTTTTAGGTCTCTATTACCGAATTCATTTCATTCCAGTGCTTAAATAAAACCACGTTTTTCCTTATTGTAATTTAGAGTTGTAAGAAAGCCCTCTCTGCCCCTCGGCGTCTCCTCGCACGTTTCCAAATGCCAAGGCCTGGAGTCCATGACTACCACGCCCACTGTGAGGGCCCGCACTGAAAATCCCTGTCACACGAACGCATGTGAATCATGGGCATCTTGGAAAGGCTACAAAACGCGGTTGACACCGTGGAATTTCACCCTTAAAGAGCAGAAGCACGACTGGTGGAGGGTGACTTCGCTGGTGGTCTGGTAGTTAAGACTTTGTGCTTACACCGCAAGGGGTGGGGGTGGGGGGGTCCATCCTTGGCTGGAGAACTAAGATTCCACCCACATGCCCAGCGGTGAGACCGAAGGATGAAATAGATACAGTGAAAATGAGGAGGAAAGCTTTTAAAAAAACTATTTTAAAAAAGAGTGTTAAAAAGAAGATTATATATATGTGCTACCCCACGGTCTGTAGCCCGCCAGGCTCCTCTGTTCATGGAATTCTCCTGGCAAGAATACTGGACTGGGTTGCCATTTCCTTTCCAGTTGGTAGAAGTCAGTTAATTAGGTACTCATCTCAAGAAATCTGTTGGCATTATTTTCTTAAACTACTAGTTGCTGTGCAAAGAGCTGAGACGCCAGATTTAAGGAATCATTTACAAGATTGCTAAAAGTAGGATTATAAGATACTCGGAGAATGATTTTTACCTAATTATTTTCACTTGTGGAGTATACAAACAGAATCAGAGTCTGTCTAATTCTTTCTTGGCCTACCAAATGACTAACTCATTTGCCCTCACTGAGCTCTAGTTTTAGTTTTGTGGGTGTTTCTTTTTTTTAATGAAAATGGGGATAAGATTTAGTGATAGCCAACACCCATGACAGCTGTAAATTGATAATCTATGGACTCCTATTTAAGCAAAGGTGCTGATAAAATAACCAGGATTGACACGTCTCCCTACCATACTAAGACATGCCATATATTTTAATGTAGCAATCCATATGAACATCTCCTTTAGAATTGACCATGCCCTTCCTTAGAAAGATTAGAAATCTAATCAGTTATATTCTAAGTTGTTTGAAAGGCAGTTTATTAACCAATGGGGAATGACCAGCTTGGAGTTTGGGGAAAAATGGGGCACAAGTAATAACAATCTGTTGGTGTTTATGTAGCATTGCCCAAGTGGAACAGTGTTTGATTTGGGAGACATGAACTAAATGTACTCTGTTCTGGGGCAGAAAACAGTCTCTAGGCCTTAATGTAACTTGGATGAAACAACCTTCCAAACCTCCTCTGGTTGCTCTGATTCTGTTATCACAAGCAAATTATTTCGTATTCTGTTTATCAGGTACTCCTGATAGCCAACAGTAGTCCTTGAGATATTGGAAAAGTTTTCTGTCCCCTTCTGATGTCTGTGTCAGAAGTTTTCTCTAGCTCTTTTATACTTTTTGTAAAGCTTTATTACACAGAAGCTCTGAGCGATCAAAGCTTCGTCAGTGGCCCGGGATTGAGTTCTCTGGAGGCCAAGAATCCTGGCCCCTTTTGTAGTTCAGCAGCAACCTTTCATACTGGGGGCTCTCCCGGGATTCTTCAGGACACGGTAAGGATGGGTGGAGCTCTAGTTCTTTGTTCTCCTAGCAAACATGTTTTTGCAGTACTTTACTAACTCTATAGTGTGCTTGTGTGAAATGAATGACTCGCCGGCTTATGGCAGAAAACCTGTCAGGGGTTTATACCAACCAATGGACTTCCAGTGGACTTCTCCGGTGGCTCTGACAGTAAAGCCTCTGCCTACGGTGTGGGAGACCGGGATTCAATCCCTAGGTCAGGAAGAGCTCCTAGAGAAGGAAATGGCAATCCACTCCAGTATCCTTGCCTGGAAAATCCCATGGACAGAGGAACCTGGTAGGCTACAGTCCATGGAGTCGCTGAGTCAGACACTACTGAGCGACTTCACTTTATACCTTTAGTGTCTTGTTAATATATAAAAACTTTGTGAGCTTGATTACAAATAGTAAGACTGTTTCATAAAACTATATATGAAATAGTCAAGAATAGCTTGGTCAGTTCTGAGTGTGCAGAAAAACTTGAAGTTAAAGACCTCAGGGAGATGGCATTCACACCTCAGTACCTATGAGACACTGCAGGGTTTTCAAGATGACTGACCACTTGGCTTCACTTTGGCATATGTTTGCATGGTATTTTCTAACCAAGTGATTTATAATCAATAACTTGTGTTATTCTTTAAATTGTATTAAATTTTCATATTAATTTGAGAAATGTTGGTGATACGATATTAAGTACTTCCATCCAAGAAAATGCTATGTCAGTCTGCTTATTGGGTCTTTTGGCCTAGAGTAAATTGTGGATTTCTTCCAGTTTAGTTGTTCATCCAGATTCCGTGGCTTTTTTAGACATTAGCTGTTTGTTACGCTTTTGTCTAAGCTTCCCCTCCAACTCCAGGGCCACATGGTGTCTTGTACAAATATCCTTGTTGGAGTTCTTGACCCTGTTGGACAGACTCAAAACTTGTCTGCTTTCTGTCTTTGTAGCCCTGGTTGTCATTGAAATGTCTATGGGAGAGAGAGGGTGTGTTTGGAGTAGGGATCAGGGGACAAGTGTCCTAGGGTTGGATGGGTTGCAAGACTGACTTTATAAATTATCTTTATCAAACTGCTCAATGTCTTTCATATCACAACACATAGAGAAAATGCTAATTTTTTTTATCTACAGCACATTCAGTTACATGAATGAAGAGATTTAGAGGGATCTGAATGATGGTAAAAAAAATTTATAACATTTTCTTTAAATTGAATAATGATAAAATACAGTGTATTAGAGGATATATTAAACATTGAATTTGGATAAAACTTTCAAATAAAAATTTTCCACATTTTTAAATAGCTGACTTGAATTTGTTTCTGTAAATATATTTTATATTAAGTTTTATGGTTAAAATGGATTTGTTAATTTACTGATCTAGAGTTTTAGTGATAAACTCATATTCTGAGTAGTAATTATAAGTGAGGGACTCTGATCACTTAAGTGGGTGATAAGATATTTAAAATCATGTTACACAATTGAACAAAATGTACAATTATAATTATATGTAAAGAAAAACAACTCTTACAACTCTCTTTTTTCACTGACAAATATAATGTTGCAATTTCATATGATAATACAAATGAATTCCAGCCCCAGTAGTACATTTTTATATCTGAAACTCCAGTTTTCAGAACGTGCATGCATTGTCAAGAGCTGCTGCTGCTGCTAAGTCACTTCAGTCGTGTCCGACTCTTTGTGACCTCATAGATGGTAGCCCACCAGACTCCGCCATCCCTGGGATCCTCCAGGCAAGAACACTGGAGTGGGTTGCCATTTCCTTCTCCAATGCATGAAAGTGAAAAGTGAAAGGGAAGTCGCTCAGTTATGTCTGACTCCTAGCGACCCCATGGACTGTAGCCCACCAGGCTGCTCAGTTCATGGGATTTTCCAGGCAGGAGTACTGGAGTGGGTTGCCATTGCCTTCTCTGTGTCAAGAGCTAGCCTGGGCACTATTTAAAGAGTGCACTGCTGCAAGGAGATATATGTTCAGATAGACATGAGAGGCATTGCCTGGAGCTGAGCCTATTAGAAACTATCCTCTGCCAAGGCTCCTCCCGTATACCCTGACTGATTATCCCTGAGGCTGTGTGCTGTGCCCCATGAGTCTCCTGCATTGGCTCCAGGATCCCTGATTCATGAGGGGTGCTTGGCAGATAGATGCCAATGTGGTAGCCATCTCCTAGGCCACATGCAAACAGCATAACTGTAAGTGTCGGTTGCTGCTTTGGCATACACCTCAGACTGCTCTGCACGGTGTCTGAGGAGACCCAAACAAGGCTGCCCACGGCCAGCGGTGCTAGCCCGAAGGGCTCCAGCAGCCCCTGACCCCTCTCAACTGCCGCCTTGTAGGAGGGGTCAATTCCTCACTTACGTTCAGGACACCAGCACACTGAAGTCCACCAGTTGGAAAACTTTGTATTGTGTGCCTCATTTTATGAATGAAGAAGCTATTTTACAGATCAAGGAGCTGATTTTTTTTTTTTCCCCCCGAACTAAGAGCAAATATAGCAGACTCAGAACTGAAAGAGAAGAGAAATTGAATGAAAATATCTTGGATAAGACGAAGGTAATGCTTAGAATGGAAGAATATAAGCTTTCTTATCTGCCACTATATTCAGAATATGCCAATGATTTTTATTTTTAAAAATAAACTTTATTTTTCTAAAATCTTGATTTTAAATGAGTATATGAAGTTTAAAACACAGAACAAAAATCTCTCTGCCCAAATCCTGTTACACAGATTTGACCACACTCAACATAACTCAGTATATATATGCGTTCACATTTCCTTCTAGGTCTGATTAAAGCTTTGAGCCGCGTGCGTGCTCCATTGTGTCCAGCTGCTTGTGACCCCAGGGACTGTAGCCTGTCAGGCTCCTCTGTCCAAGGAATTTTCCAGGCCAGAATATTGGACTTCTCCCGGGGATCTTACTGACCCAAGCATCTCCTGGACTGACAGGTGGATTCTTTACCACTGAGTCACCAGGGAAGCCCTATGGCCATATATACACATTTACATATACTTACAGCTTTGACTAAGGGCCTTTCCTGGTGGTTCCGATTGTAAGGAATCTGCATGCAATGCAGGAGACCTAGGTTTGATCCCCGGGTTGGGAAAATCCCCTGGAGAAGGGAATGGCTACCCACTCCAATATTCTTGCCTGGAGAATTCCATGGACAGAGGAGCCTTGTGTGCTACAGTCCATGGGGTCGCAAACAATTGGACACAACTGAGCAACTAACACTTTAACTTTCAAAGATTTGATTAGGTTTCCCAGGTTTCTCAGTGGTAAAGAATCCACCTGCCAATGCAGGAGATGCAGGTTCTATCCCTGGGTCAGGAAGATCCCCTGAAGAAGGAAACAAGCCACCCACTCCAGTATTCTTACCTAGGAAATGCCCTGGACAGAGGAACCTGGCAGGCTATGGGTGCAAATGAGTTGGACACGACTTAGAGACTAAACAACAACATATATTGCCATGGGGGCTTCCCAGGAGGCGCTAGAGGTAAAGAACCAACCTGCCAATGCAGGAGACATAAGAGATGCGGGTTTGAGACCTGGGTTGGGAAGATCCCCTGGAGGAGGGCATGGCAACCCACCCCAGTATTCTTCCCTGGAGAATTCAATAGACAGAGGAGCCTTTCGGGCTACGGCCCACAGGGTGGCGGAGAGTCAGACACAACTAAAGTGACTTAGCAAGCACAAGATAGCCATGTCTGTTTCGTTTATAAAGAACATATAAAACTGTCCAGGTTGATCTGAAATTTCCTTTTTACCCCCTGCTTACTAAACCAGTCATTTATTGAACTCCTCCTCTGTGCTAGGTGCTGGTGCTGGAAATTCATCAGTCCCTCACATTATTGAACACTTACAACGTACCTTGCACTGTTGTAAGCATCTTATGTTCCTGAATGCATTTAATTCCTCTAACAAGCTTAGGAGTGTGCCCTATTATTATTGTCATTGTTTTAAGTGAGTATACCAGGACTTAAGCAGGTGAATAAATTGACCAGGGTCAATTATAGCCTCTACAACTTGGGAGCTGAGGTAGAATGTCATGTAATAGCTATATTTACATTTTATTATTCTTGGAAGTAACAACATTTTGTTGAAAGATTTTCTGTCATCCATTTGTCACCTGCTCTACCTTTATCATCATGTCTCCAGAGACTGGATGGCTCATAGTAAGGAATTCATTTATTTGTTGTTGAATAAGTAAGTGACTAAACAATGAATGAAGTATTTTGGGTTCCTTGCAGTGCTCTGCAGAACCTAAGCATAATTTGTGGGCATAGTGCAAAATGAAAATGTAGAGCCTCTTGCTCAAAAATTATTAACAATTTTAAGACAGTGACATCTGAGCATTAAACCAAGTCAGGACACCTCTGAACACAGGGCCTTGTATGACTCTGATGCTGGCTCTGTTGCCTAGTGTAGTACTCTGTCTGAAGCAGGCTGTCAGTATTTTTTGGATGATTTATTCATATGGAGAAGGAAATGGCAACCCACTCCAGTGTTCTTGCCTGGAGAATCCCAGGGATGGGGTCACACAGAGTTGGACACAACTGAAGTGACTTAGCAGTAGCATAATATTCATATTTCATTTTGTGCTCTACCTCCACTTCCCCATCAGCCACTAATTTCTTACGTGTTCATAATCTAATTTCTGCCCCAGGCTATGGAATTTCTTTCTCCAAAGTCACAAATGACTGTCTAGCTATGGAATTAATTTCCCTAGTATCAATGTTTCATTCAGTTCAGTTGTTCAGTCGTGTTCGACTCTTTGTGATCCCATGGACTGCAGCACACTAGGCTTCTCTGTCCATCACCAACTCCTGGAGCTTGTTCAAACTCCTGTACATAGAGTCAGTAATGACATCCAACCATCTCATCCTCTGTCATCCCATTCTCCTCCTGCCTTCAATCTTTCCCAGCATCAGGGTCTTAGAAAATATTTTTCTTTCATTAGAAAATGGGTCAGTTCTTCACGTCAGGTGGCCAAAGTTTTGGATCTTCAGCTTCAGCATCAGTCCTTCCAATGAATATTCAGGACTGATTTCCTTTAGGAATGACTAGTTTGATCTCCTTGCAGTACAAGGGACTCGAAAGAGTCTTCTCCAACACCACAATTCAAAAGCATCAATTCTTTGCTGCTCAGTCTTCTTTATGGTCCAACTCTCACCCATACATGACTACTGGAAAAACCAGAGCTTTGATTAGATGGGCCTTTGTTGGCAAAGTAATGTCTTTGCTTTTTAATATGCTGTCTAGGTTGGTCATAGCTTTTCTTCCAAAAAACAAGTATCTTAATTTCATGGCTACAGTCACCATTTTCAGTAATTTTGGAGTCCAAGAAAATAAAGTCTGTCTCGGTTTCCATTGTTTCCCCATCTATTTGCCATGAAGTGATGGGACCGGATGCCATGATCTTAGTTTTCTGAATGTTGAATTTTAAGCCAGCTTGTTTACTCTGCTCTTTCAATTTCATCAATAGGCTCTTTAGTTCCTTTTCGCTTTCTGCATTAAGTGTGGTATCATCTGCTCATCTGAGGTTGTTGATGTTTCTTCTGGCAATCTTGATTCTAGCTTGTCCTTCATGAATCATACAATTGTACAGTGACTATTCTCTTTCAGACAAGTCCCAATTTGGAAATTTGAAAGGGCTAAAATGTTTGTAAAAAGTATTTTATAAATGACTTCCCTGTATTTGTCTTGTCACACCTTTTGGGATGGATATCTGTAATTTTGTCTGTGTAGCATCTAATTTCCTTCTAGTAGTAGCATTCTGACTTTCTTATGGAACCACCCGCTTCTCATTCTTAGACTGTATGGTTCAGGGGGAGCTGATTCCACTCCTGATCACAGGGGCAGCATTTGACTTACACGTAACCAATCAACATTGGGTCCTCTAGTTCAGTAATTGGTTCAGAATTGACAAGTGTCTTATTATTCATTGATTCATTTATTCACTTAACAAATATTTATTAAGCACCAGTCACATGCCTGGTAATGTTTTAGATAGCTAGGGCTACATCACTGGGGGAAAAAAATGACAAAAGTTCTTTCCTTCATGGAACTTACCTTCAAACTGAGGGAGATAAATCAATAAGCAATATAGGATATTACAAGGTGATAGATGGATATCATAGAGCAAAACAAAATAGGGAAGTTGGTAGGGAGTGCTGGGAGAGGAAGGAGAAAATGCATTTGTATGGTCCAAGATGGCCTAATTGAGAAGGTTGATGTTTGAGCAAATACTAGAAGGAGATGAGGGATTGAACACTGGATATTTGGGGGAACAGGGAATAAAGAATAAGGAAGAGAGGACAGCAAGTGCAGTAACCCTGAGACACATTCACATCTGGAATATATGAGCAAGGAAGCCAGTTTGCTAGAAGCAGAGTGAGTGAAAGGTTGTAATTTCCAACCCTTCCAACCTCTACAATCCAAGAGAATTGTAATAAGGTAAGAAGTAATGGGAGATATGATCTTACAGTTCTTTGCAAGAATTTTGGTTTTCATTGTGACAGGAAAAATCCCTGGATAGTTTTGAGCCTTAAATTATTATAGGATCATCCTGAACTCTTTGTCAGATAAATCACTTATCTCTGTTTCACTAAGGTCTGTTTCTGGGATTTAGTTTATTCTTTCATTTGGGACATATTTCTCTGTTGCTTCATTTTCTGTGACTCTCTGTGTTGGTTTCTGTGTCCTAGATAGAACAGTCACCTCTCCCACTCTTGAAGGAGTAGTCTTGTTTAGGAAATCAATCTTATTGTTCAGCCTGCCCTGGCTCTTGGTGTCTTGTGAACCTTGGTGATTGTCCAGGTAGGCTTCTTTGTTTTTAGTGGTTGGTGGTGGCTTAGTCATGTTAGTCATGTCCAACTTTTGAAATCACATGGACTGTAGCCTGCCAGGCTCCTCTGTCCACGGGATTCTCCAGGCGAACATACTGGAGTGGGTTGCCATTTCCTTCTCCAGAGGATCTTCCCAACCCAGGAATTGAACTCGGGTCTTCTGCATTGCAGGCAGATTCTTTACTGACCGAGCTGTGAGGGAAGTCCTTAGTGGTTGGGTGTGCCAAGACTTGTCAGTGTCCCAAAGGGGAGGGTCTCAGTCATCACCTAGATGCAGACTGACCAATGGGCAGCAGCTCTTAAAGCTTATGTACATGAGCCCCTTTCAGGGAAAGTGTGGGGGAATGGGCATTTCTATTTATTCCTGTCCTGAGCCCTGGGAGGATAGCTGGTTAAGAACTGTTTGTTGCACTTTCCAGGATCACTCTAGTTGCTAGCTGAGAATGAATTTTAAGAAGTAAGAATAGAAGTAGGGATACTCTTAGAAGATTATTAGAGTAATTCAGTTTATTTTTGTTTATTTATTTCTAAAATATTTTTTTATTTATTTGGCCACACTGCATATTAGTTGTGGCATGTGGAATCTTTTAGTTGCAGCATACAGAATCTTAGTTGCTACAGGCAGAATTTTCCATTGCTACATTTGAACTCTTAGTTGAGGCTTTCAAACTCTTAGTTGGAGCATGTGGGATCTAGTTTTGACCAGGGCCTCTGCATTGGGAGCATGATGTCTTAGCCAGTGGACTACAAGGGAAGTCCTGAGTAATTTGGTTTAGATATGATGGTGTCTTAGACTGGGGGATAGCTGAGAAGTTGATGAGAAATTCAAGAAAATTAGAGATACCAAGGGAGCATTTCATGCAAAGATGGGCTCAATAAAGGACAGAAATGGTATGGTCCTAACAGAAGCAGAAGATATTAAGAAGAGGTGGCAAGAATACACAGAAGAACTGTACAAAAAAGATCCTCACGATCCAGATAATCATGATGGTGTGAGCACTCACCTAGAGCCAGACATCCTGGAATGTGAAGTCAAGTGGGCCTTAGGAAGGATCACTATGAACAAAGCTAGTGGAGGTGATGGAATTCCAGTTGAGCTATTTCAAATCCTAAAAGATGATGCTGTGAAAGTGCTGCACTCAATATGCCAGCAAATTTGGAAAACTCAACAGTGGCCATGGGACTGGAAAAGGTCAGTTTTCGTTCCAATCCCAAAGAAAGGCAATGCCAAAGAATGCTCAAACTACCACACAATTGCACTCATCTCACACACTAGCAAAGTAATGCTCAAAATTCTCCAAGCCAGGCTTCAGCAATACGTGAACCGTGCACTTACAGATGTTCAAACCGGTTTTAGAAAAGGCAGAGGAACCAGAGATCAAATTGCCAACATCCACTGGATCATTGAAAAAGCAAGAGAGTTCCAGAGAAACATCTATTTCTGCTTTATTGACTATGCCAAAACCTTTGACTGTGTGGATCACAATAACCTGTGGAAAATTCTGAAAGAGATGGGAATACCAGACCACCTGACCTGCCTCTTGAGAAACCTGTATGCAGGTCAGGAAGCAACAGTTAGAACTGGACATGGAACAACAGACTGGTTCCAAATAGGAAAAGGAGTACGTCAAGGCTGTATATTGTCACCCTGCTTATTTAACTTATATGCAGAGTACATCATGAGAAACTCTGGGCTGGATGAAGCACAAGCTGGAATCAAGATTGCCGGGAGAAATATCAATAACTTCAGATATACAGATGACACCACCCTTATGGCAGAAAGGGAAGAACTAAATAGCCTCTTGATGAAAGTGAAAGAGGAGAGTGAAGAAGTTGGCTTAACGCTCAACATTCAGAAAACTAAGATCATGGCATCCGATCCCATCACTTCATGGCAAATAGATGGGGAAACAGTGGGAACAGTGTCAGACTTTATTTTTTTGGGCTCCAAAATCACTGCAGATGGTGATTGCAGCCATGAAATTAAAAGACGCTTGCTCCTTGGAAGGAAAGTTATGACCAACCTAGACAGCATATTAAAAAGCAGAGACATTCCTTTGTCAACAAAGGTCCATCTAGTCAAGGCTATGGTTTTTCCAGTAGTCATGTATGGATGTGAGAATTGGACTATCAAGAAAGCTGAGCGTAGAAGAATTGATGCTTTTGAACTGTGGTGTTGGAGAAGACTCTTGAGAGTCCCTTGGACTGCAAGGAGATCCAACCAGTCCATCCTGAAGGAGATCAGTCCTGGGTGTTCATTGGAAGGACTGATGTTGAAGCTGAAACTCCAGTCCCTTGGCCACCTTATGCGAAGAGCTGACTCATTTGAAAAGACCCTGATGCTGGGAAAGATTGAGGGCAGGAGGAGAAGGGGACGACAGAGGATGAGATGGTTGGATGGCATCACCCACTCAATGGACATAAGTTTGGGTGGACTCTGGGAATTGGTGATGGACAGGAGGCCTGGAGTCCTGCGGTTCATGGGGTCGCAGAGTCAGACACGACTGAGCGACTGAACTGAACTGAACTGATGAGAAATGGTAAATTCCTGATATGTTTTGATGGTAGAGCCAACAGGATTTCCTGTCAGATTGAACATGCACATAAGAGAAGGTAGTCAAGGGTGAGTTAATGAGTTAATACACTGAAAGATAGAGTTAATGAGCCTAAAATCTGAATCTTTGGACAGTTGGAGACTCTTTTTCAACGTGGCTGCTGAAATGAAGGGAGGAAGTCTGGAAGTCCGTAGTTTATTTTTGCCTCACGTCACCATGAGGAAAATGCCAGCCCATGAATGAAGCCAACTGTGGAGGGAAGCAGAGCCAATAGATGACACGCACACGACCAAGTCCTGATGACCTTATTTACACTCCTTGAACCAAGTAGGCTCAAGCCAGGATCTGGCCCAGAGCATTTCAGTTATGAGAGCCCACGTTCTTTTTGTACTTAAACAAGTTGGCTTGGGTTTCTGTTCCTTGGGGCAAAAGAGCTCTGTCAGCTACAAACTGGCACTTGCCCAGGGCGTGTGCCATCTGCCTCTGCGGAGATTGAACCCTGTGCTATTGCAGCTGTTGACCTTCAACATGCCCTGAGGAATTTCAGGGTGGAGAATGGGGCACTCAGTGCTCCAGAGAAACTGATGGAACAGGTCTTTAGATGGTTAGATATTTTTAGGAACTGGTTCCATGATCTCAATCTTTGCATCGCTTCATATCTAGAAAAGCACTAAATCCCTTCATGATGACCTCAGCTCCTTATAACTAGCAGGAAACCTCTTGTAAAGTAAGCACTTGATTGCATTGAACTCCCCCTTCACCAAAATCTTATATATCTTATGTAATCTTCCCCCACTACCTCTATGGAGCATTATCTCAGAGCTCTCTGAGGTGCTGTCTTCTGGGCTGCAGTCCTCATTTTGCACCAAATAAAACTTAACTCGCAACTCTCACATTGTGCATCTTTTTAGTTGACAGCCCCAACTAATATACCCCAGGAATAGAGCAAGGATATATATCTTTCCAGTGAAAAGTGAAGCATCAAGACAGTGAGGCTTTACTCCTCCTCAGAGGATAAAGAGCCTCACCCTCTGCCCCAGGTGCCAAAGTGCCTTGAGACAGAAAGGGTGAGAGACCACCAGGGCCTACAGAAGCCTTTCTTAAGTCTACCTTTTCATTTGAAGAGTTCTTTATTTTAGCCAAGACAGACAAAGAACCTGAAAGCTGGTGGGTAGAAGGGCACAGGGTATTGTAGTTTTCGGAGCTGAAGGGAGAAAAGAGCAGCGGGACAATTCCCTTCCCAAGTCCCTCCGGTTGTCTTAGAGATTCCCCGAGGAGTGTCTCAAATAAATCTGCCTATATCTTCCTTACCATGACACCTTGCCTTGCCTCTGCTGCCAGCCACTTCCATGAGAATGTCAACCACATTGCACTGCGGTCCTCTGAGGGGCCACCCCCAGCCCTGAGGGTGCACTCTGGGCTGTGGTTTGGTGGTGACAGGCTAGGAGAATGGCCCTCTCCCCAGCTCCGTTATACCTGCACCAAGTTTTGCAAAGACTTTCATGAGCACAGCTAAAAACCTCAATACATAAAGCAAAGAACAAGCAATTTAGCAGGAAAAATAATATAAAGACAGACTCTGTTAAACAAAATCTTTAACATTTAAATATTTTCTTAGTTATTTCCTCCCATTTAGTCTTCTAGATAAACGTTAGAATCACTTTGTCAGCTTCCCAAAACAAATTCCCAAAAATGTGCTATAAAATTATAAGTTTCAAGAAAGTTAACCTCTTTGCAATAAGAAGCCTTTTCATCCAGAACAAGAAACATGGATTATGTCCCAGTCAGGGACTTGAGCATGTTTACAGGAGGAGGCAGCAGAGCAGAGCATTTGAAAATGTAAGAGAAAAGAAAATTGATGGATGGAATGAGATCTTAGAGGTGGGAGCAGATGGTCTCTGGGACACAGAAGGAGGGCTTAGCCTAGCCTAGGGAGTCAGTAGTCCCACTCAAGGATGGATACAGTACCAAGTAAGACTGTAGGTAGAACTTCAGGATGTTGAAGTGTGGCCTCAATTCTCTCCCTCGTGAGTAAGAAGCAAGGTTATCTACTGAAATAGTTAGGGTGGTAGAGTTGTTAGGGGAAGCACACTGACAGAAACTGCCCACCCTGGCCAGACACCATAGCTACCATTCCCACAAGTTGTTTTACGACAGGAGGTTCTGGTAAGGAACACAGAACTAATAAGCCACCAGCAACTGAAGAGTGCAGGAAAGGTCAAAAGTTGACACCACATGTCCAACCATCTCCCAGAATCCTCCTCATTGGCATCCATCTTGGCTGAGCAAAGTGTGCACCACCTGGAAGGACTCTGAATCAGGATGGCTGGCCAAAGACAACCCCGAAACTACTCCCATCACCGTAAAACTGGAGACTGCGAGCCAGGTGGCAGAGCAGTTCTCCTGGGTTCCCTTACCCTCCTGCTCTCCGTCCGGGCGCCCCTTCCCAGTTGGTCAGCTCATGTGTCTCCTTGGGCAATTCATTTCTGACTGTTAGGTAAGAGCCCACTTTCGGGCCCTGAAAGGGGTCCCCCTCCCTGCAACAGAGGGTGGTGAAATCTGTACAGATGTTGTGAAAGAACTCCTTAGGGCCTTCAGAAACCCAGTTTGAACTGGGGTGGCTTCAGTCTCCTTAGCTGGATAATTTTTTCCAGTAGGTCTCAGTAGACTATGACTAGGAACAAAGCAGTCAGCCAGTCAGTTTGGTTCAAGACTGAGAAGTGTAATAGGAGGCCTCGGGGAACAAGGGAGTTGAGAATATTGACTGAAGAGTGGTTGAGGTCAGAGGTAATGAAGACAAGATAAAAGAGGTGAAGACTGTGACACATTGAGAGAAAATTAAGCAATCAAAAAGAAGTGTGGAAATAACTGGACAAGACAGCTAGAAGGATCAAAGGTTGTGATCAGGTGGGATATATATCAGAGGTGGAGGAGTCCTCTGTGATGACAAAGTCCATGGAAGTGGGCAGCTGAATTGGAGGGGAGATGATGCCTTCTTGAGTGAGGGGGTTGGGGAAATGTGAAACTATAGTGTTAGTTAGGTTAGTTGGATAAGGACATTGGATTTATACCTGATGACAGCTGGGCTTAGAGTAGATAAGAAAACTGTGCCACATCTTCAATTAACCTAAGCAAGTGAGAAAACATCTAGGCAAATGGAGGAACTAGGCATATGGAGTGAGAGGAAGGAGATGGGAACCCCAGAAAGGAAACGGACTTAATTTTGATGAACAGGTTCCGCACACAGTATTACTTTCATGTGACTGGGTGTGCCCCAGGTAACAGTTGGGATCTGGCATTTCTCACTGTGATATCTTGGTAGCGATCACTGGCCAGCCCTGTTTTATCTTTATTTTTCCACCTTGCCAATACCATCACTACCCCTACCACCCTAATTCTGATTTATTTTAATTTTAACATCATGCAGCAACGTGGCTTCTATGTGGCTGAGAAAGGTCAGTGCACACAGAATGAAAATAACACAAAGTATAAGACTGTAAAAAAAAAATTTTGGTGGGAGTTGCCATCAGGATAGGAGGTCTTAGCTATTGTAAGAAAGTCATCTGACTGAAAGAAATGAAGTTAACTCCCAAATTGATTGACAGTGTTACCGAGTCCAAGCTTCTTGCTCTGCTCACTGCACAACAGGCCAATGAATCTAAGAGAGGAGGTGTTGATGTAAGGAAAATGACCTTATTCAGAAAGTCAGCTGACTGAGAAGATGGCAGGCTAACGCCTCAAAATAACTGTCTTATTGGGGTCTGGGTGCCATGTCCTTTTATAGATCGGAGAGAAAGAAGCAATGCGAAACTAAAGTCAAAAGGAAGAACAGCAGGAGAGGCAGTGGGAAAGTAAAGTGAAAAGTTCTTCAGTCTTGTAAAACATCTGCAAGAGAATGGCCAGCCTTTGGAAAGGGGTGTGCTACTTTCTGCTGTTCACAGGTGGGCATGAGCTGAACAAAGGCACTTAAGTTTACAGTCAAGCAAAGGTGCAGGGTCCTCCAGGCAAGACAGTGAATATGACTATAACAAGAGCAATGGAAAGCAAGTCCAACCAACAGTTTCCAACATGGGGTCCGAATTGGCTTCCTCCTTGAAACAACAGGGGGCTTCCCTGGTGGCTCAGACAGTTAAGAATCTGTCTGCAATGCGGGAGACCAGGGTTCAATCCCTGGGTCAGAAAGATCCCCTGGAGAAGGGAATGGCAACCCACTCCAGTATTCTTGCTGGGAAAGGCCCATGGACAAAGGAGCCTGGTGGGCTTCAGTCTATAGGGTTACAAAGAGTCAGACACGACTGAGCTACTGAGCATACTGCTACCTATCTCTGGCCCTGGCTATAGTTCTATCACTTATCACTTATGTCTTACACTTGTCACTTATGTGTGCTGAACATGTAAAAGGTAGAGAAGATTCAGTTACCCTGAGTGGCAGTTATGAAATATCCTTTCTTGCAGAAGCAAGGACAAATAATTTCATGTTGCTGTGAATATAGTAAAGCTCAAGACACTGTTGTTAGGATGTTTAAATGACTCTCTCTGAATACTTAAAGAATAGAAAAGTCATTCAGGATTAGCAGTTGTTTTTCAATTGTCCCCAACCTCTTTACATTCTATTGGCTTAGACCCACACTTAGATTTTAGAATATGTTTACTTTATTTGTTGCTTTTAATTTCCTATTATTTCCCTTTCTTCTGGTTTACCTGGTCCTTCTACCATCATTGCCTTAGTTAATATCTTGGAATATAATTGTCATTTGCTTACCATTGTAAAATGAAAAGATCTCTGGCCATTTCAATAGACAAAAAATATCACAGTCATGAGTGACTTCTGGCCTCCAAATGTGAATGAGGGCCCCCAAAACTGCGATCCAGTGGATGTTGCCACCCCCTACTGTGATAGCTGAGAAGCTGGGGGAATGCAAGAAGCAAGGTGAACAGGGAAACAGGATTGGCTCCAGAGAGCTGCGGTGCATATGAAAAGAAGAAATTCAGTGAGCCCAGAGGCTCGCATCTTCCCAAACATAGAATGCTAAATTACTTAACTTGATACCTGCTCTTTGATGTTCAGATTGCCTGCTCCCTTTGTTGCAAACTTGTATATAGCCTGACTTCCTCTCCTGCCTCCTTGGAGTAGTTTTCTCAGAGCTCTTGAGATGCTGTCTCCCAGGCTCAGAGTCCTAAACATTCACACCAAATAAAATAGCTCTTACTTTCAGGTTGTGACTGTATTTTATAGTTGACACCATCAGGAACTTTTAAAAAACATTCTTTAGTTCTCCTAAATAAAGAGCTTTGGGTCTCCTGATTGAGATAAGTCTTTCCAGGAAACAAAAATGTGAAGGAGATTAGATTCTGCTAATCCTACAACTATATAAAATTATATACATCTTAGAGGAAAATACTTCGTCAATTAACCAAGGGGGTGGGTTTGACAGGTTTAAATGTAGGTCAGGTGTTCCCTCTCTCTCCTTTGCTGTATGGAGTAGCTGAAATGGTGCCTTTCTCAGCTCAGGTTCTCTTTCATCTCAGGGCTCTGCTCAAATAAAGTCCCTCTCTGTAAAAGGAATCTTGGTGTGAATGGCTAAGTCACTTCTCCTGCCCCCGTGTTATTAAATATAAATGGAAGAAACCATGTACTAAGAAAAGTGCTTTTATTTGCAATTATTCAGCTAAGCAAACAAAACATGCTGGTTACCACTGCAGCATGTCTGAGACACATTCTTTAACCTCCAAAAGCATACATAAAAATTAGAGAACAAAAGAAGTAGTGTAAGAAGAGACAAATGAGGCTTTAGGGGTGGGTATGACAGAAAATTCTTAAAGAGATGGAACTACCAGACCACCTGATTTGCCTCCTGAGAAATCTGTATGTAGGTCAAGAGGCAACAGTTAGAACTGGACATGGAACAATAGACTGGTTCCAAATAGGAAAAAGAGTACATCAAGGCTGTATATTGTCACCCTGCTTATTTAACTTATGTGCAGAATACATCATGAGACATGCCAGGCTGGATGAAGCACAAGCTGGAATCAAGATTGCTGGGAGAAATATCAGTAGCCTCAGATAAGCAGATGACACCACCCTTATGGCAGAAAGGGAAGAAGAACTACAGAGCCTCTTGATGAAAGTGAAAGAGGAGAGTGAAAAAGTTGGCTGAAAACTCAACATTCAGAAAACTAAGATCATGGCATCCAGTCCCATCACTTCATGGCAAATAGGTGGGGAAACAATGGAAACAGTGAGAGACTTTAATTTTTGGGCTCCCAAATTACTGCAGATGGTGAGTGCAGCCATGAAATTAAAAGACGCTTGCTCCTTGGAAGGAAAGCTATGACCAACCTAGACAGCATAATACAAAGCAGAGACATTACTTTGCCAACAAAGGTCCATCTAGTCAAAGCTAGGTTTTTTCCAGTAGTCATGTATGGATGTGAGAGTTGGACTATAAAGAAAGCTAAGCACCGAAGAATTGATGCATTTGGACTGTAGTGTTGGAGAAGACTTTTGAGAGTCCCTTGGACTGCAAGGAGATCCAACCAGTCAATCCTAAAGGAAATCAGTCCTGAATATTCATTGGAAGGACTGTTGCTGAAGTTGAAACGCCGATACTTTGGCCACCTTATGCGAAGAACTGACTCATTTGAAAAGACCCTGATGCTGGAAAAGATTGAAGGCGGGAGGAGAAGGGGACGACAGAGGATCAGATGGTTGGATGGCATCACCAGTGCGATGGACTTGAGTTTGAGTAGGCTCTATGGGTTGGTGATGGACAGGGAGGCCTGGCATGCTGCAGTCCATGGGGTCGCAAAGAGTTGGACGTGACTGAGTGACTGAATTGAACTGATGATGCTCTACTCCCTTAATGGACACTTTTATGGCATTTTATTTATTTATTAGTTTATTTTTATTGTGATAAAGTATATATAACACAAAATAGGCCATTTTAACTGTTTTCAAAATACAAGTCAGTGGCATTACTTATGTTCACAATGTTGTGTACATCACTGCTCTATTTCCAAAAAGTTTCTATTACTGCAGGCAGAACTCTGTACCAACCAAACAATGACTCCCCCTTCCTTCTCCTCTCAGCCCTGGTAACCTCTAATCTATTTTTTGTCTCTATGAATTTATCTGTCATTTTAAAAAGATGAACTTTTGTGACAATGTAGATTGGGAAATGGCTTAAGGAAGCACAAGAAGAAGAATTAGCTCTTTTTCTTCAGGTAATTTAATGGGGTATTTTGAAAACCATTATTGTTACTTTCTTTTTTGCTTTTCTCAGGACATATTCTTTGCTCTACTTGGCAGAGGTGTTGATCTAGCTGGCAGAACTGAGAGGGTTTGAGATGGAAAGGACACATAAAGAAAAAGCAACATGATAGTCACTTCTTAAAGCCTTTGAAAGCAAAAATAGTATTATGCTTGTCTGTAGATTTGCAAGCTGAAATTTTTATCCTAAGAGAGGATTTTTCCATATTTCTTTAATATTCACCAAACCAGAAGGGACCCGCTCAAAGTTCCGGAGTACAGAGAGGATACTCCTCTGTTTGTATTAACAAATCCACAAGTCTTGCTGCTCAGTACCAGAAAGAGGGGGAAGAGCTAGGTTAAAGGTTGCCACAAGTTAACAAAAATACTTCAGATAATAGTAGACAAGGGAGAATTCTGTTTCTTTATCATATTCCCGAAGTCTTTTTAGTTCACAAGATTGTCAGTGCAAGTCTGGCATGGCATTCCCTGAGACTTGAGACTTAGTCTGTTCTGTCTAGCCATTTCTATGCTTCACGTCAGAAAATAAATCTGCATTGCAGCCAGCAGGCAGGAAGAAAGCGGGGAAAGAAGGATATATCACTTTCCTTTCAGGATACTTCCCATAAGTTTCGCACACAATGTGTGTTCATATTCCATGGCAAAACTTAGTCACATGGACATAACTAGCTGCAAGAGGGCCAGAAGATGGGAGCTCTGTCATTATGGAAAAAGGGACATTCAGGTATTGAGATAATTAGCACTTTCTACCACAGAAATAGAGGTGTTTTGAAGAATGAGACTTTAAGATGGAGGGGAGTACTGAGTAGAATGTCATAGCTGAGGGCTCTGGACAGCCCAAGGGCAATTCCATGGTGGGTTACTGGATGTCAGGAGAAGGAAGGTTAGTTCTGAGTGTGTCAAGAGGCTGGAAATGGGTCTTGCTAGCTGAAAATGTAACAAAGAGGTATCCTTGATCTTATAATCTTGGCTAAGACTGGCCCTATCCTGTCTTTACCACTATGTGTAAAATGGCTTCTTCCTTCAGAAAAGGAGTCCCAGGAGGGAGCATGATGGATATCTCTTCATCATGCTGCCTGAACAGCCTGGAGACAGGGATAAATGAGGGAGTAGGAAGGCCTTCACCAGAACCTCTGATTCAGGACGTGACCCTGTGGCCTGCTGAGCAATCTGTCTCTTGGGAGCAGCAGCAGGTGAAGGTTTGTCCTTTGAGATATGTTACTTCTGATGACTTCAGTTTCAGAAGAGACTCTGCTTTGCTCAGGCCTTCAATTTATGACACATGTGAGTCAGACTGTCCAGATTTGAACCCTAACACAGCCCCTTACTATCTCTGTAACCTCGGACAGGTTACTTCATCACTCTTAACATGAAAAGAGAAAATAATAATATGTACCTGCCTCATACTCCATGACGACAGGATGTAAACAAGACCAGAAATAAATTTTGTATTATAAAGTTTAGTATGGTTGGTCCTACCAAATGGAGTTGTTTGCCTGTATCTTACAAAAAAAAAAAAGACTTTTGGGATTCTATCTACTTTGTCCCTACAGCTTTGAGTAACATGTCTCCTATTATGTCAGATTTCTTACTAATAGTCTTGTGTTTTTTTCAAGGTTTTAAAATAAGGATTAAATTAATTAAAACATGATATAGAAAAAACTAAAAAAGTTAGTATATATTATGACTCATAGGACAAAATGGAAAATGGCTGAAAAAATGAAACTCTAAGGAGTCTGATTGGGCATAGAAAATAGGTGTTTATTGATTCTTCATAGATGTTGATGTAGCATGATGTAGATGGTGATAACTTATACAGTCCTTTCAAAAGTTAATTGATGAATAAATACACTTTCAGTTGTGTTATCAGTTCATACAAAGGAAACAATCTTAAAGCCATAGAAAATGACAGACAAATGGGATGAAAGCTGAGTCAATGAATTCTTTTTACAGTTGAGCAATATTAAATCCAAGCAATATTCTTCTGCTGTTTATATAACAGATCTATGCTTTTGGTTAGTCCATTGCAGCAATTAGGACAACCATAAAAGCTACAAGTAGATAAAGTGCATTTCAGATTCTTCTTGGGAGTAGATGTAAGAGAACAAAGCAAGACCACTGAGACATCTGACACAGTAGAAGAGACAATGTAGAGAACTATTGGGACCAAGTAGAAGGAACCCTGAATTATCTCTGTCTCTGTCTCTCTCTCGTTTGCTTTTTGCAAGATGCAGGCAGTCTCCATTGGGTGGGGCCAGCCATCCTGAACCCACAGTGATAGCACATCTTCGACCTCGTTTACCTCCTGTAACTTACTCATTGAGTGTGCTGAGTATTTGCCGTGTGTTTACTTCATGCTTATAAAACCAACTGTGAATTCTGTTCAGTCCAAATATTACCATGATTTTTAGAAGTTTTAAACACTGTTAGGTATACTAATAAAGCCAAATCTGTTTCAATGTTTATCTCAGATTTCTTCCATTTTTATTACTTTAATTATCTACATGTTATAATTATGTTCCTATTTTCCGTTTTTTCAACAGGTTAATTATGTTTTGGTGGGATGTCCCTTAAATCAGGTAATATCATATGAATCATATGAAAAGAATAATTATAAATAATTGTAAATTATAACATATTGTGATTAAAATTTAAAGCAGTTTTTAATGAGTTCTGGAAATAAAATTTATTACTTCAGTAATATTATTTTAAGTTTGAATTTTATCTTAAGTATTAACCAATACTATTAGTTGTAAGACAATTTAAAAAGCAGAAAGTATTGTTTTTAAATAATAGAGCAATAAAAATATTTGGGAGTAAGGGAGGAGGGAAGGTTCAAATACACCTAAGCAGTGACTCAAACAGCCTAATTAAAAAAAATCATTTAGCATTAAACACCTCAAAATGTGCTAACATGTTCAGAACACTTGATTCCATGTATCTGAGGAAGAATTATCACAAATTTTGATCCTCCAATTTGAAATAATTTTGAAGTTTTCTCCTTTTTACTGAAAAATGACCTTGGTTTCTCAATCTTGAAATTATACATTCCTTAGTCTAGACCTTATAATAAGCAACAGAGACAAACTGGGCACATACTGGTATCAGTACTAAAGTTAGAATCGTATCAGGTAATTAATCTAACTTAAGTTTCTAAAACGTAAAAAACTGACTCTCCTTCAGTGAGTTTTGCTATCTACTGACAGATAAAACAGTGTCACATGGTGTAGCTGATGGGGGTTGGTAATCGCATCTCTCTGGTGGGTGCTCACCGCTCCACTGAATCAGACCCCCGTCTCCCTGGGTCTCCAGTCTGCTTTTAGGAAGCACTTTGGGTTAATTCACACCAGGCTAGGTACTTATTCATTGTTTCCAGTAAACTTGCACCCTAGAGCCTTGTAAACCAAGACCTTGGGTGGCCCATGAAGTCCTTTCCAGTCCTGCTGGACTGGTCCTGCTGGTCAGTCCTACTGACCTCCTGTCATAGATCAAGCCAGCCCTACAGAAAGTCACTGGGGTATATTCCTGGTGATTTTATCCTCAGCCTTACCCTTCTTGTGTTTTTTTGGCTGGTCTAATAATTAAATTGACACAAGACTGATTGACAGGAGGAAAAAATATTAATGTGTATGTATGGAGGTCTCATAGAAATAGGATCCCCAAAAAGTATAAAAACAGGCAGCTTATTCAGTAAAGAAGCAATAAATTTGTAAAGAACTGACAAGGCAAAGAGATGTAGGCTGAATGTTTAATTAGTGAAGAATTTGAGTTTGGGCTTGGGGTAGTAAATTAGTAAAAAAGATACAAGGTTTGTTTATACAGGCTTCTTGGCCTGAATTCCCTGTCTCTGGTGATAAGGATGTCTCTCTACCTCCAGATACAGGGAGTGAACCTTTCACACAGGAGATTTATTATCGGTTTCAGAGAGTCAAGATGTCCTTCTGGTATTGGCTGTCGCTTAAGTAACTTTAATTCAAAATAACCAATATGGGGTGGTCCAGTGGTTAAGACTCTGTGCTCTCAATGCAGAAGGCCTAGGTTTGATCCCTGGTCAGGGAACTAGATCCCATGTGCCACAGTTAAAGATCCCACATGCCACAATGAAGATCCTGCATGCCGAAAGTAAGATCTAGTGCAGCCAAAAATATAAAAACCCAGTATGCCACATTGGCATATTTTGGGGCAACCTGCTCTAAGCCTCACCAGTCTCTGGTGTTTGACATAGCAACCTGAATGTTAATAATGTTATTGAAAGTCACTCAGTCGTGTCCAACTCTTTGTGAATCATGGACTTCATAGTCTATGGAATTCTCCAGGCTAGAATACTAGAGTGGGTGGATTTTCCCTTCTCCAGGGGACCTTCTCAACCCAGGGATCAAAACCAGGTCTCCTGCATTGCAGGTGGATTCTTTACCAGAAAGTTTCTCTCTCTTGATATTTGATGATTTAAACAAATTTGCATTGGATTCACATGTAGCCAGGAGTGTATTCCTTACTTTCTAGGGACCTCAGTTCTTTGGAGTTACTATAATTCACTTTGTAATAATGAAATTCCATGTATATTCAAACCCACCCAAAAAGAACTGCCTGATTGGATTATAGAAAAGATTCTATACCTTAGGTGTTTCAATTAGTTCATTGTCGCTATGAAATTTTTCTCCTCTATTATTTATGAAATTTTATTATAGTAGAATTTAGAATATTGAGTCTGGAAAAATATTAGAAAAATTTCCAACTCCTGTATTAACTTATACCATATGTTGTTCTTCTGATTATTGATAGAACATCCTATGGTGGTGGCAAAAAAAGAACAGGAAAAATCAGGGACTACGTAAAATGAGGCATTTTTTGGAGAAGGAATGAAACTCAAGTGAGGCCTCATTTTATTGATCAAACTTTATTCATTTGCACCATAATTATTAACCAAATATTTATACATGAAAGAGTTTTGTTTTAATTTGTATTACTCAAATCATACTACTCACAGATCTGAAATAAGAAGATGGTTCTGCTTATAGTTTCTATTGCAGCAAATAAAAGTTACCTCCGTAATTGGTTGAGCCTTGAATATACATAGATATTAAATATATCATTGATTTGGAGTATCTTTATGTAGATAAATATGAAAAGCTTGCTTAAGTCTTACTATAATTTTTGAACATTCTTTATGCTCTTTGATAACAAGAAGCATATTTCTATAATATAATTCTTAATACTGAAGTGCTCTGATGGACAAGACACCATCTCAGCTAAAAGGAATGTGTGTTCTGAAATCCTCAAGCTAGGGTTCCATGTTAAATACTTCAGTTTTCTTCATGTTTTAGTGATGGTACACCTTTGAGAACTGAAGAGAGTCTTTTAGCACAGTGATGGAAAGGACAGCCACCAGTCTATTTTTAGTTGCCAAGAACATCATATGCTAGCCAACACATTTTTTTTACATGATAATATGAGCCAAGTCTGAGGGTGTTATTGAAGTATCCCTTAATGTGTGGAGAAAGATTGTTTTTAAAATGTGTTCATGAAGTCAAATTCCTAATAGTAAAAAAAAAAAAAAGAAAATTAACAATAGATATCTAAAATTTAAAAAAGCTTTGCTCATTTCTTTGAGAACCTATATCACTAGAGTTAAGTAATTCTCAGGTAAGAAAACCGTCTCCCCCATTCCTGGCTCTCAGTTTCAGCCTTAGACTCTATTCCACTTCCTGTACCATGAGCTTAAATTTCTAGGCAATAAAGATAACAAGGTAGGAACAGGGTGCTTTCTCATTTCTACCTGTATTTAAAAGCTCAGAGGTGGCTGGAAACTTATATAGCTTAAAAGCCTACAACCTAGATGGGTGGGATGAGGTGGGAGGTGAGAGCGAGGTTCAAGAGTAAGAGGACATGTGTATACCTATGGCTGATTCATGTTGATAAATGGCAGAAATCAACAGAACATTATAAAGCAATTATCCTCCAGTTAAAAATAAATTAAAAAAAGAAGAGCCTACTAGTTGCCAAAAGTCCTTGGATGCCTTATTTCAATTAATCCTTTTATTGGCCATAAGTAGGTTTATTATCTCCATTTCAGAGAGTAGGTCTCTCTAGGTAGACCTACTAGAGAGGAGGTGGGTTGGAGAAGCTGAGTAATCTGCCTAAGATCATATGGCCAATAAGGGTAAGACAGGAAGAGAACAGTAGGCCTGACTGGAAACAGTGTATGCAGTGAAGCGTCTCGCTCCGTAGGCAGCTCACCCCTGTCTTTGTCCTTGGCCCTGCCGCCTGAACTGTGCAGTAGTATTAGCTTAGGCAGCCCTGGGCCTCTGTGCAGGAAGAAGGCAATTGCCATCCCATGGAAGCTTTAAGTTTTTGAAATAAAGCCCATGACCAGCCCACTATACTTCAAGCAAAATGTCATAAAATATTAAAGGTATAATAATATTGAATTTCTTCTTCTATTAGCAGTTTTATAGTGAAAATTCTCCATGTGGAGTTGGTTTAGCTCCTGCTGCAGGGTCACGTGGGCCACCTGTACCAGAGCTGCTTTCTCCTCCTCATAGAAGCCTTACTGGCTTTTGTGTGTGTGTGCTTTCAAAACTTTCTCCATTTGGTTCTCTCAATTAACAGGCAATTCATTTCTTAAGACTCAGAATTAGCTTTTGGTAAAGATGTTTTTCCTCCAAAGTGGTGTGAAATTTAGATGCTAATTCTGTTTTGCTCATCTAATTAGATGTGTGAGTTAAGGGGTATAAAATAAGCCACTAGCTACTTTCTTGCAAGATACAGTAAATCTCTCAAATTGAAGAGCAAAATCTCAAAAATTGTAGTCAAAATAGTGTACAATATTATATCATGCCAGAAGAATGAATTACTTCCAAGGGCTCCCCCTGAGAAATTAGGCTGGGAAGTTGCCTAAATCCTCAAATTCTCTCTACTTCCTCATGTGCAAGAGAAACAAAACAGGTATTGTGCAATATACACTTTAAAGTGAAGCTATAATTATCACCAAGCAACTTCTCACCATGTAATTTCTTTTCATTTATTTATTTATAGTTGCACTGGGTCATCATCGCTGCTGCATGTGGGCTTTCTCTAGTTGTAGTAAGTGGGGGCTGCTCCCCATTTCTGTGCACAGACTTCGAGTTGCGGTGGCTGCTCTTGCTGCAGAGGAGGTTTGAGGCAGTAGTAGGGCTTCAGTAGTTCAGCACTTGGGCTCAGTAATTGTGGCTCACAGGGCCTGGAGCGCAGGTTCAGTATTTGTACGGCTCTGCTGCTCTGCAGCATGTGGAATCTTCCTGGACCAGGGATTGAACCTATGCCCCCTGAGTTGGCAGGTGGATTCTTATCCACTGTACCACCAGGGAAGTCCTCACTAATTTCTAACTTTTCCTTACCACATAATTCTTCACACCATTCTGCTTTGATACTTCTTTGCTCAAAAGAATCTCTGCAGTATAAGACAGTGAAGGTCAATCATCAATTCCTTGGCTAGATTACATGATAGCATAACAAAACAAAAATTGCTGCACAATATAGACTTTGATCTCTCCTCAGGAGTATGTGCAGTCACTCACCGCCGCCCCCCCCCCCCCGCCCCCAAATACCAGTATGTCATCTGCAGTCAACCAGCAGTACTGACACTGCCCCTAGAAACTTATGGGAAGGCCTTCAGGCCTAAACAGAGCTGGGCCTATTAACTGCCCTCAACTATTTACAGTAAGATTTGCAATTCTGTGATTTTTCTGGGAACAACCTTCTTTCTGGGCTATGCTCTGGATAGATGTATTTATATATATCATATATTACATGGAAAACAGAGAAGCCAATTCCCACTGCTAACCCCTATATGGTGTAGCTGGCCAGAAGGTATGCCTCTTTATCTCAGACTATAATGTTATTCTATTTAAGTGAGCAAAGATCCTTGTGCCACAAAAGCAAAATGATAGCTGGGGCATTTCATTTGATTACTGTAGTTAACATATGTGCTTCTGAGAATGCAGGGAAAGACTTCTTAGAGAAAATGGGAGATGGTCTTCTTGTCCTCTGAACCTTACGATAGATTATGTCAGGGACATCTTATGCACCTCCTCAGATTCCCTCTGCCACTGCAGAGCTTATTGCTTTGTCTTAGCCATGACCACAGTGACTGACTACTCACTGATTACTGTAGGAATCTGCTGCCTAGGGCTGACCAGTCACTGGTCTATGATGCTGGCTCTTCCTGGCTGCTGCTGGGATAATCATCTGGAGTTTCTGGCTCCTCTACCACATTTGTACTTGATGAAACACTAAAGAGCATGGTGTCTGGCTTCCCAAATGGCTGCCAAAAAATCTGGATGGTGCAATGCAACGGGCTGGACATTAACTCACACGGGATGAAGTTTGATCAATAGAAATAGGAGAGTGTGGCAGATCAATCGTCACCCTCCCTCCTTTTCATGAACTGACTACCGCATGGCAAAGTTTATCCACACAGCCTTCCTATGCATAACTTCCCATTTTTCTTGTCTTGCCCCGCTTTTTTCTCATTTTCACTGCCCTGGGTTTGTGTGTGTATGTGCTCAGTTGCTTGGTCATGTCTGACACTTTGTGACCCCATGGACTGTAGCCCACCAGGTTCCTCTGTCTATGGAATTTTCCAGGCAAGAATGCTGGAAAGGGTTGCCATTTCCTCCTCCAGGGGATCTTCCCGACCCGGGGATCGAAGCTGTGTCTCCTCCTGCATCTCGTGTGTTGGCAGGCAGATTCTTTACTACTGAGCCACCTGGGAAGAACTCTTATCTGTCCTCTATCCCCATATATAGTTAGGTCAGGGAGATAATACACAAGTACTGACTTGTGAGGTGTAGATTAAAGTGCTGTGCCTCAGAGAAGCAGGGAAATAATTAAAGGTTTCAAGTATCTAGGAAGGTTTCATGATAGAGATGAAACTTGAATAACATTTTAAAGAATGGATAATATCTGACTTGGTTGAGGGGAGACAGAGACCAGGAGGTGAGCATTTCGAGCATGCAGACTGCATATAGCACCTGCTATGCACTCACCATTCCCGCGTTCCTGGTAGCAGAATCCCTGGGGGGTTATGGGCTCCCTTAAACTCATCTCTGGAACCTAGGCTAATCTGTGATATACAAAGATTCATGATTTGACAATTTTCTTAAAACAGTAACAGCAAGAAAATACCAAATGACGTTGAATTTAAACTCTAAATCTGGGTCTTCAAACGGGTATACATTCTGAAAAGGGCCAATTAAATTTTACTAATAAAAATAAACATTTTTGATGGAAAGAAACTTTCTTGATAACCTTGATGCCAAAGAGTAAATAAATGAATACATTTTAAACAGCATAGTCAGACTCATAGGATAGTTTACATAAAAGGGAAAACAGGTAGCAATTCACTTTAGAGTAATATTGGATCATATTCTGGGACTAAGTGAATTGAACTCTTTGACAAGACAGTCTAGTCTACTTGAACTAGACATTCAAGTATGTGTCCTATAAATTTTTGTTGATCTTGGAGTAAAATTCAAGAATTCAATTCAATTGAATTGAGGACAACTTATTAGTTGAGAAATCACAATTCAGCGTAAAAAGCCCTACTTGACTTTAAATAATTGAATTCAGTATAATTATGATACTTCTTAAAGACATTTTATGAAGGGAGGGAAAACAGAAAATTAAGAAAAATTCCTAAAGACTTTATGAAAACTTCTCTTTGTTAAGGAGACAGATTGTGTTCCTCGACTATCAGCTATCTCCTTTCTCTCTTTTCCTGAGTGTAACTCAAATTTCAAAAGTTCAGTCTATGAAGTATACGTTGATAAACTGAAATGATGAAGGAATTTGCTCCAAATACTCTAGAGAAAAGAAACTGGGTGAGGAGTAGACAGGAGGATCATAGGATAAGTGGTAGGTCATGAAGCTCCATTATTCCTTCTCTTTTGTACATACTTGAAATTTTTATAGTATAAAGTTCTTATAAAATCCAGTATATTTTTAGTAGATGACAAATGATGAATCAGATCTAAATTTTCTTTGTCTTTTTCAAGGGGTTTATAAATATACATTAATTATTTTGTTTATCTGAGTCTATCCTGTTACGAGGGGTGAGTAAGACAGAGGAAGGATAGGTTTGGCAGGAGGAGTGATGGGGCAGAGTTGTTGGATGTAAGGAAAATAAGCAACTTTGAAGACAGTTTACAGGAGTCAATAACTGACTTAAAGTAAAGAGGTAGAAGTTGAAGTTTCTGCAGTTGAGTAGATGACTGAAAAGTGTATCAGTCATGTCTGACTCTTTGCAACCCCATGGACTGTAGCCCACCAGGCTTCTCTGTCCACAGAATTGTCCAGGCAAGGTTACTGGAGTGGGTTGCCATTCTCTTCTTCAGGGTATCTTCCTGACCCAGGAATCTAACCTGGGTCTCCCACATTAGCAAGCAGATACTTTATGATAGCACCACTAATTCCTGAGAATGTAGAGATAAGATTGGGGTTAGAAGAGATCAAGAAAGATGTAAACAGCGTGGTTTGGTTGGGTTGATTTTGAGGCATCTAAAGGATATTCTGCCCAAGGAACATGTTTCAAATATTTATCTTGAAATAAAATATCACAATCCTTTTTGGTAGGAACCACACCTTAATATTTTCAGAGGTATCCTTCCTTTTAATGGGTTTGTCTGCACAGCAGCCTTAGGAAGACTCAGGAACCTTTACTGAGAAAATGTTATGTTTTCAAGATTAAGAAGTTAGGCATTTAATTTACATTTAATTACAAAAACAAAAACTACCAAATCTTGATTGTCTTGGTATTTAGTAAAATGAGTGCTTTACAACCATTTATTATCATTTCCTCCCAACTCAGTCAAATTGCTGTCTCCTTATTTTAGGTAGAGTAATGTGACCAAAGTCTAGGTACTAACCATGGGCAAAGTCCAAGTTAAACCTGCGTCTTTTTACTCCTTATCCCTTTTGCTTGATCTTAAAAAAAATCTCCACAGCAGTTATAAAGTAATAAAAACATATTCATGAAAGAACCAGTAGTATATTCCTGCAAATAGTGTTTTTCAGCTGAGCTCCATGTAACTGAGACCAGAACCATGCTCCCACATTTTCCTATTGCACCTTCACCAAGTTCTTCCAGTAACAGAATATCCTCTCTGCTTATTTCCCTTCAGTTTATTAATTCATATCTTCTAGGCTAAACATATTTCATTAGAGTATTTAAGGGATAGTCTACCCACTCCAGTATTCTTGGGTTTCCCTGGTGGCTCAGCTGGTAAAGAATCTGCCTGCAATGCAGGAGACCCTGGGTTTGATCCCTGGATTTGCTCCCTGGGTTGGGAAGATCCCCTGGAGAAGGGAATGGCTACCCACTGCAGTATTCTGGCCCGGAGAATTCCATGGACTAGATAGTCTATGGGGTCTCAAGGAGTTGGACACGACTGAGCGACTTTTACTTTCATATATGGTAGTTTCTTCAGTCCATCCCAGGACAAATTTCTAGCATTAACCAGACACCTTCTCAGCCTTTCTTACAGAAAAAGATTTTTGTGTGTGTGAATATTGGACTTGTTGTTGCTGTTATTCATTGTTCAGTCACTATGTCATGTCCAACTCTTTGCAACCCTATGGACTGCAGCACACCAGATTTCCCTGTCCTTCACTGTGTCTCAGAGTTTGCTCAAATTCATGTTCATTGAGTCAGTAATGCTATCTAAACATCTCATCCTCTGTTTCCCCTTTCTCCTCCTGCCCTCAATCTTTCCCAGCATTCATGTCTTTTCCAATGAGTCAGCTCTTTGCATCAAGTAGCCAAAGTATTGGAACTTCAGCTTCAACATCAGTCCTTCCAATGAATATTCAGGGTTGATTTCCTTTAGGACTGACTGGCTTGATCTCCTTGCAATCCAAGGAACTCTCCAGAGTCTTCTCCAGCATCGCAATTTGAAAGCAACAATTCTTTGGCGGTCAACCTTCTTTATGGTCCGACTCTCACATCTGTACATGACTACTGGAAAAACCTTAGACTGTATTGGACTTGTTATTATTAGATAAAACATAAAAGGCAGACCTTTCAGATTAACTACCCCCTCCTTTTTTTGTCTTTATCCAGTTTTCCATAGACTACTTCACTCCTGACCAAACAGGATCACACCTAAAATATAGCTCTTTTCTCTTTCTTTTGCATTAATTTTGCTTTAGGTACTTCCCCTGAGACTGCTGGTTAAGGGTCTAATAAAACTTAAGGAGTATTAGACTCTTAGGTTGTGACAATTCTGTTTTCAAACTTGCTGTGAGATCTTATCATCTAATTGGCCACATGAAAGAATATAATCAGAGACAGGTGGCTGGGAACCGGAATCAGGCTCCCAATTGATGTAGTTTCATGGGAAAGAGAGAGGGGAACATGACCTTTAAACTCATGTGCTCAACAATAATCGTGGCCTAATTTGGTGTCTTGGGCTCAGATCAATCATTAATAATGCTTCCCTTTCAGAGTTGGTTGGGGCAAAAACCAGAAAGGAAATTAGGAGAAAAGAGCAAAGACCTCAGCTTTCCTTTACCTGTAAAGAAACAGATTACAATAAGGTTTTGGTGAGAATGGAAGCTTATAGGTGAGACTGTCAGAAATGAAGTTGGAATGATAAGCCTGAATAGGGCAATGTAAAGGGATTCTGCACAGAGAAGCTCGAAGAACGGAGTCTCTGGTAGAAAGGGATGCTGAAACAGAGAAAATGGGGCCCCCAAAACAAGTCTTATCTAGGATTCTATCGGGTAGTTTCTAAAACATTCATTATCTTTGGCTTAAATAATACACACTAATTTAAGACTTGTTTTACTTAACTGATTTTTAAAAAATTTTTATTTATTATTATTATTATTTTTGTCTGTGCTTGGTCTTTGTTAGACTTTCCAGGTGGTGCATTGGTAAAGAATCTGCCTGCCAAGCAAGAGATGTGGGTTCTATCCCTGGGTCAGGAGGATCCCCAGAGTGTGAAGTAGCAACCCACTCCAGTATTCTTGCCTGGAGAATCCCATGGACAGAGAAACCTGGCGGGCTGCAGTCCTTGGGGTCGCAAGAGTCAACATGATTTAGTCACTAAACAGCAGCAGCAGGGGCCTCTCTAAGTTTCTCTTGAAAGTCTTCAGCTCTTCACAAGCCCCTCTCCCCAAGCTCAATATACCTGTCTTGATCCAGAGGACACATCTGCCTCCTTCCCCACCTTCCTTCCCTTGCTCTTCCTGGGGCAGAGGGCACAGTCATTCCCAGTGGACTTTTGCTCAGATTCTTAAATAAGTCCCTGTGGGTTTTATGCAAGGTATTTAAATGTTGCCAGGAATGAGGACAGACTACCTAGCTGCCTGCCTCCACAAAAACCAAACAACTAAACACTAAAATTAGGCAAACCAGGGCTCTTGGACGGTAGAACTGACTTCCAGAGCGTCTGTACCTCCTAAGTGTCTAGTGCATAGTAGCGGTTCCTTAAACCTGTGTGTAATCCTGAGCAGGCTCAGCCTGTCAGCCAGCTGCAGCCTGGGAAGGACAACCTTCTGGGGCTCCTGTCTGTACTTCACTCTGGACACTGTCCACCCTTTTTTTCTGTTGTTCAGTCGCTAAGTTGTGTCTGACTCTTTGTGATCCCATGCGGCACACCAGGCTTCCCTGCCCTTCACTATCTCCTGGAGTTTACTCAAATTCATGTCCATTGAGTCGGTGATGCCATCCAACCATCTCATCCTCTGTCGTCCTCTTCTCCTCCTGCCTTCAGTCTTTCCCAGCATCAGAGTCTTCTCCAGTGAGTTGGCTCTTTGCATCAGGTGGCCAAAGTATTGGCGCTTCAGCTTTAGCATCAGTTCCCCCCAATGAATTTAAGGTTGATTTCCTTTAGGATTGACTGGTTTGATCTGCTTGCAGTCCAAGGGACTCTCAAGAGTCTTCTCTAGCACCACAACCACCACAATTTGAAACCATCAATTCTTCAGTGCTCAGTCTTCTTTACGGTCCACCTCTTCTTTCGTTGTTATCTCGATCTGCCCGAGGAAAGAGCTCTAAGTGTTTCACTGCGGATTCCCAACATATGTGAGGAAATATTTCTTGTTCCCTGATAAAAATGAAAAAAAAAAAAAAAGAAGGGGGCTAGAGAGAGCCATGAAAAGAAGAAAAAAAAAATTGAATGGTTATCTGCTAACCAGGAAAGAAACTTGTGAAAGGAAAGGAGAAAACATGGGTATTGCTAAGAAATGGCAACTGTGAGATTTCTTTTTTTTTCTTTTTTTTTTTTTGGTCACGGGGCATGTGGGATCTTAGTTCCCCAACCAGGGATCAAATCTGAACTCTTTGCATTGGAAGTTCAGAGTCCTAACCACTGGACTGGCAGGGAAGTCCCTGAAGAAGGATTCCTGATCAGTTCCCCCTTGATCCTTTATCCACAGGTGGCCGTCATGCTCCCTGGCAGCGTTCTCTATCAGGGCATTTGTCAGTCAAGTGACTAGGCCTAACTGCTCTGACTTGCTGGGCTGTCTGAAACTGAAACACTAAAAGGAGAGTAATTTGCTTTTGGCCTTCTCTTTAGACTCCCCCAGATCAAAAGGCCTCTTCAGTCTAAGGCTGGGGGTGGTGGTGGTGGTGGCAAAGGATTGAACATGCTCTGGATTCTGTACAAATTCCTCCTTCAACCAGGCTGACTGGCTCCAAATTTATTGTAACTTTCCAAGTGAGATAGTGAAGGAGAGGGAGGGATGGGTGGGAGAGATGAAAGAGAATTTCAGAGAAAGAGATAAGGAAAAGGAGAGGGAGGGAAAGTGGATCTTACAGGTCTGTGTACTTTGATTTTTGTAATTTTCAGAGCAGATTTTTAAGAATTAACTTGTGTGCTCTCTTTAGAATTCCACATAACACCAAATCCGAGACAAAATGTATGTAAAATATACACTGGGAATGTCGTAGGATGAAGGTCAAAAGGTTATTTTAATAGAGATGGGGAGTTGGCAGCTGGTGGTGACTAAATTCCTACTGTGCATTTTCAAAGCTCCGTCATTGAATCACATGCTAAGACTAGGAAAATAGGATTTCAAAGTATTGATAAGCAGCAATTTAGTGATCTTAGATAACCATCAAAATAGTTTCGTCAAAAAGTTTCCCTGTTACAAAGTTATCTTACTTTTAATTTTCAGACTGGTACCCTTGGGGTATTGATGCGGAGGAGGATGAGAGCTGGGAGTGGTGCAGAGGTCCCCAAGATGTAGAGGTGCTCACAGGAGCAGATAAGGTGCATTTCTTCCCAAGTCTTCCTTCAGTGATGGCCGTGGTGAGCATTTACCCTATAAAAAGCAGCAAATTTCTGAATCAGTTTTTCTTGGAGTGTTCCTTGTTAAATATTTACTAGTGCACCCCATCACAGATCGGTTTATTTGTTGTAAAAAGAGTGAATTATAGGAGATGTTTGTGTAAAACAGAGCTTTAGAAAAAGGTCTCATGACCACAAAGAAGCTTGAAAACCATGCCTCAGTTGGGAACTTTATTTTTTTCTGAGTAACATACCTAGTGAATACTATAATTGGAATAACTATGAATCATTTTACTATTTACTTGGGTATTTGTTTTAAGAGATGGCATTGATTTTCTTAGTCTTTAAAACGATAGCAGTTGAATTACATACCATTACCTTTCTAATAAATCCATGTACAATGACAGTTTAAAGTACTTTACGATGTTTTAAGATACATCAAAGAAAAGAAAAACCCTTGGTTGTGGGCTTGGAGTTTAGTAAATTTAGGCTTTATTGGATTAGTCAGTTAAGAAATTACAGAACTGGATGTGTTCCAGAAAATTGCCATTCCTCTACACATTATATGCCATGGAACAGTGTTAATATTTAAATTCTTGTTACCGTTTCTGATCCTTAGGGGTTATATATTGGAATACCATGCTTATTTATCCCACATTACTTTTGACTCCCTAACTTTTTTCCCGTTTTCCTGCTTGCTAAAGTAGCTCCCTAAAATGGTACTTTGAGAACTAATATGGTCCATCATGTTATCACAAGTGCTGGTGGTTTAAGCATTAGATCACTCTCCCCAGGCCTCCACCCTCTCTCCTCCTGTGGCTCCTTTCTCAGGCTTTCTTAGGTCAAATGTCAGGTCATTTTTGGGGCTATTTTTACTTTGGTCTCTGGTCCCATGAGGCTAGCTGGCTCAAGGGATGAAAGAGGCCAAAATGCAAGTTGGGCAGAAGAGGAGGGACAGAACTCGCTTTCGGTCTAAACCATGTTTTGGCCTGTTAACCAGAGAGCTCTGCACAGGGATTTTGGGCACATGGACCTTTGATTTTTCATTTCTCATTGCTTCTAAATATCTTTCCCAGGACCTGGGGGGTGAGTGGCTGGGCTGATGCAGGAGTTGGGTAATTTGGGTCTCCTGGTTAATAGCTTGAATATCCATGGTCAGAGGAGCCTGGTGGGCTACAGTCTATGGAGTTGTAAAGAGCAACAGAGCGACTGAGAACACACACAGAGACGTCATTCCAATGGGAGCCTCCATGAGTGGCTGTCTCGTTTTCAACTGCAGTTACCTGCCCCTGCCTGTGCCTCAGCCAGGTTTGATGCAGGGCATCTAATGCTGAAGCTCCAATACTTTAGCCACCTGATGTAAAGAGCTGACTCATTGAAAAAGATCCTGATGCTGGGAAAGATTGAGGGCAGGCAGAGAAGGGGGCCATAGAGGATGAGATGGTTGGATGGCATTACTAATTCAATGGATATGAGTTTGAGCAAGCTCCAGGAGATAGTAAAGATAGGAAATCCTGGCATGCTGCAGTCCATGCGGTTGCAAAGAGTCAGACATGACTTAACAACTAAACAGCAGCAGCAGCAACAAGTCTAATGTTTACAAAGACACCCTTCAGCTCTGCTTTTTTGTTCTGGTACCAAAACCTACTAGAGCCTCTAACAGTGATGATTCCATTAGGGACATAGATTCTGACCATGTGTCTAATATCCCAGGACTGAAAAGCAATCATAAGAATTATTTTGAGTGAAGGTGGTCAAAAGGTACAAACTTCTAGTTATAAAATAAGTAAGTCATGGAGATGAAATGTAATAGTGACTATAGTTAATAACACTGAACTGCATATTTGAAAATTGCTAAAAGTGTAGATCTGAAAAGTTCCTATCACAAGAAAACAATTCTGAAACTATGTACAGTGATGAATGTTACCTAGATATTGCACTGATCGTTTTCCAACATACACATAAATTGAATCATTATGTTTTATACCTGAAACGAATATAATGTTGTATGTCAATTATACCTCAAGAAAAATTTTTTGAAAGGGGAAAATAAATCAGTCCTTGTATCATACAAATAAAGGCTCTTTTTCTTCCCTGAGAATGAGTTCTTTCGTTGGGAGATTTTTCTGAATGTCACACACCCCCCCTACTCCTCCCCCTACTAATTTGCCAGACTTGTCTGGATGTGTTTGAATTTAAGTAGCAGACCCAGTCTGAGTCCACGGCCAGAGGCAAATCAGTCTGCTGCAAGGTCAGCTTGACAAACATGCCCAGGCATGCCTGAAACTCAGCAAATGGACAATATTCACTATGTAAATAAAAGGAAGTAGGAAAAGAAGCAGAGGTCAGAGAAAGGAGAGTGAAAGGAGAGCATGACGCTGTGTCACTGCCTGCCTCAGGCTCCCTTTTGATTTGTATTTTGATGTTTCATTTGATACAAAAATTGTGGTACACCCACTGGTCTGCCTTTCTTCTCTACATTTTGAGCCATAAATACTTTGTGGGTCAGGCTCCCTCCTGGCCTAGGTGTGCGTGCCTGTGTGTGTGCTCAGTCCCTCAGCCATGTCTGATTCTTTGCAGAATTCTTTGTCCCTGTAGACTGTAGCCCGCCAATCTTCTCCGTCCATGGAATTCTCCAGGCAGCAATACTGGAGTGGGTTGCCAGGCCCTCGTCCCAGGGATCTTCCTCACCCAAGGAACAAGCCCTTGTCTCCTATGTCTCCTGCATTGGCAGGAGTGCCAATAGCACCACCTGGGAAGCTTGGATGAGGTGTAGTGCTCACCAAAAATGCTTAAGAGACATTTTTGAAAATAATTTTCTTTTTTTTTTTTGATTTAATGCAAGGAGTGGTGACCAAAAGTGAACATAGATATGAGACTAAAATGACAACAAAAAACTTGTCACTTTGCTTTGAACTGAGTACATTGTGAAAAGAACAAGGCTCTTTCTGCCGTGTGATATATATAGTTCTGCTGTGACCACTTTCACAGTGTCTCTTCAGCTATCGCCTTGGGAGCTGGATCAGTGCACCATTAAAGATGGCAGCACCAACTCCTCCTGCCAGCTCCAGCTCAGACACAGTGGGAAGACTACTCCCCCAAGCTAAAACTGATCACCTTCATTGATTTTTCTTTAGTTCTGGTCTTTGTAAGAAACAATGAATGTATAGCCAAACTCACTATCCCTATATTTTGTATTTCTGGGACTGTTAGTGAGATATCTTAACAGATAATATATATTTGATTTGTGTGTGTGTGTGTGTCTTTTTTAAAGTAGCCATATAAGCGAGTGCATGGAAGTAATTAAAATAGTGTCATTTCAAATCTTGTTGAAGGTTATAATGAGGACTGTTATTTCGGAGTCTCTTAATAACAGAGGGGGAGAGAAAAAAACCCCTCTCCAACAAAAAACTAAATTCCGGTGGCCTCGGTCTCTCATTGGGCTCCCCAGGTAGCATTGGTGGTAAAGAATCCACCAATGCAGGAGACTTGAGATACAGGTTTGATTCCTGGGTTGGGAAGATCCCCTGGAGTAGGAAATGGCAACCCACTCCAGTGTTCTTGCCTGGGAAATTCCATGGACAGAGAAGCCTGGTAGGCTAGAGTGCACGGGATTGCCAAGTGGGACGTGACTGAGCAACTGAGCACACATACAATCTCTTGTCATCCATCTTGATCTATATTCTAGTTATGTCTTCACTTGTATCAAAAATGGTGATAGAGGTGTGCAAAGCAATCCTATCTATCATCAGCCTTCCTTACAAAAGGAGTTTCGAGAGTTGGAAGCAGAGCAGCAACACCCTGTGTCCTCTTATGTAGTGAAACAGTCCCTTTTTGGGCTGAACCTCACCCAGCCTTTGGCCATTCCCCTTCCCTTGCAGCTCTCGGGTCAGCCGTGTGACCAGGTTCTGTCCCGAGCGGCCTCAGCGGAGGGAAGTCTGCTCCCAGGAGCCTCTGCTTCCTGCCTCTGGGAGCCCTAGAAGCTGAGCTCGGCCACACCCACATAAGCAGCGAGACAGAGGCGGCGGGTCCCTAAACCGTGGCTCACCGCATCAATGCCGGCCTTCCCACCCGAATGTTTCTGAGAGAGATTTGGTCTGTGGCTTAATACCACACAGGTTTATGTCTTGATCACATCACCTTGTCCAGTGCTGGTCAGCAGGAGGAACCTACTCATTGTGGTGACCAGAGACCCGGGCTGAAGCCCTCCATCTCGGTCAGTGCTTCCACCGTGGCTGAGACAGGCGAAGGGAGTGTAGTAAGTTGTACACTCTTAACGCTTTCATCCGAAGACAGCACACACATCATTTTTTTGTCTAATGCAAGTCATATTACCATACCTAATCTCAGAGGGTACGGAAGTACCAGCCTATTGTGTGCCCCAAAGGGAGAAGAACCAAAGTTATTTGAACTGTCCTAATGACTACTACAATTTCTGTTTTGTTCAAGCCATTATTATTTGGGGTTTTCAGTTATGTTCAGCTTTTCTGAATCCCAACTGATATGGGCATGGTCACATCAATAAGAGAAGATCCCCCTTGTACTCTGCAGGATTTGCAGGGTCGTTTTCTCCCTGTGGTTTTCTGGGAGAAACACCTCCTCCTCCTACCTCACTTACAGTCATCCTTGAATCGTTAAGATCTAGTACACTGACGACAAATCTCTAAGAATTTCCATGCCTACAGTTTACATTGTCATCTCTGGTTCCTTCTTAGTTTAGAAAACGTTTCTAATTTTTTTGAAAATACAGCTCTATTCTTGCTCAATTCTGCCTTTTTCCTATATTCAAACCTTACTTCTGGAGTTCTACATCTTTCCCAGTTGCTCTACAAATGTTCTTCCCTCCCTCAATTTGGTAATCATTTTCACTTAACCCTACTACACCTTCCAAATACATAGACAAATGGGTTGTTTATAGCTATTGTCTTTATTCTCTCCTTGTTCACCTTTTCTGAAACCCCCCCCCCCCATAATTAGGCTTCTGTTTGCTTCATTCCACTGAAACTGTTCTAAAAAGCCACTGATGGTTTCTTTGTCTAAAAAAAAAAGAAGTGTTTGTCTAAAATTCTGGAATTCCCTGGAAACATGCTTTCATATATTTTATACAGTGAGATAATAGTCATAGAGAAAAACAATCATTGGTTTATTAAAACACAATAGAGCCACATTAGCATTTGAGAGGTTTAGTAATGTGTTCTGTTCTGCTGTAAGTAAAATCATGTCTATCTTATCTTTCCCTGTCCCAAAACACAGAAACCAGCTGTAGCTGAAGGCTGACATGAGATATTTATTTCTTTAAATCAGTCCTATTCTGCAAAATATGCATTAGTTCTGTAATTCAGAGTGTTTATTTACGATATGTAGCTGTCACCTAGAAACAGACCTACTTCATTTAAAAAAAGAATCAAATTAGTTGCAGGGATAAAAATTCTATAGACTATTGACAGAGGAAGTCTTTTTCTTTTTGGTTACTGGAGAGCTAGCCCATACACAGAATGGACTATACATGCTCTTTCGCAGTCTCATTCTTTAGCAGGAAAGCAGAGCTGTGTCAGTTTTGAATATGAAGGACAAAAACCAGCTCTAGAGATACCCAGCAATAGTCTAGGTATAGTTATGGGTTTAACACACTCATTTAATTTCATTGGAAAAAATAATGAAACTGGTGAAAAGTATTTATGGAACCGGAGGAAAGCATATTTTGCTGGTTTTACTTTATGTTTGAAGTTTTGGGTATAGCTCTACCCATAAATACTGAAATGCCTAGCATAAAGAACGCAGCCTGGGGCATACCCCATAAAACTTACAGTGCAATTAAATGAGCAATTTCCACTGGAAATAAAATTGGTATGTTGAGTGGAATATGAATTAAACTGTGCATCAAACTCAGGCCTGCAGTAGGCTTTTGAGAGGAAACTTCTGGTTTCAGTAGCAACCGATGCAGTCCATCTATAGGTCAAGGCCAGTAAGTAACAAAAGATAACTGTAGTTAGCATGAAGATCAGGGCATTTCAAATTATGGTTAATAAAGTTCCCTTGTCATTATGCCTCTTGGATGGGCCCAGCAAAATGATACTAGTGACAAAGGATTAAATCTGACCTTCCATTATACTGTACACACACTGAGTTCTTCCATTGTGTTTGCTATACAGAATTAAAATAAAATATTTATTTATTTATTTGGCTATGCTAGGTTTTAGCTGTGGCATGTCGGATCTAGTTCCCTCACCAGGGATCAAATCCCAGCTCCCAGCATTGGGAAGGTGGACTCAGCCACTGAACCAAAACAGAAGTCCCATGCTATACAGAGTTTTTGACATGTCCCTCAAAATTTATTTTCACCTTCTGAATGTCCCCTTCTGCATCAAAGTCAGCCAGGTGTCCTTTGAAAAACACTCATGAAGATTTCAACTGGAAAACCGAAACATCATTAGCACAAATATCGGTTGGTGTTAGAGACCACATTCTGTCCTGTTTCATTTCTGGGATCTTATTGGGAGACTAAAGGTCAATGATTTGCTGCCATCTTAAGGGAAAACTCAGCTCAGGAAAGGATTTATGTCTGTGACCCTGTGAGGTGCCACGTATATACATTTGATTTGGGGAAGGACTGGCTTAAAAGTACAGAGTGAGTGAGTGATAGTCGCTCATTCGTGTCCAACTCTTTGCCACCCCATGGACTGTAGCCTGACAGGCTTCTCTGTCCATGGAATTCTCCAGGCAAGAATACTGGAGTGGGTTGCCATTCCCTTCTTTAGGGGATCTTCCTGACCCAGAAATCGAACCCAGGTCTCTTTCATTGTAGGCAGATTCTTTACCATCTGCTATCAGGGAAGCCCTGAATGGATATTGCCTATGTAAAATGTTTACAAGTCAAACTATAAATTGTATCTTTTTGAAATTGCATCATTTCACTGTAGTTTTGTCTGAATTCAACTTCTCTTGCCAAAATAAGTGGTGTCTGTCATTTTTCTAATTGCAAAAATGAATATATATAGATGAATATGAAACATTGTAAATAAAAAAATATTTTCCAAGGCAGCATATATTTTGAATTTTCCAAGTACTTGTCCCACCCAGAGCTACATCTCAGCATATCTTATTTGCATATCTATAGTTTCTGTCCTGAACCAAACAAATATACTGTTTCCTGTTCTTTTGTCCAGGGGCTGGCTTTCCTAAAAGGAGCAATTGTGTGTGTTTAGATGGCTGATCAGTTCCTCCCCACAGATCTGCAGGCATGGAAGTATCTGGAAGCACAGGATGAGGTAACTGAAAGCTGGTCTCTTGGAGCCAGGAAGTGGAAATTTGAAGCTAGTTACAACAGAGGAAGATGTAGGAGTTAATTAGGAGCTAAAGCCATAAAGTCCCTTTCTGTGTGTGACCCTGATGTATCAGACATTTCTGTCTTAGACTAAAGGCATAGTAAAAAAGCCACTTTATTTAGATTAACAGAGCATTACATAACCGGAAAATTTTACAGTTTTATGTGTATAGTGAATAGTTGTCAAGGAAAAGAAGACTTCCCCTCTGTTTATTGTTTGGATAATGGGGGGGAAAAAAAGCAACCCACCAATTGTTTAATGAGGCATCTTTCTTTTTTGAAGACAACACCTTGGAGGCATAAAATTGAGTTATTTTAATCAGAATGGCAGCTCCTATGCTACTGCTTTTCACAGTTAAAATCATTTCCTATTTTCCTGGGAAAGCTCTGGTCAGTTTGAAAACGTCTTTGTTAATTAGCAAGCTATGACGCAATGCATCTATATATCTTTAGAGCTCTGGCGCCAGCTAGTGGTAGAAGAGGGGAGACGCGTGGTTCCCTCTCAAATTGGAGAAAGCGGCTGTCGTCTTGTCTCACCTTAACCACCGTTCTTCCGCATTCCCCCCCACCCCGCCCCAGCCCGCACCCCGCGCCCCGCCCCCCACTCCCTTCAGTATAATAGGGGATCATTGCGGTGTGGCCGGAGAGGGGCAGACCAGATTATAAATGAAAGGAGAGGAAAGTGGTGAGCAGGGGCTCAGAGAGGAAAAGCCAGATTAATGCAATCGTTTTTCCAAAGGATTTGAGAAGCGATCATTTATTTGAAGTACTCATGCCAGGTTGATGCAACAGCTCAGTCTTTTGCCACTGGATGTTTAGCCTTTTGTTTTTCACTTATATGTATATATGAGTATATAATTAGAACACGTAATAACTATGGAGCTTCACCAGAAACACAGCACTGAGGACAGACACGTTGTAAGTCTAAATTTGTGTTCATTTTTAAGTAGCAAATATTTCTACTGTGAACAGGCTCTGCTACCTTTATACTGTACAACTCAAAGATGAAAAACTCTCAAATGGTTAATAAAGCAGAAACCTCTTAAGATGATATTTGTAGCTGGTACACTATGAAGAAAATATAAAAATTCCAGGCAAAAGACACTTTATTTGGGTTGCATGAGGTAAATTTAGTCTCGAAGCCCAGTCAGCTCTCCAATTGAAATAGGTTCTGATGATTTGCAGGAAAACTGAAAACATGCAGTATTTATTTTAAGAACAAAGAATCTTTGGCAGGCCATTTTTCTCATTTAATTAAGCCATAACTGATCTTACTAGGGTTATGGAGGGACTTTAAATGCTAATAAATAAAGTTTAAAGCTGAGACATTTCTTTCATTAAATAGCAGAAGCTGTTTATAACTCTATTATTGCTAAAATCAATTACTAGTACTAATAGTCGATGTGAAATTTACTAGGAAAACAAGTTGAAGCTTTTGAAGAACTTTCCTTTTTAGATATCATTTGTATGTCTGTATCTGTATCAGTTATAGACAATAATCTGAACTGCAATTTTTTTGTAATAATATTTTTGGAAGGCAGATATAATTTAGAGGAAGTTTCAGACAGGAAGCTGTCACTCGTACCTGGGAGTCTAATTTATGTTACTCTGCTGTTGGGGAGATATATTTAAAATCTTCTCTATGTGAGATAGATGGTAAAATAGCTGGTCATGGTTCTGCTCTGTGAAATTTACATAAACTACTATTTTAAGCTTATTTTACACTTTTGCTAAAAGCTGTATATTTCATATTATTAATTCACCTAACCTTTTTAGTCAAGTTAAAGTGTAGATGTATTCTCTTTGATTTTAAGCATCTTGTAACTTTTAGTGAATAATAAGACCCTGGTTAAAAGTCTTAAAATCTTTAGTTTATCTGGTCTCCTTTGTGTCTCTTTTATCTTTTTCTTGAGATGGAAGTTGAGTTTATATAATTGAATAAGAGTTTCAAATCAGTGGGCTTCCCTGGTGGCTCAGCTGGTAAAGAATCCGCCTGCAATGCAGGAGACTTGGGTTTGATTCCTGGGTTGGGAAGGTTGCCTGGAGAAGGGAATAGCTACCCACTTCAGTATTCTGGCCTGGAGAATTCCATGGACTGCATAGCCCATGGGGTTGTAAAGAATTGGACACGACTGAGCGACTTTCACTTTCACTTCAGATCAGTACCTGAAAAGGATTTGTAAAAGAAAATTAACATAAACAAGGCTCTTTTAATGATAGGACTTCCCCGGTGGCTCAGTGGTAAAGAATCCACCTGCAGATCAGGAGACACAGGAGACCCAGGTTCGGTCCCTAGGTTGGAAGGGTCCTCTGGAGGAAGGCATGGCAACCCACTCCAGTATTCTTGCCTGGAGATTTCATGCACTCGTGTACAGAGGAGTCCGGAGGGCTACGGTCCATAGAGTTGCAAAGAGTTGGACACGACTGAGCAGCAGAGCAGCTTTCAATGACAGTAGATTAATTGAAACTGAAAAGAATGATATAATTTAATTGTCATAAAATTTTGAGAGTTACAACAAGATAAAATAGTTTATGCGCTCTTAAAACGTCTTCATAGTATGTGAGTATGTATGTACTTATTTTAAATGCTGAGTTTGTGATTAGGTCTATCTTAAAAACTGTTAATGGTTGCCTTAAAATATTTTGATGCCTACTATAATCCTTATGTAACTTCCCATATGGTGCCAAGTTAAATGCTTTGAAATGTCATTCCATCATAATTTTAAATTTATTCATAAAGATTTTAAGATTTAGCATTTGAATTTAATTTCTTACTACTTTTTGATATTATAAAACTAGAAATTAACTCTATATTGCAAAATGAATGCATTTGAAGGAAGGAAGGAAAACATACCTGGATATATATATATGTATATATATATATATATATATTTTTTTTTTTTTTCCCTCTTTAGAGATTTCTCTGATGATTCTGTAATCATGATGTGAACAAATAGCCAGTTCACTCAATTTGGTTCCTCCTTTCATTTAAAATAGTCTACACAATTTTTACAAAAGCAATACACGTAGGATATCATTTTTAGTCATTGGTGTCCCTGAATGTGACAACATGAAAACAAATTTACAAGTAAGTGCACTCACACCTCATTTGGGTATTGGTATTTGAAAAGACAAGGTATACTAAAACGCATATTTACAAACAGTTAAATGTTGGTTTGGCCTCCAGATTACACGGTTGCTGAGCAGCACAAACTCCCCTCACAGAGTAGCGCTGGAGCCCTCTACAGACCTCCCTGTGAGGAGATTCTGGCGCAGTAAAGGGGGACACATCTGCCAGCAAAGTGCTATACAGATGGTTCTCCTCATTAGCCTGCAGAACTCCAAGCAGCCATCACGGAGGAGGCCTGGGATCTCTTTTGGAAAAGATGTTAAGCTAGCCTCCTGTTCAATGTCATTATGGTTTCCCCGAAATAATCTCCTTAGTATGCCCTGTTGGGCTTGAGCTGGTCTACGCGTCTCACTTTCAGAGATTTGAGATTGTGGCACTGCGGCCAATTCGCCAAAGGGCGTTATACAATTTTCAGATTTGACAAAGCTCCACACAGCAAGTCAGATCTGGAATACTTCTTCATCTAAACGTAGTGGCAGGACAACCTTGCTGCTCCCAGAAGCTCATCAGAGTAGCTTTTGGAATTCCAGGCAATGCTCACCTTCATGTACCTGCTTATTTATTACACTCAATGCATCAACAATCTCTTTTCTTCTCTTCCCCTTGACCCACTGATTTACTGACATAATGGCGTTTTAATTTTGTTTTGTTTACTCTTTGTTTATGAATCAACCTTATAATCAGGGCACCAAGCTCTGGCATCCGGAAATGTTAGTTAAGTTTAGCAGTAGAAACAGCAGGGGGAGCCCGTAGTGTTTTATGCTCTGCAGTTTCTCTGGCTGGATTATTATTATAATAATTACTATAGTAGTTGTTTTACCTTTATAACAGATATGTTTACAGTCCATATGCATTTATAACATATAGTTAATACAGACAATCTCCATGTACTGGACTATTACAAGTTTAAGTCACAGAGGGTCCAATTTTATTCTTTAATTTTATGGAGTTATTAGGATACTGCTAGGAATAATTGATAGGCAAGAATTTGACAGTGAGAGTTTTCTTTTCTGTCTTTAATCCAGGGAAAAATTTTTTAGAATTCTTTTATTTCTTGAAAAATGAAATCAGCTAAAATCTTTATGTAATCTCTGTGGCTCTTCTCTGGCCTTTACAGTCTCCCCCCACCACCCCAAAATAAAGCATAGAAGTTAAAATATACCATCCGACATATATTTGAGATTGTGATGGTGAGGGGAGGTCCCGTCACAATCAATGTGTGTTCTAATATGACTCAGACTTAATTTTCACTTAGGAAGTTAAATGCAAAAGTCCAGTGGCCTTTAATATTGTTTTCTTATGCTTGATGAGCTCCTTTGGTCAGTAGGTTTTCACTATGTAAAATAATTCACAATATCTGAATGACTTTTTACTCTGTAAATAGCCATTGTAATGTCTCTGGGCATACATTTTATATATTGTAGCCCATTCTAGATTATTCTGCTCTATTGGAGGGGAAGGAACTCAAGAGTGATACTCTCATATTTGAATTGGTGATTTTGCCCATACTGTCAGAAAAATCACCTCTTAATGTGAGGCTATAATTATGCTAAGAAGTGTTTTCTAAATTTAAACAATGTCTATTGAATAATTTTTGAATTTCATAAGAAATAGCTTAATACTAAGCATCAACTTGACATTTTCAAGTGTATGGAATATTGGTACAACACATACAATCTCTTGTAAATGAAGAAATAATTAATTTTTTTTTTTGTAAAACAGTAGAAGGCTTAACATTTTATGATGGGAGTTACCTAGCAGTCCAGTGGTTAGGACTGGCTACTTTGGCTTACCGGGGCCAGAGTTCAATCCCTGGTTGGGGAAATAAGATCCTGCAAGATGCCCAGTGTGTGACCAACAACAACAATAAGAATCTATGATGGATTGACAATTCTGTGGATCACATTTCTGGTTCCCCCTACGTTGAAGTTAAAATATACAACCTCAGAGTGATCAGAAAACTTTAGGAAGGAGCAGTAGTTGAGCAAAGCTTTGAAGTTGGAAGAACTTTATGGGGTTAGTGGTAGGACTATAGTAGTGATGAGAGAGAAGAATACTTCAGGCAGAAAGAAGGGCATAAACAAAGGGGCCCTGGTTAGACCAGGACATAGGAACTTTGGGTAACTAAGGGGAGTGGGAGACTCTCTGTCAAGTTTTAATGTGCAGCAAGTAGTTAGGGTTTTATTCTGGAGGCACAGGGAGCTAAGGAGGGTTTTAGAGAGAGACACAATAGGAATAATATTCCAGGAAGATTAATTTGATGACGGGGTACAGGATCCTTGAAGATTTAATCAAATTGATTTGGCATCAGCATTAGAACGCAAAGTAAAGAACGTAAAAGCCACTGTTCACATAATTTTAGAAGATGATTTAAAGTGTTTTTATGTCATCTCCCTTGATTAATATAATCAATGCTAAGGTCTAGGAGAACAAATTTGAGTAGAGCTGTGAAAGAGAATTTTTGTTCCTTCAATATTAATAATAACAGTGCATTTGGGGAGCCTATTTTATTGTCTCAAATGCTAACATATTATTTTGTTTTGTTCTTCCATCAACCTGGTAAGGTTAACAGATACTTATAAAAATAACAGGCTTGTAAGCCCCTCTCATTACCTCCATGATTTCCTTTTGATTGCATATGTAATTATAGATTTATAGATTAGACTGAAGCTTATAGCTATTTCAGTTTTTCTGTCAGGAGTTGAGAGTATTGTTCTATGTATATTTATTCTAAGTAAGCTTGGAGTTTCATTTTGTAGGCGTCTTACACTGTGATACTACGGTTGATTCAATTATATACACTCGTAGGAAACACAGTTTTTGGAGGAAAATAGATGTGTCATCCAGTTACATGGAAGTGTTTTCAGTACTGTCGTTCTTTTTTCTAAAAAAATGGTAATTTATAGACATACTACATTAATATCAATATTAACAGTGTATTTTACTTTGTCCAGGAAGGTAAGGTACAATAAGAAGAAAAAAGCTAAAGAGAATCCTAATTACAGACAGAGAAGAGATTTTAAAAATTTTTGTTAACTACACATTTTAAAACTTAAAAAGACTGATATAAAACACGGTTTATATCAATAAATTAAAGGGCTGCATACTATACTTTTAAGGGCTTCCCAGGTGGCACTAGTGGTCAAGAACCTGCCTGCCAATGCAAGAGACATACAAGAAGCTGATTCAATCCCTGGGTCAGGAAGGTCTCCTGAAGGAGGCCATGACAACCCACTCCAGTATTGTTGCCTGGAGAATCCTGTGGATAGCGGGGCCTGGTGGGCTACAGTCCATAGGGTTGCAAAGAGTCAGACACCGCTGAAGTGACCTAGCATACACATACTATACTTTTAAAAGTATCTGAATATGTTTGGGGGTGAGGAGGAAAGCCCAATAAGACAATCATTTTCTTCGAAACCATTTGACAAAATGGGAACTTAGAATAATTAGCCGTGCTTAGTGTTCAAACTCTTTTAATGCAATACATATGTTTATCTGTTGAACCAGTAGTACCACAACTCAAGTGACACAGTATTTCTGGTTTGTGCAGCTGTAATTGTCATCTTTGACGTCCACACCAATGTGTACTTCCTTCTGACTTTATAAAATCATATAGGCCTCTTTAGACCCTGTGTTTGGCATTATCACAATTTTCGCTTGGCTCAGACAGGGCAGGTTGATTATCATTAAAGTGTTATTTATTTCTATTTTATTAAGCCCTTTTTACATTCGTGTTACAGGTTAATTTATACTTTTATTTCATGCACTACTTGGCTTTACTGATTAATATGCCCCATGGCATTCAATAAAGTCAGGCTGTGGAGGAAATAAGAGTGGTATTAATTTCTAACATTGCTATAAATTTGCCTTAATAAAACTAGCTCAATATCATTACAGAAGTAATACAATGGATACTTTCAAATTGTTAACAAAGATGCAACTAAACAATTTTCCTTCCTGAGTTTAACATAATCCTACTGCCTTTTCCTTCAAGTGTTGAAATGAAACCTGCCATATATTTTTTCCCTCTGTAAAAGGTAATCTAATCATTGGCATAATACTACAGTACACAGCTCTCCATTTGACTTATTCTAATGCCTCATTCAGACTTTTAGGTTACAAACGGTGCAAATTAACACAGGCCCACAGGACCCTGGGGTGAAAAAAACCTTTATTCTTGTAATAATTTTCATAAAGATTAAACTCTGTCTCTGGCATTACTTATTTGTCCTTCTTTAGTGTATTAGTGCTCAATGCCAATAATAAACATTATTACTGTGAAATCTGATAATATGGAGGGATAGTGAAAATCTTTGTGCTAGATTAATTTTTTGTCAATTTACCCACCACTCCCACCCTAACAGCTCAATTAAATAAGGTTCGAATTAGGATTTATAGGAACTTATAAAGACAAGGATACGCTGCCACCCACTGATTTTTGGATCACAAAATTTTGATGACAAAGAATGTACTCCATTATTAAGTAACCAGACTCATGTATTGCAAGAGAACACTTATTCTCTACCTGTTATTTATTAGATTGCAACCAAACTGGCCAAAAAATTATTACAAAGGGGAAATTTGCCCTCATCTCTCTTATGCAGAAATAATAAGTATACTTTGTTTACCCTGAAGTTCCCTCTTTTTTAGCTTTTCAGTGATTTCTTTTTATTCTAAGCATAAATCTAATTTGCGTATTTGGAAGAGAATTTTTTTTTAATAAAAAACAACTTTAAAAAACCCTTCTTTGCATAAAAATATCAGGAACTGTGTTCATTCAACAGATATTTATGAATCAGCCTCTGTGCCAGGTACTGATCTCGTCCTGGGATCGAACTGTAAGATGGACCTGTTGTCTCCTTACAATGTAGACTTACTCTTTCATTTACTTTAATACAGTGGTGAAATTTCACACATTAGTAAGGAAGATGTTTGGGGACAGGAAAAATTCTTTTGGGGGGCTGTATTTGTTTTTTAAATGAATGAAGAACTCCTAGATTGCTTAAATCCCCGTCAATCACAACAGACATCTTTGCCCATGAAACAGTTCAAGAAGCAGTGGAAGACTGAATCATCCTCACACCCACATTCTGCTTAGGGCTTATTTCTTGGTTTTTACTAAATCAACTTAATGGAGTGATTTTTTTCTTCCCACTCAACTCAAATGAATCCAGGTCTATTAGATGGGTGGATTTGATGTTACCATGCTTTCTCTTACTCATCGTTTGGTTAAAATCACATTTTTAGGTAATTCACGATAAAAAAGATGTGCCTTTCATGTTGATGTATTTATGCAACCTTCTGCTTTATGGAAAAATAAAAACTCCATCTTTGCTCTTTCTGTTACCCAGTCAACACAGATCCTCTTTGCTCATAAAAATGAGACTTTAAAAAAAAGCATTTCTTAAAAAAAAAAAAAAAAGCATTTCTAAATCACTGCTTAAATCAGTTGTTAGTAAAAAGTTATTTTCAAGGGAATAATCTACATCCTGGATCCTGAGGGTGCTGATTCGAAAGTGAAATGACAATTTTGGAGACCTGGGAATGTTCCGTCTTAGAAAGTTAGTTTAAGCAAGTAAAGAACCGTTTGTTTCCAGAGACCAATTTAAAACCTAAGCCTGGAAAAATAGGAATTTCCACTGGGTTCACATCTTGAAGTAACCATTTACTCACAATCATGCTGACACTTTGAACTGACTCAATCCATGGAGACAGTAGCCACACTAGCTAGCCTCTGTCAGCTCCAGGAAATCTGTTTGTCAGCTACTTTGGAAATAAGAGTTGGGAATGTTTGACCGACGTTCCTTAATTTTGACGTATCTAGCTGGATTTCTTGATGTGGACAGACACAATCTTGTTTATTGTATTTCAGGATGGGTTTGACAATGCCTTTGATTGATCAGGAGCTGCTCAACACACAAGGGACTACACACCCACACAGCCATACACACGAGCACACACACATACACACATTCAGTCAATAGGCTACACTAAAGCTGAAGTTTTAATCAAATGGGGAAATTGTTTTCTAGATAAGAATGGGAAAATCAGGCCTGATGGTAGAATGAGTGAGTTACGCAGTGAATTGAAACAGAATATAAGGTTATGTATTTTTAACTAATAGGTAATTAAAACGTATTGTTTATGACACCTCAGGACTTTGAATCCAGGTGCAATACATTACTTGGAATCCTCCCATACTATCTAATCCAAAGTCATTGCAAATAAAATACAAATTAAATAGTGCCGAAACTGCTTCCAACTTAAAATCTTATTCTATAAGTAAGTCTAAAAACTTTAACAAGTCTGTAAAAATGTATCTTAGGGGCTTCCCTGGTGGCTCAGTGGTAAAGAATCCACCTGCCAATGCAGGAGACAGGTTCAATTCCTGGTCTGAAAGATCCTCTGGAGAAGGAAATGGTAACCCACTCCAGTATTCTTGCCTGGGAAATCCCATGGGCAGAAGAGTCTGGTGGGCTACAGGCTTACCAGGCTGGGGTCACAGAGTCGGACATGACTAAAGCAGCTAAACAACAACAAAAATGTATAAGTCATTCTTTGCAGAGTTTTCTGGGGTAGGATGCTTTCCAGAATGGATCACTTGCAAAAAGATGATAGTTTGGGAGATATTGGTATAAAAAATAGATATTTTCAATATAAAGCAAATAGAACTTTTTTGATTGGTGAGAACTAGCGAATATTGATGAAACTTTAAATTTCTCAAGATTTAGTCTCAGTTTAAATCTTGATCAAACTAAGCAAAATATATGCAAATATGAGGTGAAGGGTGCCAAGATTTTTCCTCTCCAGCATTTATTGTTTAAACAACTACTTAAAGAGTTACTACCCTTTGAGGATAAGGATATTTTCTTTTTGAAGGGAAACATTGTACTCTATAGTAAGACTTGTACTGTCTTTTGTGCCATTATTAATACATTTCCTGTTTAAGGAAATGACTTTTTTTTTTTTTAACATGATAGTTTAAACTTCAGAATAAATGCTATTGACTTTTAAAATGTCTTATCTTACCAATGTCATTCTGGGCATGAAGAATAAAGTGTGGAAAATGCTTGTCATAATAATTCTATTGTCAAGAGATTCTCCTTCTTGAATAAAGTGGCTTATGTTTGGTGTTTCTTTTTTTGAGGGCAATTAAGAGAGGGAAAGTAAGTTTTGTAGCTAAAACAAACAGATCCTTTACTTTTAGAGTAATGATATTTAAAAACACAAAAATACTTATATTATAAATTAAAGATGAGCATTACCTTCTAAAGACCTTGTCCTCATATTTACAAAGGCCATACAAATGTCTTTTTACAGTTCTAATTAATTCTATTTCCTTTCACTTCTTTTTTTCTGTTCTTGTTGCACTCTTCAAAACCATAATATTAAATTTAATAAAATTTGAATTGCAGTAGTAAGCACAGAAAATAGGAATATCAAAGATTAATTTCTGCAGTGTCAGATTTTTCAAGTTATATACTGAAAGCATGTTTTAGCAGTAAATGACATGAATGATTAATGTGTATTTAGTAAAAGATGTGGATTCCACTGTCAAATGCTAACATTTACTGACTGGAATCTACTTATATTTTCAGTTAATTTATTCTAGTTCAGTTATTTTTCAGTTATAAAATAAGCAAGGTAGTTCAACAGTTAAAGTATACAATTGTATGTTTTAGCTTTTATCTATATATATTACACATTTAGAAAATCTCTCTCTTTCTCTCATTTTTGAGGCCATAGTCTTAAAAACAAGGTGATCCTTAGTTTTGAAAAGTACAGAGCATTATAATTAATGATAAATTATAGAGTGTCTTAATTGTGCATAATAATAATAGCTAATATTTATTGTATACTAATTTGTGCTAGGCAATATGCTAAGTGCTTTAGGTATATTAGTTCATTTGGCCTCACAAGAAAGCCACTGGTCAGTTACTTTTACCTTCATTTAATAGGTGACAAAACAAACTTGGGGTTGAGTGACTTATTCAAGCTCCCAGAGCTGTTAGTAGTAGAGCTGGGATTGAAACCCACGGTTGTCCAGTTAGATACACAGAGGATATTGAACAAGATCAGAGAGAGAGGTTTAACTTTACCTGTGAAATTTTTGATTAGTTAATATGATGTTAAAAATATAATAATTATGATAAGCCAAAAAAATGTTAGAAGGCAGGGTTTGAGGGACAAGTATATGACACATAACACTTTTCCCCTTCAGAAGGAGTGAGTGAGACAGAGTAGAAGAGGTAGCAATGGTAGTCCTGTAGAACTGTGAAGGAACCTTCAATTATTTGCCCAATTCATTAACTCACTTACCTTGCTGTTTGTTGTTCCCTGTGTTGGGTAGTGGTGTACAAAGGTGAGTAAGCAATAATGCCTACCTTTAAGGAGCTTACAGTCTTCTGAGGGCACAGACCATCACACAAATGGTGCAGTGGTTTAAGAACTGTCAGGGATTAGACAGATTACAAAGGAAGGTATGTAATCTAGAAAGGGGTGGGTGGTTTGTGGGAAGGAGACTTGTCCTGAATTTTGAAGATGTTTGTGAGGCAGGCAGAATGGTGAAGTGTGAGGCAGGAGGGTGGGTCCTTCCAGGCAGAGAGAGCAGGTAATACAAAGACTGCCTGTGTGTGCTCAGTCGTGTCGGATTCTTTGCGACCCCATGGACTGTAAACCGCCTCTGTCCATGTAATTCTCCAGGCAAGAATACTGGAGTGGGTTGCCATTTCCTTCTCCAAAAGGTTCTTAACCCAACTCAGGGATTAAACCCAGGTTTCCCGCATTGCAGGCAGATTCTTTACTATCTGAGCCACCAGGGAAGCCTAATGTAAAAGGCAAGATAGTCCAAATAAGTTTGGGTAGGCTAGCAGGGCAACGAATGAGCCTGGAGACAGCCGTATAGACCAGGTCCTCCAGGGCTTGGGATCATGGAGGTTCATATGAAGACTCTGGAGAAGAAGCATAGTTGGATTTATACCTTAGGACACCAGTATGGCTAAAGTGTGGGAAGAGAGTTAGGGAGGCGTCATACTAGAGAGGATGAATTAGTAGGTGGTTGGAGGGTGGGAGGGAAATGACCTCCTGATGGTGGGCATTGGGCAGAAGGTGATATCTCAGGGTACTGAAGAAACCAAGAGAAGAATTTCAAGGAGGAAGGAAAAGTCAACAGTGTCAAACAGTGTAGAGAAAAGCTGTTCACTGGGCTAGTAACTGGAAGGGAGGTCCCTGGTGATTTGCTAGAGCAGTCTTGGTGAGTGGTTCAGGAAGAAGCTAGTGCGGCTGAGTGACCACGGATGAGTGGGAAGGAGGTACAATGAACTTTCTGGACTTTCTCCTTTTCTGCTCCCTGGGCTGATTTCTTCCTTTGCTTCCAATCCAGGGAAAGAAAAAAACATTTTCTGGGCAATTATTGAAAACCAGTATATTGTGTAAGCCTTACAATGACCTGCCCTATGGTGGAAGTATGGTCTTCATTTTGTAGGCAGAGAGAGGAGGATGTGAGAGGTTTGTTCATCAGCCCAAGGCCCACAGTTGGCAAGTAGGAAGGCTCTAGGCCAAGTCCGGGTCTCATTCCAGAGCTGACACTCTAGCCACTGCATTTGTCTAGAATTCAGCATCTTTGTACTTGGCTCTTATTTCCTCTCCTCCCAAGTCGGCTTGCACTCATAGAGTTAATAAACTCATTCTCGCAAAAGCATCAATGACGGATAAAGCCTAATATGTTTTTTTTTAAATGCATTTTTGGAATGATCATTGGATATGCTGATTTTATATTTTTATTGTATAATTTTAATGTTACATTTAATATGTTATGTTGTAGGAAATGTACAAACAGGAGAGGGAACAAAACCTGACTATAATTTGATTGAGTATTGCCAAACCTCCAGAAATTTCCCAGTCTCCCTCCCTGTCTCATTACCCACCTCCCAGAGGCAACTCTTAGCCTGACTTTGTGACATTATTTCCTGGTGTTTCTCCATAGTTTTCTCATCTAAGTTATGTATCCCTAAACAACAGAGTTTAGTTTGAATTGTTTTGGCACTTCAGGTAGATGAAATTATGTGTGTTCTTCTGTGTCTTGCTTTAATTGCTCAAAGTTATACTGTGAGATTCATCCATGTTGTGTGTGGCATTATTGCATTGATTTTCAATGCTGAATAATATTTCATTGTATGAATTTACCATGTTATTTGTCCATTTTATTGTTTAAGGACATGTGAGTTCTTTCTAGTTTTGAGCAATTAAGACCAATGTAGTCCTTTTTTTAAATTAAATTGAAGGCCAGAAACTCTAAGAATGCTTTTAAACATTTAAAAATATTTTAGGAGGTTGGGAGCCCTTTCCAATCTTCTGGAACTGAAACCCCACAGGTGGTTCCTGTGAGGTTCCTGATCTGCTTACTCATGAGGCCAAGCTTGAGGACTATGAGGGGGAGTTTCTAAATTAAATGTTTAAAGAGGTCAGGTGAACTGAAAAAAACAAAGAAACAGTTGTTAGCAGATCTCCCATTTCCCCTAGCTCTTCCACTTCATTGTTGCGATCTTAGCTAAAGGCAGTCAGCTTACATATTTTCCTACATCAGTCCTTTGATCAGCAAAGTAATTTCTTTTCCTTCCTCTGTACAGATCTTTTAATTATAGCAAGCTCGTTCTTTGAAGAACAAACATGGTAAAAAAAAAAATGAACAACTTGAATAATTTTTAGTGACCATCTAAAATAACTGATTTTAGTTGACTGTCTAGAATAACTGATTTTGCATAATTATATAATTTTTGTAAAATGAATTGTCGAAATATAATACAACTGGTAATAAGATCACAGTGTATTGTATATTTAATAACATAGACAAATAACAAAATAACAATATAGATAAAGTATGATAGTGGTTCAGAGTACAGACTCTGGAGACAGACTGAGATCAAATTCTAGGTTTATTCCCTATGTCAGCTGGGTGAATTTCTCAACCTTTCAGACTCAGCTATCCTGAGCTGATAAGGACAGGATAAATAAACTGATAAATAAGGACAGGAGTGATATTTATTTCACAGGGCTGTTGTGAGCTTCCAGTAAGAAAATGTGTAAGTACTTAGTGTCTACTTAAGCAATGTTCAGTAAATGTTAGATTCTGTTGATACATTTAACCCATCAAAAAGGGCAGAATAACCAGAAGATTTATGAGCAGATCTTGCCAGATAGTCATCTACTTATGTCATAGCAATTATTCAACATTGAATAGGCTCTTCTACTGTGCTAGAGGCTGTGGGTTATACAAAAGAACGATTTGTGGAGATAAGCATTAGGAAATCAGAGACAAGGGGCAACCCTAAATAAAATACACTTGGAAACATAAAGTAGGAAGTGATTTTGGATCAGTCAGGAGTACAACTTTCCAGGCCTTGTATCTTGAAGCTGATATTACATTGAGTAGCAGGCATAACTTTGCCAAAGAGAAAGTTGAAGTTCTTTCATCCAGAAAACATGTGAGTGCAAAGAATGGAGAAAGAGTAAGACTACTTTTCTGAGGTGTTAGTAATAGGTGATGTTGGGTGAAGAAGGGAAAAATACTTGATGGGATATTTTATAAGCAGCATCTTTAAGATTGAGGTATATATTTGTTGTTGTTTAGTCGCTAAGTCGTGTCTGACTCTTTGCAACCCCATGGACTGTAGCCCACCAGGCTCCTCTGTCCATGGGATTTCCCAGGCAAGAATACTGGAATGGGTTGCAATTCCCTTCTTCAGGGGATCTTCCCGACCCAGGGCTTGAACCCACGTCTCCTGTATTGGCAGGCGGATTCTTTATCACTGACTGACCAGGGAAGCCCTAGGGAGTAGGAAAAGTAAGGACTCAATTCCATTTTGGATTGGCTTTAACTATAAACAGAGTGTCCAACTCTTTGCAACTTCATGAACTGTAGCCTGCTAGGCTCCTTCATCAATAGACTTCTCCAGGCAAGAATACTGGAGTGGGTAGCCATATCCTTCTCCAGGGGATCTTCCTAACCCAGGGATCAAACCCAGGTCTCCTGCATTGCAGGCAGATTCTTTACCAACTGAGCCACCAGGGAAACCCCCACTTTCAAACTATAAACCCTTAAGGTAAAATTTGGCAGATTATAGGAAAATGGTAATATTTTGGCAAAATAAACTTCATATTTTCCTTTTCATGATAAGTGTATAAATAATGAAGTACTTTGCCCATTTTGAAAGAGTTAAGATTCATGTTGAAAAACTTGAGTTGTGAAATTCCCAAGAGTGATGAAACATTTATTCTTCTATTCCTTTATCTTTTAGAAATGCCTCTTTTCCCATTGCTTCAATTTTAAGTTTGAAGAAAAATTAATTTTATAGTTTGGCTATAGGCATTGTTCACTAAATCTTATATAACCTCCACTCACTTGATGACTCCCCCAGATCAATAGAATCCACTAGATGGCGCCCAGATCTACCGCTGGGTCTTGCCTCCTCTGGCTGCTGATCTGGGAACAGCTGTGGGTTGTCTAAGAATGGCTGGAGAGATCAATACGGTCCATGTGCAGCAGCTTCCTTAAGGTCTGCTCCAAAATGCTGTAAGCCTGGTGCTCCTTCAAATTGTTACTGTAATGGAATCACCAAATATGGGCAATGATGGTGTGGTTTTGGATATGAGAAAACCTGCGATTTTGCTCTATGAGACTTAGCCACAAGCAGGCAGGCAGACAGGCATAAGCTGCAGTCCACAGCCTATTCACAGGCAAATAGCATGCTGGTCGCTTAGAAGCTACATAGAAGCCTCTCCTTGAAGCCAAAGTATTGGTTTAGGAAACGATACTTTTGTTTATGGGAAAGGGAAAAGGAGACAACAGGAAGAAGGTATCACAATGGGAGAGATGATTTTAATATTAGCTTTCATGTAGACATATCCTCTCATTTCTGTCAGGCAATTGAACATTCTGCTTGCTATTCAAAATCGAGGATATATTCTCATGTAGATTTCAGAGAGTGGGAAATGAGGTTATTTTGTTTTTCTTTGGAAATAGCGCTGGGCAGTTTCATTTATTTCACGAATGAAATGCTAAAGGTTTTGTAAAATTATCTTATACTTTATTAATATTCTAAAAAGGGACAGATCTCTTCCTTCCAATTCAAGGTAGTGGATAATGACTTTGGCAGCACTTCCCTGCCTTTTTCAAGTTTATGGAAACCCATTTCTCATCATTAGGCTGAAGATGCAGATAAGAAAGGATGAGCCTTATTCTGGAACTTGTCACATCAGTGTTGCTTCTTAGGTGATTAAAAAGAAGCAGCGGGATCTTGGAGAAAACGTCTGACAAAAGGTAATGGAAACCCGGTAATGGATGAAAACTCGTGATAGATTAGGTATAACTGGCCAGGAAAACCTTTTCTGCTAAGTACAGGTGTGCCTTTTAGCTCAAGATCAAAAATAAGACTCTGTTCTTCTGAGGCTCTTAAAAAACTTGACCTAATCTGGCCCCACCAAACTCAGGTTTATTTGAAGCTCCCCGAAGTTGATTAGACCCAGGAGGAGGTGTTTTTCTGCAGTTTAGTTTAGGAATTCAGTGCCAGCCAAATGCTTAATGCAGCTGCTAGCTGGCAGGTTCAAAGGTATGGAGCTTCTTTAATTAAAAATCGGCAGGCTCATTTTAATTTTGGTCAAAATAGATTTTGTTATTTTTAAACTTCCTGTGGAATAAAACAGAATTATTTCCCATTCTTTTACTTGCCCTTTCTTGTACTCTTATTCCTGATCTCATCCTCTGCTGTCACAATAATGAGAAGGTTCAGTACAAAACCCCGATAATCTCCCTAGGGTTATCATTTTGGTTCAGGGGTATACAGCAGTTGAATACCATAAATTTTAGAAAAAAACAATTTTGGGTGTGTGGAAATGGTGTAGTAGTCACAGATCCTTTCTTAAAAATGTTTTAGTTAATAATTTTTATAGGCTAGAAGTAGACAAGTGGGCATTATATTCAATTCTGGAAAATATTTTGCCTGGTGTTCAGTTTATTTATTGTTTTAAAGTGGGGGGGGGGGGGCGGGAATTGATCTGCAATTTAACCCAGAAGTAAAGTACTTTTTCTAAAATAAAACATTTATTTTTATTCATTAAAATATAGTATTTCAATATGCAACTAGGAAAAAATGATTTCTGGTACATTACTTGTTAAAAACCTGGAAGTGACAAAAAGGATGGCTGGAAAGCAGATTATGGTTAACCATATAAATCTTTAGAAGTAATATACTTTTCACCTCTGGGTGCCACTGTTCAACTGCTTCTTGTTTTTTATGATTGTTTGAAAACCTGATGCTTCCTGTAGATGTATTCTTAAAAGAATCTGTTAAAGAGACATTTCCTCTATCTCTAGTTATCTGCTAAGTAACTTTTTGGCACATGGATGTAAATTCAGTATGGTTGTGATTTGCTGTTTTAATTACCAAATGATGACCAAATAACATTGAAGATTGTTTATACGGGCAATTGGCCAGGTTAAAAGCCTGATTTCATCTCCTGTGGAAATGAATCTTGTACTTACCTTTTTGGTAGTCATTTAAGTAGAAAAAGCCATTAAAACACAAGGGAGTTTTGGTTTAAATATCTGGCCATTTGTAGATGTGATTTTAATTCTGCACATATGTTTCAACAGAAATCAATTTTATAAGAGGGAAATAATAGATAGTCTTTGTGGGGGATTAACCTATTAAAATACAATTTTAAGAATCTAACATCATTAATGAGTGGAGATACTTTTCAGTTAATTTTTAAAACTTAACTGCTTCAGTAGTTCCATTAAAAATCCTATAGAAATCTTTCTGTATTTTTTTCAGGAATCTTAATTCTTAAATTTGATTATTTTAATAGCTAAAAATAATGGCCATATTTGTAATTTTACTAAATGTGTGAGTAATCTTTTCTTTTTGCAAAGTATGCAGTGAGTTAGCATTCTGTACCACAAAACAAATGCACGTTTGGTTGTTTTTTAAATCTCCGATTATTATTTTAAGCTTGGGTTTCATCTGAAATGCCAAAAGAAGGGGTTATAATGCCAAAGTTAATTTTGTTTTGTCATATACAAAGTAGTTAATCTAAAAATTATTGATTGATATTCTCCCTCTTTTAACTTTTTTAAGACTCAATATTTAAAGCAAAACTAATTTATCTAGGTGTTCTACTGCACAAAATTAATTCTACTGGGACTGGTCCAGGCCAAGCCTCATTATGGAACAGTTTCCCTTGCTGAACTAGCCTGATTCTTTCTGCGATACTTTTTCAAAATTATTCACTACACAGAACTTAACCCTTGAGCTCCTGTAAAACTCACTTCAATATTACACTTATTAGGCCCCTTGATGGTATCAGAGGTACGTCAACATGAGAATATGTCTTAGCCTTCTTGGCACTGTCTGAGTCTTTTAAATCCGGCAAATGTATTTGTGTATATTGGAGGGATTTTAGTTTTGTGATTCATATACCAGAGCTGAAATATTCATTGTAAAAAACCTTTTCCCCCTTGTCTAGTCTGTTTCACCATACACAAATTGCTGACCCTGACTTTTTTCATTTATGCATAAGTGCCGAATTTACCTCTTTGCCCGGGTGGTCATATAGTTGTTTAGATCACCCAGCATGTTGACCAGCTTTCTTTGCTCAAATGTCTGACTGAAACAGTTGGCTGTTTTAGTGTTTTGTGCATACATAGAGCCCAAGAGTATTACTGTAAAACGTCAGTTTTTGCTGCAGCTACAAAAGTAGTTCGGCATCATATACACTTTCCTTTTGTGTATGTGTGCATGTGACTGAGTCAGTGAAGTTGCTCAGTCATGTCCGACTCTGCAGTCCCGTGTGCACATAGTTTTCTTTCAATATCTGTGCAAAATATTGGGGAATGGATGTTTTAAATGTCAGTTTTTATGTTGACTTTTTGTCTGTTGTGTAGTGGCTCATGAGGATTTTTCTCTGAGAATCTCCTGCATTTTAAGGTTCTTTGCTCATTATGGGCATCTCAACACATTTTTCATTAGTTTTTCTTATTCAAAGGGGGCCTCATTTTCTATTAGAATGTTACTAGTATGGCACAATATATATATTTTTGTGGCTGGTAAAAGTATTTATTTGGTGGTAGGGAGGAGGCCAATCTCCCAGTGAGGTCTTCCACAGAGAATCATATGATGCAAATTTGAGTGTGAGTACGTGTCTTTATGATGGAAAAGCAATAATTTAGTCTATAGTTGGTTTCTTGATCTATATGCTAATAAACTAACACCTCTTCCCCACCCCTAAGAACTGACAGATTTCCATTAAATTAGTAAATTGACTTGTTGCCTCAGTCTCACATAGATGTATACCAAGAGCAGGCAATCCAGTTACCTTGTGAGACCTAAATCATCAATTTAAACTCATTTTATCTGAAATGCAGTAACAATTGCTAAGTTTTCCTAGTGTAAAAATAGCCTAAATTAATTATTCTAGGCTATCTTTAAACCACACTAAATAACAGGATTAATAAGTAAACCTTTAGATAATTCAGTGGTGCTTAATAAGGAAATCCCATTGATTTACATAAAATTAAATTGTAGGAATTACCTGTAGAAGTCCTATTGTTTAAAATAAAATAAGCAATTATCCTTCAATTAAAATAATAGTAAAAAATAAAGTATACTTTTAAGAAAAGCTTTGTAAAAACATAGCTTGGCCAGTGAATTTCATTTCTCCATAATATAATAGATTCAATAGAGATGGGTGCCTTGTGAAACTGAATTCTCCATCCCTGATGTGATTTTGTTCTAAATCCATTATAAGAGGTTTTTAAACTGCTTAGATTACCACTGCCATGTTCTCATTAGTCTACATTCTCTAAGAAAGAATAAAGCTCTATACTTTGTAGACATTTAATAAACATTAATTTTGTAATTAGCAATTTAAAAATAATCTCCAAATAGATGCAGATCTGTTTGCATTTAAACCCTTTCTCAGTAAGTAAGAGGATCCAGGAAACTTTGAGAAGGTTTATGATTCTCCAAAAGAAAGTGTGTTTAGAGCTTGGAAGGGAACATTTTACAGTTTTTCCCCCCTGCATCTTCCTTCTGCTGATAATAATCCCAATCTACAGTGAAGGGAAGAGTCAAAAAAAAGAACACTCCCCTCCCCAGTTTTCAATTTATTTTTTATTTCAGTTGGAAAATCCCCATTGAATGAGTTAAAAAAAATTAAATGTATCCTGGGAACATGCCGTTCAGGATTTTGGAATGGGAACTTCAAACGAAGTTGGTAAAGGAGTCAAATGCGTAAGTGGAAACTCTGAGGAAACTGGCAGAGAGAGACTGGAAATCAGGCAGTCAGTTACGTTTACTCCACCTAGAGCGAGTACAAAGAAGGGAGCTGGCGCGGCCCTGACTCAGAATTCTCCTCTCAGGAACTGAGGGAGAGAGATTCCCAGCATCTGTTTCCTCAACTATCACCCAGAGGATACTGGTGTAAATCACAGGGAATAAAAATAGCCTTAGAAGTCTAGTTCCAAACAAATGAGACATGGTGGATATTTGATAGCGGTGTAGAATCTCTTCTCCCCAAATTCCTCCTTAGTGAATTAACAAATACATTTTTATTTTACATTAATGAGTTATATTGCTTAAGTTGTCCATCAAAATGTTGAGCAAAATCTTGATATTTTTATTGATCTGAATTGAAATATAACCTAAATGACATTTGATATTAAAATCTGAACCATGTAGTTATACAGAGGTTAGTCTATCACCAGTAATCACAGATGTTAAAGCTTTGCCTCAGATACAAAAAAATATGTGTTTCTGAAATTTTAAAAAATGCTGTGAGCATCTTACCATAATGTCAATTGCTAGTAGACTGATAATATCACTCTACATTTTGGTTGCAGGAAATTTTATGGCTAGACTCTTACAGTTTAACACAACTTAAGATCCTTTAAGGCTATATTTCACACAAAAGGAAGTATTTCTTAGGTCTGGCTAGACTTGTAGTTTGATATTAACTTATAGCTTCAGGTTTTCAACAAAACAGCAGCTTTAATAGATGAGATTAGCAAGTGGTGAAAAGTTCAAAGCATTTAATGGAATTGATCTACTAAATTAGCATTGACAATTTTTAGTGGCTATCTTAAATATACATTATTATCATGAAAGAATTAGTCCAATTAAGCCCTTACATTTGGAAGATGCCCAGTCTGACCTTGTTATACTCAATGTGAAAAGTGAGTGGGTCTCTGGGTTTATTTAAATTTGGTGCTAAATCAATAGGTTTGGGGCCCCTATCATTGCTTTTTGGGAAGAAAAAGCAACCCAAAGGCTCTTTATGTGACAAATGGGTTATTAAAATGTTTATATATTGCAAATAAAAACAGTGGCCAAAGAATAGAAAAATATAACCTTCAATAAATAGGTCGGAAGAATCAACAAGAGTTGGATTGTTTTCTTACTATTTCCCACTACAACCATATATTACTGTGAACTAGCAACCCACTCCAGTATTCTTGCCTGGAGAGTCCCATGGACAGAGGAGTCTGGCGGGCTATATAGTCCATAGGGTGGCAAAGAGTCAGACACAACTGAGTGACTAACACTTTCACTTTCATTCTGAACACATTATTTTCATTTTGAAACTGAAATAGTTATATTTAATATAATTTTATTTAGAACATTCTGAATTAAGAAATAGCCAGCTAATTAAAAAAGAATTGAAATTTATGTAAATATACATAAAGGAATAATCATGGTATTTTCCAGAAAGCTACATTTTATACATCCACAATGTATTTTATACATCCACAATATATTTTATATTCTATTGATATAGACCTCTATGACACTTTGAACATAAATATCATGAAAATAAAATTGAGTTTTGCATTTTTAGCTTAATTGTGCAAAACTTCTGATGGTGGCTGATTACTCATATTTATCATGAAGTTGTGGGGCCCAGGCTCTGGAATGGGCTTGCTTTTGAAAGGCCAGCTCCTTAATTCACAGGGGCTCATGTGTAATCTCCATCACTGCAGCTGAAGAGTCAGCTCTTTTGTGAAAGCATTCAGCAAAATGTACTTTAGGTTTGTTATTGTTGCTCTTATTCAGGCTAGAATACTGGAGTGGGTTGCCATTCCCTTCTCCAGGGCATCTACCCAATCCAGGGATTGAACCTGGGTCTCCCACAATCCAGGCAGATTTTTTACTATCTGAGCCAGTAGGGAAGCCCCTATTGTCCATTATCCATTACAAGGTTTAATGTTTCATTTCCCTAATCTGACTCATTTGAAAAGACCCTGATGCTGGGAAAAATTGAAGGCAGAAGGAGAAGGGGACAACAGAGGATGAGGTGGTTGGATGGCATCACCGACTCAATGGACATGAGTTTGAGTAAACTACTGGAGTTGGTGATGGACAGGGAGGCCTGGTGTGCTGCAGTCCATGGAGTCACAAAGAGTCAGACATGACTGAGCGACTGAACTGAGCTGAACTGGGCTTTAGAGCCAGCCATTTTGGCTTATTTCTAGTAGAAATAGACATTTCCTTTATGTAATATATCTTTAGAATTAGAGCATTGTAACTAATATACCTCTAACTCTCTCTTCCAGAAAACGAATAATTTAGTTCTATAAACTGAATAATCCCATTCTCATTTATCAACATCCTCCCCTCACCCAGCATTCTAAATTCTCTTCTGAATGGTCAGAAAATTATTCATATCCATCTTAAAATACAGAGCTCCAGGGAGGAGCTTAGTGTTTTAGAGGGGTACCCTAAGGAAGATGGGATGATGATCTCATTCATTCTTAAGGATATATTGATAGACTCCTCTTGCCAGAATCTGCTAGGTACAGGGAATACAGCAAGGAAAAAATGAACCTGAGGGAGAGAAAGATGTGCCAACAAATTATGGCAATTTATTTGCTACTGTATGTGCTACTGCTAATGTGTGTGCAACGTGCATTTGTATGTCATAGTCCTAATTCCATATCCATTGTCAGAACAGGATTTTAAGCTGCCATTACAGTGTCTATTGGTAGCCTGATTTCAATCTAAATACTTTATTTCCCACAACCCAGGTATACGTGGAGCACGTTTTTCATATGAAGTTACATGCTGAAGTTTGCTTCTGGATATTTGTGCAGTTTCATCTTCAATTGTTATTTTACCTTCTGAACACCCTTTCCACGCATCTGTTGTTCAGTATGATGTTACAAACCATCGTTTGTGATCTCCTACATTTGAATGTTTTTATTATTGCTCCCTAGCCACGCTGTAGTTAGCTAATGGACAGTTGTGTGTTTCTAGTCATATTTTCCCGGTGTGATCTTATAGGACAGATCAAAAGCCTTCCTGAAGTCAAGCTAGATTTCACCAATTTTTTCCTGTGACCTACAGTAAGATGACTATATATTACCAGGTAAAGAAACGCTCTTTGCAAAGTCATTTTGGTTATTCAGGGTTGGATAATTGCAAACACCCTCAATAATTCTGGTTATTTTGGTCCTTTTTTCAGTCTGTAGGCATCTACTCAGTTCTCTGATCATTACAACCAAAGTAGAGACAATTATTTTGACACTCTCTGTGTTGACAGATGGGAAAAATCAGAGCAAGGGTATCTGAAAAGTGGATAAGGCTTCTTCATCCTGGTCACAATTTATGACGTGTCTGTATTAGTGCCTTCATAGTCCCATAATAATCATGACATGATGCCAGCTTTTATTTGATCACTATGGGAAAGTTTTCTGCATTTATTGGTTTGTAATACATCATTTAGGTTTATTGTGGTAAAAAAGGACACCAGATAACAAATGAATAAAACAACAGACCTGTAATTCTCCTATCTAAAGATTAGGGTTGTTAACATTTTGGTATATACTTTTCTGACATGTATGTGTAGGCCTGTGTGTATAAGATGTGTACATTAAACATACATACTATTTTGGAGCCTCCTTTTTTCACTTAAACTATATAGAGTTCTTTATTATAAGGTAATGCACATCATGTAACCATAGAAATTCAGCTTTTCAATATCACACCTCAATTGTTGGCTTTTAAAAAATACTTCCATAATTCCCTGAGTAAAAAGAAACCTCGCCTTCATCATACCTTCCTTGTGGCATTCTCTCTTTTTAAATTTAAGGAGAATCCTTATAGGAGAGGGAAACGGCAACCCACTCCAGTGTTCTTGCCTGGAGAATCCCAGGGATGGCGGAGCCTGGTGGGCTGCCGTCTATGGGGTCGCACAGAGTCGGACACGACTGAAGTGACTTAGCAATAGCAAAAATGTTTATAGGTAAGCTCTTGTTTATACTAGATCAAAACATTTGCATGAAGAAGAATGGCATAGTAGGGTCACTGGGTGTGGAGTAGGAAGATTAGGAATTCTAGCATTTTTTGTGTTGTCATACTGGCTAAGTCATATAATCTTCTTGGCCTTTACAACTTAATCAATATTACAAAAAATTAATATTTACCAAGTCTTTACTAAATTGTAGGTTCTTAATGTTCCTCCCAAATCCCAAATGAATACTTATTTTATTTAATCCTCAGGAAACAAATGAGGTAAGTACCATTATAACCCTATTTTACAGATGAGAATACCAAACTTCAAGAGGTGGTTTACTTAACTTAATAGAAAGAAAGTGATGGAGTCAGGATTTGAACTCTGACCATCAGATTCCAGAGTATGAACTCTTAATGACAACACTGGGCTGCCCGAGGCTTTTTTAAAATATAAGGGTAGAACCTTCTCAGTCCCTTCTCTCTGTACCTCAAATGAAGCTCTAACTTCAAGTAAAATGCACTGGATTTTAGATGGTTTATATACATCCCCAAGTATCACCATAATCTGCCTTTTCAAATTTTTTAATCCAGATGCTTTACCTTCTGTGTTCCCAGTCTCTGTGTTTTGACAGTAGTCAGATAGAGGTGAAGAAATCAGAAACTACAGGAGATGTCCACTTTAAATTGTTATAGTTAAATATCTTGAAAAAAGTTACGCCTATTACTAGGTAAAAGGTTTGAAAATCAGAATTGTGGCATTTATCCATTTTGAAGGCATCTACCATGCTAGATTTTAAAAGAACTTTAGCCATTTGATTTAGCATAGAGGAAACACTGAAGCAACATTATACATTTTGGGAATGGGTAAGAAAAGAAAATGTTTCTGCTGTTTTTGTTTAAAATAAATCACTGTTAATTGGAGGTTTGTGGGATTGTACAGTTGCGAACTAGAGAATCATTATTTTTATTTTAAATAAATCAATGTTATTAACTGAGATCTGGTCCTATGCAAAAGCTGAGGGAAATAGGTGATTATTATTTAGTGTTGTCAAGTAACGCCAAATAATATTAATTTTGATTAGTAAATTTTCCCCAAATTACCTGCCAAGAGGAAGTGACCCAGGTTGTGATGTCTTAAGTTAAAAAAGTTGGAAATTGACAGAATTTCATCATGGTTTTAGTTACTTAGTAAAATCACCTTGTTAGCAGAAATAAATCTACAAACACATCCTGAGTTTTCACACAGCGATTTGGAACGTTAAAGTGGGGTCTGGTTACCCAGGACTTATATTCTCCAGAAGTTGAGCTATTGTGTAGTTATTGGGGTTGTCTGTCCCAGAATACCACAAAAGAATGATCTGCAAAGCAGATGCCAGAGAGGAAAGAGGTAGGAGGTAAGATGGGAAGAAAAGAAGCATGGTTAACCAATTCAGTCTGAAGAAAAAGGTGAAAGACATCTGAGCCTTACACGGAAGCGGGGAGGTAAACTTGACTCTTACCAAAAGGCATTGTGGACTCTTTGGGGCCCCACAGCTCAGACAAAGCCTCTGCTTTATAGAACTCATTGGGAAGATGTTCATGTAGTAAGGATATGGGATTCGAACTCATCTGCCTTGGAAGGAGGCTACATGAACCCTGTCTGTGACTGAACTGCTGGCCCCAGAGAGGCAGTGTGTAGGAAGATGAATTGTGCTGCCCGAGAAGAAGCACAGGATGGGCAGTGGTTGGCTGGGTTCTGATGCCAATGCTGTGGTTCACTGGCTGTGCTGTCTGGGCAAGTCTCTTACCTAGTCTGTGCTCGATTTCCTCTTAAATAAAACAAGGAGTTTGATATCATTGGATCCTGGAACAATGATTTCTGTGGTCCTTCCCGAATCTGGAGTGTCTTGGCCTCACTCCAGGTAGCCCGGGTCCCCAGGACTGGGAGTTTTCCTTGCTCTGGGTGACTATGGCCATAGAGGTTAAGGGAAAACTTTGCCCTGAGGCTTTTGCTTTAAGTCAGTGTGTTGCTCAAGGGTGGGGATAGGAGGTGGGAGGGTAGCTGTTGACATTAATGCTGAGTTTTTTTTTTTTAATTCATTTTGATATGTTGGTACATTTTATTCTTTCTTAAATTCTTAAACTGGTCTTGTGTTTGTACAACAGCACATATTCCTGTGAACCTATTTATATTTTGGAATTTTAGTAGAAAGAAATGCTATCAGTTAATATTTGGGTTGATAAGGCATTCTGATAAAAAGGAGTTACTTTTGTTCCCTAATGTGATTCTAGAGTTATCAAGAAACAAAGTTATACTAATATAGTCATCAAGAAACTATCTACAAGTAAAATTCTTAATATTTAGTTTTAAAAAATATGATTCTTACCTATTTACCTTCTTCTACTTATTCACCATTGGAATTAAAATATTTATTTTAATATTTATAAGCCTCAGAAAATAGTATTCTTTCTATAACAAAATGATAAATTATTTAAAACATTTAAATTTTATTTAAATTTGTTTAAACTATTAAAATCCAACCACAGTAGTATAATATCTAACAATTCTATTGAAATGCTTTCTTATTTGAGAAATTTGGAAAACAAATTTCTCAAATAAGCAAGTGTCTGGAAAGCAAATATTTCTTTACTACCTGTGTACAAATGGCTAGTTAATCATTTGTTTTTTGCACTGGTATGGATCCAAAAATTCTTTTATGGAAAATTCTGGCTCAGCCTGTAGATTCTCCTTGATCCAACTTTGCATTAAAGAACTGACCAGAATCTGGTTCACACTCCTCAATCTTCTCCAAAGAGATCAGTTTTTACCATCAGCTCGTTTGGTTATTGACGCCTGCAAATTCACTTCAGCCATCAAACAGGAATACTTGTGTTGCAGGTCACTACTTAGCAGTGCCTATTGTTTCACTCTTGTCTACTCTTATCAGTTTAAAGTGGGGGTTGGCAAACGTTTTCTATAAAAGGCCAGATAGAAAGTATTTTCACTATGCCAGTCAAATGGTCTCTTTTGCAACTATTTAATTCTGCTGTTGTGTAGTACGGAAGCAATCATCAATAATATATAAACAAATGGTTGTGCCAGTGTTCTAATAAGGGTTTCCCCAGTGGTTCAGACAGTAAAGAATCCACCTGCAATGCTGGAGACCTGGGTTCAATCCCTGGGTTGGGAAGATCCCCTGGAGGAGGAAAATGGCAACCCACTCCAGTATTCTTGCCTGGAAAATCCCATGGACAGAGGAGCTTGGTGGGTTACAATCCATGGACTGGCAAAGAGTTGGACACAACTGAGTGATGAAACATCTAAGCAGGTATGTTCCAATAAAACCTTATTTATAGAGACTGAAGTTTGAATTTCATAGAATCTTTATGTGTTGTAAAATAGTATTCCTCTTTTGATTTTTTTAAACCACTAAAATATGGAGCAGTCATTCTTAGCTCATGGGCCATGTGAAAACAGGTGGTGAAGTAGGCTTCACCTGCAGGCTGTAACTTGCTGAAATTTGATTTAGAAAATCAAAATTGTGAAGAAATGTTTGAAAGACATGACTGATCGTTTGTGGTTGAAAGTGTTCTAAGTTCTAGGCAGTGGAATGTGAACAGAAATGATGTATTGTTACTTCTGGGCTTGGCCCATAAAAAACTCTCATACAAAAAAAAAACTCTCATACATGATTCTCTATGCTTTATACTGTGTGTTGAATATGGCAGGGTCTCAAGATGGTTCTCAATTTGGATTTACATGATTTAGGAATAAACTTATATTCTCAAAGTTTCCAAATACAGTGTAAAACCATTGAGGTTGTCACGGTTTCTATATCTTTAGTGTTATCTTAACTAATATGTCATTAATTCTTCCAGATGTTTTTCGATTCTTTTACTAATTTGGACTCCCAGAGACTATGTGCTTAGATTGACTTCTTTTGGGTGCTTCTCTCCTCTTCATTTTCTCCTCACATTTAACTGGATGATGATAGATTGGGTTACTTTTCATGTTCTAACTGATGCTAGTTTGGCAGCCATTAGCTTTCATTGAGAGCTGTGACAAGAAACCAGACGCATGCCTTTTACCGCAGAGATATTGGTGAGGGACCATCCCCAATATGGAGCCCACCTGAGAAATTCCTTTGGAACTTAGGGTCAGGAAAAGCTTATCTTTCCCTGAGGACCTTGTGCGTTTTCTTATCAACAAAGAGAATATCATTGAATGTGCCTGATTGTATTCCCTTTTCCCTTTTTCCTCTGGTTGCCAAGAAGCTCAGAGCCACATTTTTGGCTCAACATTAATAGCTTTATGGGACCCTGTGGCCTACACATCTGCATTCTTAGTTTCCTCCTGGTCTTGACCTTCTATTCTGCTCTGTGTTTTCCTTGTTCCTGATTTTTTGGTTATTTATATTTTTCAATTTTATTGCTTGTTTTCTTATAAGCTTCCTCAGATCCTTTGTGGAACAAGGTGGTGTAAATAAAAAAAATGGCTTCAGCTTAATAATAGGATATACCAAAATGTTCCTCAATCACCAATTTAGTGGTCTGGGAATTAGAACTACAAATTTATTTTTCAGGCTCCCTCCTTAGCCATTGTTTCTCATGGTTTGGTGAAGGGATGGTTTTGCAATTACGAAAGCTGAAGGCCTTCACATTTCTCCATTCTATCTTAAAGGAAAGAGAACTTTATTTTATTAAGAGTTATTATTATTTGCTTTAGAAAATGTAGAAAGATGATAGATACTTTGATCGACATATGATAGACTGGGAAAGGATATGTGCAATGTTTGAAAACAATAAATAATTAACATAAAGAATTATAATTTGCAGACTTACTGCAAATTAACATGAGAAAGTCAAGAAACCCAACAGAGAAATGGTGAAAAGATATGAATAGGTTATTTTTGCAAGGGTAAGCTGGAAAATATAATAAGTATAATATGAACAGATGCTGAAACTTAACAGGAATCAGAGAACAGCAAATTTGAATAGGTTATCACCTGGCAAAAATTAAAAGCTGGACAATAACAAGTATCAGCAGTGGGAACCCACATGGACTATTGATGGTAGTATGGACAGTGTAACCATTCTGGAGAGCAAGCTGTCAGTGTTTAGTTAAAGTATGTAAATGTCTTATGATGCCTCCTATGTATATATTTTAGATAAATTATTCATATGTCCAGTAGGGCATACACACAAAAAAGTTCATCACAGTCTTATTTGTGGTAGCAGGATGTTTGAGGTCTCTTATGTGTCCATCACAGAGGAAGAGAGTGAATAAAATGTGGTAGTTACATATTTTGCAGTAGTTAGAAGATGAAAGGGGCTTCCCAGATGGCGCTAGTGATCAAGAACCTGCCTGCCAATGCTGGAGACATAATGCTGGGTTCGATCCCTGAGTTGGGAAGATGCCCTGGAGGAGGGCATGGCAACCCACTCCGGTATTCTTGCCTGGAGAATCCCATGGACAGAGGAGCTTGGTGGTCTACAGTCCATAGGGTCGCACAGAGTCGGACTCGACTGATGTGACTTAACACAACACAGAAGATCTAAATATAGATTTACAGTAATATCCTATGATTTAAAAAATAGTGTTCAGTGAAAACTGTATAAAGGTATAACATCTTTAGCATTGTACTATTTATATAGATTTAAAATAGTCACAAAGAAAATAACATAATTTAAAGGGATTCAAGACAAGACAAATCAAGTTAATGTATCAAACCCATTTGAATGCATAAGTGGGGAAAGAGTAGGAGGGACAGATAATCATCTACCCATGAACTCAACTAATTGTACTGCAGTTAAAAACAGAAGTATGTCTTCCTGGTAGGAAGTCGGCCCTGCAGTGTTGCCTTTCTATATCCTAAGATATCCAAGTTTTATATGAGAATTCCCTGAGGGGAGCAGCACAGTCTATAAGAGTGCATTCAGACTCAACTTGATTCCCCATCCTGCTACTCAAGGGCATCCCCTGAATCTTTAGGGAAGAGGGGTTTGTATTCTTTCTTTTTCAGAACCTTGGCCCTGGGAAAGTCTCTCTCAGGTCTGATCAGGATAAGGATCAAGGACTAGCCCTGGGTCCAAAACGTCAGATGTGGGTGAACAAGCAGAGAGGAGCTGAGGTTCTGGGACTGGGTCACTAGACGGTGCCTGAACCAAGGGGAGCTGCAACTGGGGATGAGATGAAACAGAGAGAGGCGCTAAGCAGGGGAAGATACAGGCCAGAGTCTAAGCAGCTTGGTCACAATTTGTGGAGAGGGGTGTGAAGGGCGGGGAGAACAGTGAAGGCTGGAAAACCTGATGGGGCTTTCTGCAACCCTTTGCTCAAGTCACAGATGGGCTTTTTACTGACCCAGTTTCTTTTCCTAGTGAACCCAGTCACCACAAAAACCTTGTCAGAATTTAATGATCTCTTTAAGCTGGTGGGACTCAATCTTATTAGAATTATCTGGGAAGCTTTAAAAAAAAAAAAAAAAAGGGTAGAATGCCTGGGTTCTAAGACCTAAGACCAATAGAATGAGTCTCTAGGGGGTTGAACTGGTTTGTGGTAGGTGGGGGTGGGCCCAGGCATATGTGATTTCTTTAAAAGTTCACCTGTGATTCTGATGCATAATGACAGGTTAGAACCAGTTCTATAAAGCACTTTTACTCCAAGAAAATAGGATCATTCCCATCTTTTGAAATTAGAGAATTTTGCAACTAGACTGTACTCTGGGGTAGTGTGTGTGAATGCCTGGGGGTCTTGTTACAAAGCAGATCTTAGCTGAGGTGGCTGGAAGTGGAGCCTAAGCTGTGGCGTTTCCCACAGGCACCCATATGATGTGGGGGCTGCTGGTCCGAGGTGCACAACAGAGCTTTAGATCTGACAGCAGTGGAATGGAGGGAGAGCTCGCTCTGTGCCAGGCCCCGGGCTTAGTGCTTCACAGGCCCTGAGTGTTCACAAGCCTGTGAGAGAAGTGCTGTCTGTATTTCCATTTCACAGATGAGAAAACTGAGGCCTAAGTCAGTCAGTTGCCCAGGATCTGTAATGCTGGTAAGTAGCAGAGCCAGAATTTGAATCTAGGCTGACTGATTCCCGTGTTTATGAGCTTAACCACAACATAATACAACTTCAGTGAGAGGCTAGGGCATCAGGGACTTGTCTTGAAGCTGTGTTTGCATAACAGGTACATTGTTTTTACAAGGTTGTGTATTTATTTGAGATGGTGCTGGAAGAGGGGGATACAAATGGAGATTATAGACAGGCTAGAGAAGGTATGAACAAACCTGTAAATACATTTGTCTATTCATTCTCCACTCAGTTAGTAATCGTCTGCTCTTAGTTAATGTGATACACAGTGGAGAAAAAGAATGAGTCAAATGAGCCGTTCCTCCCAGGATTTCACCTTGTTATATCTGAGTACTAACAGGACAATGTATAGAGGTTCATTCAATAGAGGTTCGTTCCAGTAAGCACTGGATGGAAGACATGTCAGGGAAAGATTCACATGGAAGCAAACTACATGCACAGAATACAGAACAATGGTGTCAGAGGGCAGAGATAACATTTCAAACGGTACTGAAAGGACAGCTCTGGGCAATGGGTGTGTAATGTGTTTGTGTAGGAGGAGATCCACGATACATCATCACGGAGTTTTACTGGAGACCCACTTTCAGAAAAAGCTCTAAAAGGAATTTCTAATGGTGTCTAACTGACAAACACATGGAAAAATCTGGTTTTGTATCTCTAAGTAATACTAACAGTTGGCTATGCCAGCAGAGAAAGACTGTTGATTATGGTTTGGTGTTAGTTGTGCTTGCAATAAGAATAACCCCAAATTCCTGTGGCTAAAACAAGAAAGATTTATTTATTGCTCACCCTTCATGTCAAGTGTAGATTGAGGTCAGTGGGTGGGGAATTCTGCTCCTTGTAGTCATCTCCTATTGAGATGGTGATTTCACCATCTTGAAATGTGACTTGCCAGTACAATACTTTAGGGCTTATTAAAGCAAGGGAGGAGAAGCGTGGAGTCAAGGACTGCTGAATCATGCTTTTGCCAGGAAGTTATGTACTTACTTCTGCCCTCGTTTCATTGGTCAGACATAATTTCAGAACCATGTTAAGTTCAAGGGGTAGAGAGAGTTACCATCTTCTTGAAGTAGAGGACAGCTGAATCTTGGGGGGTGTTACTAATGTTTGCTAAAGCCAGTCTCTTCAGCTGTACCTGTGTGACTTGAAAGTAAAAGGGTTGTGCTTTTCATGCATAAAGAAAACATAACTTCATTAATCTTAGTCATTACTTTTAAAAATATTTTAATATATGTAAGATTGTTATCAATCAGCTTTTTGTTTAAAGTAATAAAAGTTCAGTTCAGTCACTCAGTCAGGTCCAACTCTTATGACCCCATGGATTGCAGCACGCCAGGCTTCCCTGTCCATTACCAACTTCTGGAGCTTGCTCAAATACATTTCCACTGAGTCAGTGATAACCATCCAACCATCTCATCCTCTGTCGTCCCCTTCTCCTCCTGACTTAAATCTTTCCCCACATCAGGGTCTTTTCCAATGAGTCAGGTCTTTGCATCAAGTGGCCAAAGTATTGAAGTTTCAGCTTCAGCATCAGTCCTTCCAATGAATATTCAGGACTGATTTCCTTTAGGATTGACTGGTTTGATCTCCTTGCAGTCCAAGGAACTCTCAAGAGTCTTCTCCAACACCACAGTTCAAAAGCACTTCTTTGACAGAAGTTCTTTGAAATCAATTCTTCAGTGCTCAGCTTTCTTTATAGTCCAACTCTCCCATCCATACATGACTACTGGAAAAACCATAGCCTTGACTAGATGGACATTTGTTGGCAAAGTAATGTCTCTGCTTTTTAATATGCTGTCTAGGTTGGTCATAGGTTTTCTTCCAAGGAGCGAGCATCTTTTAATTTCATGGCTATAGTCACCATCTGCAGTGATTTTGGAGCCTCAGACAATAAAGTCTGTCATGGTTTCCATTGTTTCCCCATCTATTTGCTGTGAAATGATGGGATAGGATGCCATGATCTTAGTGTTTTGAATGTTGAGTTTTAAGCTAGCTTTTTCTCTCTCTTCTTTTACTTTCATCAAGAGGCTCTTTAGTTCCTGTTCGCTTTCTGCCATAAGGGTGATGTCATCTGCATATCTGAGGTTATTGATATTTCTCCCGGCAATTGACTGGTTCCAAATTGGGAAAGAGGTACGTCAAGGCTGTATATTGTCACCCTGCTTATTTAACTTCTATGCAGAGTGCATCATGAGAAATGCTGCGCTGTATGAAGCACAAGCTGGAATCAAGATTGCTGGGAGAAAACTAGTAAAAAGATCTTCATTAATATTAAAACTATTGCTTATAATAGTTTCACTTTAAAATTAAACTATCAAGCCTATTACTTGAGGCAGCATCAATATGAGTACCAAACACCAACCAGTATGATGGCTGTATGACAAAAACAAAGAAAACTGAATAATTGTGCCGCTGCTGAGCATTAGGGATTATAAGAGCAACTTCTGCCTGGAAGCTGCCCCAGTGAGCTGGTTTACCGTGTGGCACAGCAATACAAATGCAGGCACAGCTCCACATTTTGAAAACAAGATGTATTTGCTTTTTTTTTTTTGATTGCCTTCAAAATCTCTCACATACTTCTACCCCCTTTCTCCTCTGTGCTCAGGAAACATGGGAAAAATTTGAGGAGCAGAAAGGATAGAACCTATGGGGGAAGAAAAAGGAGGTGGGTCTGTAGGACTGAAAATATGCTTAGAGAAACAGGGGACTGCCCTATTTCTTCCTTCTCTCCTGGGTTGACACTTCAAGTGGTACGGGAACCATTATTTCCTTCTTAGCTATGTCCTCTGGAGACTAATAGTGTGCAATAGACCTTTCTGTGTCTGCTGTTGACTATGGTGGCCACTAGGCACAGATGACTCTTGAGCACTTGGAATGTAGGTAGTGCTGAGGAATGGAATTTGCAACTTTACTGCATATAATAAACAAATAGCCATGTGAACCTAGGTGATAGGGTAGAGGAAGGTTATTTTTACTTCTGCTTTCCTGGTGTAAGTTTATCTGCACATCATGACTATTTTCTCTTTCACAGAGGGAGTTGTTGAGGATGCATTGGGCCAGTTTGAGGGAGGGGTCAGCAGTGTGTGGACCTAGCAGAGATGTGAGTCTGCTGCAATGGCCTCCTTCCTTAGCCCGTGAGGCCTAGGTTCTCATCATGAACAGTGGGATCTAGAGAATCAAATAGTGCCCAGAGACTTTGCAGACATAAAAGTGAGGACTTAGCTATGCATCTGTGTATGCTATTACACAGATCTTAGACCTGATCCCTTTTAAGGGAAGGCTAGGACTTTGTTTATGGGAAAAAAGGAAAGAGGCAAATGAACCTAGTGCGGTAAACTTTTAATGTAGCACTACATCTATTTCCTTGTAAATATATTTAGTTATAAAGTCTTTACTGTACTCAAAATTCTTAATTAAAAATGCAACAAACTTTAGTTTGCACATTTGTAGCCTTTCTTTCTGCAAATCATTCTTTTGTAAGAAATGATTTGTTTGATGGTATTTGTTTAATGAAAGACATGAGCAGTTATTGGAAGGAAGCTAAAATATCATCAATATTACTAATATCATCAGTGACTCCTATGTTCTAGCAATGTGCTAATAATGAATGGCACTTCACAACACTCTTTATTTTTCAAAAAAATTACTTCTTAGCTGTAAAATCCCCATGACTTCATGTCCTGGAAGCCAATATACTCTTCTACTTTTGTCTTCTGTTCATTTCAGAAAGTATTTACTTTTATTACACCATAGTTTTAGTGCTCATAATAAACAATTTAATGAACCAAAGTGCTTCAGACCTCACATAGCCTGATTAGCCTCCCCTAGACCTTGAGCAGAGACTAATCAGAGTGCCTTGATGAGATGCTTAGATTTTATTCTTGGGACTTAACATGAAGGCAAGAGAAAAGAGGTAGGAAAGCAAGTGTGATTCCAAGATAATTTGATTAAAAAAAGATAGAAATTCCTACTTTCTGAATTAAGGCTGTAATTCACCTTAAACAAACAACACAAAGGAAGTTCTTTTCAAATCATAATACCCAATGACATTGATTTTTTTCCCCACCAGAGCATACATATAAACAGGAAAAAAAAATCTTTTTAGTGGAAGGTTAATTGTTGACACACCATATTTACACTCAAGTGCAAGACCATTTCTAGTTCCACCCCTTGAAACATTCCAGAGCCTATCTGGACATCGGCTCAGCATAAGATTCTGATATGCTAATTATTTCTCCAGATCATACGCATGGTTCTGATGCCATGAGGCAAGTATTAAAGATTTAGTTTTTGAGTTCAGAATAACTGGGTAATTGGCATCATCCTGTGACAAGTTTCCCTTTTTCCTGAGGCCTTTTGACTGATGTCCCTTTTGTTATTGTTGGAGTGGCTCAAACCCCATAGAGTTATGACGCAGAACTTGATCTTTGGTAGAAATGCCTTACACATTTATTCCCTCCAGGAAACTAAAGGGCAATAAGGCCACATTCCAGATTGACAACCTGGCCTTTTGCACCGTGACCTAACCTGTTCCAGGTGAAAAATAATTTCATAATAAAATTTCTACTTGGATCCTTGCTGTGATTCTTAGTCCTAGCTTCACATTAAAATCACCTGGAGGACTTAAAAAGTCCACCATCTAAGCCACACTTGAAGCTTGTTACAAAGACTAATTCTGCGGGTCCATAACATACCTACTGATTTTAGACTCCCCATGGGAGGGCTTTGGGTGTCTGTATTTTAAACAAGACTCCCAGATGATGAGGGGAAACTGGCCAGCTTGTTTTAGGGCATTGGTTTTCAGAAAGAGCATTTTGACATGAATTTAGTGACTCTAAGGACATATCTAATGTTGGTGTCTTTTTTTTTTTTTTGACTTCTACTTATTCATGTATGAATGCTATCAAAGAGGAGATATTTAACAGAAGAGAGGGTTTAACATTTTTTTTTCTAATTTCAGGGTGGAAGAATATATTTGCAAAATATACATTGAATAAAGAATTATTATCTAAATTACACAAAGATCCCTTAAAATGTAGCAACACAACAAAACAAAATAAAAGATAGGCCAAAGATCTTAACAAACACCTCCTTAAAGACATACGGATGGCAAATAAGCATATGAAAATAAGCCCCATATCATATTTCATCAGAGAAATGAAAATTATTATTATTATTTTTTAACATCTTAAAACAACATTTTTAAAAGCCATAATTAATACAAAGATAAATCCATGGTGAAGAAAAATATCAACACTTTAAATAAACCACAGGATTCCACAGGGACAGATTGGGGTGAAGTACAGGGTCAGATCCTGCTTTTCTAAAAAAATTTATTTGTTTTAATTGGAGGCTAATTACTTTACAATATTGTAGTGGTTTTTGCCATACATTGATATGAATCAGCCATGGGTTTACATGTGTTCTCCATCCTGATCCCCCCCCACCCCCTCCCCATCCCATCCCTCTGGGTCTTCCCAGTGCACTAGCCCTGAGCACCCTGTCTCATGCATCTAACCTGGACTGGTGATCTTTTTCACATATGATAACATACATGTTTCAATGCTGTTCTCTCAAATCATCCCACCCTTGCCTTCTCCCACAGAGTCCAAAAGAATGTTCTATACATCTGTGTCTCTTTTGATGTCTCGCATATAGGGTTATCGTTACCATCATTCTAAATTCCATATATATGCATTAGTGTACTGTATTGGTGTTTTTCTTTTTCACTTACTTCACTCTGTATAATAGGCTCCAGTTTCATCCACCTCTCTAGAACTGATTTGAATGTATTCTTTTTAATGGCTGAGTAATATTCCATTGTGCATATGTACCAGAGCTTTCTTATCCATTTGTCTGCTGATGGATATCTAGGTTGCTTCCATGTCCTGACTATTATAAACAGTGCTGTGATGAACATTGGGGTACACGTGTCTCTTTCAATTCTGGTTTCCTCGGTGTGTGCCCAGCAGTGGGATTGCTGGGTCATATGGCAGTTCTATTTCCAGTTTTTTAAGGAATCTCCACACTGTTCTCCATAGTGGCTGTACTAGTTTGCATTCCCACCAACAGTGTAAGAGGGTTCCTTTTTCTCCACACCCTCTCCAGCATTTATTTCTTGTAGACTTTTGGATAGCAACCATTCTGACTGGCGTGAGATGGTACCTCATTGTGGTTTTGATTTGCATTTCTCTGATAATGAGTGATGTTGAGCATCTTTTCATGTGTTTGTTAGCGATCTGTATGTCTTCTTTGGAGAAATGTCTATTTAGTTCTTTGGCCTATTTTTTGATTGGGTTGTTTATTTTTCTGGAATTGAGCTGCAGGAGTTGCTTGTATATTTTTGAGATTAATTCTTTGTCAGGTGCTTTGTTTGCTATTATTTTCTCCCATTCTGAAGGCTGTCTTTTCACCTTGCTTATAGTTTCCTTTGTTGTGCAAAAGCTTTTAAGTTTAATTAGGTCCCATTTGTTTATTTTTTGCTTTTATTTCCATTACTCTGGGAGGTTGGTCATAGAGGATCCTGCTGTGATTTTTGTCAGAGAGTGTTTTACCTATGTTTTCCTCTAGGAATTTTATAGTTTCTGGTCTATGTTTATATCTTTAATCCATTTTGAGTGTATTTTTGTGTATGGTGGTAAGTGTTCTAGTTTCATTCTTTTGCAAGTGGTTGACCAGTTTTCCCAGCACCACTTGTTAAAGAGGTTGTCTTTTCTCCATTGTATATTCTTGCCTCCTTTGTCAAAGATAAGTTGTCCATATCTGCGTGGATTTATCTCTGGGCTTTCTATTTTGTTCCATTGATCTATATTTCTGTCTTTGTGCCAGTACCTTTTGCCAGTACCGTCTTGATGACTGTAGCTTTGTAGTATAGCCTGAAGTCAGGCAGATTGATTCCTCCAGTTCCATTCTTCTTTCTCAAGATTGCTTTGGCTATTCAAGGTTTTTTGTATTTCCATACAAATTGTGAAATTATTTGTTCTAGTTCTCTGAAAAATATCTTTGGTAGCTTGATAGGGATTGCATTGAATCTATAGACTGCTTTGGGTAGTATACTCATTTTCACTATATTGATTCTTCCAATCCATGAACACGGTATATTTCTCCATCTATTTGTGTCCTCTTTGATTTCTTTCACCAGTGTTTTATAGTTTTCTATATATAGGTCTTTTGTTTCTTCAGGTAGATATATTCCTAAGTATTTTATTCTTTTTCTTGCAATGGTGAATGGAATTGTTTCCTTAATTTCTCTTTCTGTTTTCTCATTGTTAGTGTTTAGGAATGCAAGGGATTTCTCTGTGTTAATTTTATATCCTGCAACTTTACTTTCTTCATTGATTAGCTCTAGTAATTTTCTGGTGGAGTCTTTAGGGTTTTCTATGTAGAGGATCATGTCATCTGCAAACACTGAAAGTTTTACTTCTTCATTACCAATCTGGATTCCTTTTATTTCTTTTTCTTCTCTGATTGCTGTGGCTAAAACTTCCAAAACTATGTTGAATAGTAGTGGTGAGAGTGGGCACCCTTGTTTTGTTCCTGACTTTAGGGGAAATGCTTTCAATTTTTCACCATTGAGGATAATGTTTGCTGTGGGTTTGTCATATATAGTTTTTATTATGTTGAGCTATGTTCCTTCTATTCTTGCTTTCTGGAGGGTTTTTATCATAAATGGGTGTTGAATTTTGTCAGAGGCTTTCTCTGCATTTATTGAGATAATCATATGGTTTTTATCTTTCAATTTGTTAATGTGATGTATTACATTGGTTGATTTGCAGATATTAAAGAATCCTTGCATCCCTGGGATAAAACCCACTTGGTCATGATGTATGATCTTTTTAATATGATTTTGGATTCTGTTTGCTAGAATTTTGTTAAGGATTTTTGCATCTATGTTCATCAGTGATATTGGCCTGTAGTTTTCTTTTTTTGTGGCATCTTTGTCTGGTTTTGGTATTAGGGTGATGGTGGCCTCATAGAATGAGTTAGGAAGTTTACCTTCCTCTGCAATTTTCTGGAAGAGTTTGAGTAGGATAGGTGTTAGCTCTTCTCTTAATTTTTGGTAGAATTCAGCTGTGAAGCCATCTGCTCCTGTGCTTTTGTTTGCTGGAAGTTTTCTGATTACAGTTTCCTTGCTTGTGGTGGGTCTGTTAAAATTTTCTATTTCTTCCTGGTTCAGTTTTCGAAAGTTATACTTTTCTAAGAATTTTTTCATTTCTTTCAAGTTGTCCATTTTATTGACATATAGTTGCTGATAGTAGTCTCTTATGATCCTTTGTATTTCTGTGTTATCTGTTGCCATTTCTCCATTTTCATTTCTAGTTTTGTTGATTTCATTCTTCTCCCTTTGTTTCTTGATGAGTCTGGCTAATGGTTTGTCAATTTTATTTATCTTCTCAAAGAACCAGCTTTTAGCTTTGTTGATTTTTCCTATGGTCTCTTTTGTTTCTTTTGCATTTATTTCTGCCCTAATTTTTAAGATTTCTTTCCTTCTATTAACTCTGAGATTCTTCATTTCTTCCTTTTCTAGTTGCTTTAGGTGTAGAGTTAGGTTTTTTTATTTGGCTTTTTACTTGTTTCTTGAGTAACGTTTTTATCTCCAGTCAAACCAAGTCTATGATCCTAGGGTGTGATTTTTACATATCAAAAATAAATTTTGTATTTTCATATAATAGCTTTCAGCAGCACTAGATAGTGTGCTACAGCTCAGAGCCCAGCGGAGTGGCCTCACCCTCTGTTTTAAGAGGAGCTTAATAGTAATGGAGGATTGCCTTGGGTTCTTGTACTGTGGGCCCAATTAGTCCTTCCATCTGCAAATGCAGTGGCAAGGGAGTCATGATTTCAACCATTTCTTTCATTCAACAGATATGGTCTGAATGTCTACAATATGCCAATCTCTGTGCTGGGTGCTCAGGATACCAAATAAAAGAAATTGATGTTCTTCTCCTCAAGGACATGGTAGACTTCTCAAGGTGTGCACTTGACCCAACAGCACCAGCATTCCCTGGAACTTATTGGAAATGCAATTTCTTGTGCCCCACCCTAGACCTACTAAATCAGAAACTGGGAGTGGGGACCAGCATGCTGGTTGCAAAAGCCCCCTAGGTGACTCAGATAAAGTCTGATACCCACTGGCCTCTGGGAGGAGCATCAGTTTAGCAGACAACTGAGGCCACTGTGACAGGTGCAGCCGAGATGGGGAGGGGTGGAGGCACGAGGGACGCCGCTAGGAAAAGGCGACATTTGCAGTCTCTCAGGATAGTTGGTACAGAGAGTGGGAGGGGTGTCCCTGGAGAGCTCAGCAGTGACCACACCAAGGCAGTGGTATTTTCCTCTGAATGCAACGTGGGACCTTTCTAACCCTATAGTTATGTCATCTGCACTCAGTATCATCTTTTGGCCAAACTTTCAGCTGAGCGGTGCTGAGTTTGAGCTCCATTCCTCATGTATTCCCTCAGAACTGGAAAGTTAGAGAAATATGGGCATAAAATTCCTCTTGCATTAAACAAATCTCAGGTGGTAGGCATTCAATGTTTGGTGAATAAACAAACAAAAGCATGGAGAGACTAGGACTGGTGAAGGTCAGGAAAATGTATGATGGCAGCATAGCAGAGTAAGCACTGATTTCTGAACTAATAGAAAATCCCATGATATCAAAAAGATTATGTAAGCCTTTAGTGGCTTCATCAAAGAAAATAAGTATCACTCCCATTCTTCAGAAAAGCTGGAGTTCAAAGACTTAGAATCACCAGGTGGGAGGGCAGTGGAAAGGGTAGTGATGAGTGTCTGCTGCTCCACCTGTTGCACCCCTAGTTTCCTGGCTTTGCCCCCATATTTGCACAGTACAGTTACTGAGCACCAATGTGTTCCAGGTACTAGACTGGTAACATTTCCAATATACTCACCAATGCTAAAAAGTAGATGTTTTCACTCTGTTTCAAAAGGAACAAAGAGTCACAAGATGCTAGAGTCTGAGGAAGAAAAGGATGTCTGGAGATCACTGGCATAAACATTGCTGTTCACTCAGGGTCAAACTAGGGTGTAGGGATAGTAGCTGACTTCTTCAAAGACAGCATGCTGGTGACTGAAACAGCTGAAACAGCTGGGATCCAAAACCGGGTCTGTGGAAAGGGAATTTGTCACAGTGCTCTCTGCAACCTGAGGGAGACTGACTGTCCTGCCCCAGGAGATGGCTGTTAAATGTCTGGGACTCTAAGATGCTCTGTTCATTCTTCACTGACACCACAAGGCACTTTCCTTTCTGGGAAAATTCAATTTTCACAAAAGCCTGCCTCATTCTACTACACATATTATCTAAAGTCCTGTAAAAGATACAAATTGTTTGTTCTCAAGTATAATAAACGTCTTAATTTAATTTTTTCCTGCATTGTCGTTAACCCAATGATTTATTGAACTTGCTTTTACTTTCTCTGTCCAAACAGTAAATGGTTGTTTTATATTTATAGCAACATAAGGAGCCATCTTCACAGATCTCACTAGCCAAATGTCTCATTTAATTGCCCCAGTCGCACAGAGTCGGACACGATTGAAGTGACTTAGCAGCAGCAGCAGCAGCAGTGTTATATAAATTTTAATCTCTTCAAATGGTGTGTGGGCTAAGTACAAAGTGGGCTGACTTCTCATGACTAAAAATTTTATAAATTGAATTTAATTATTGGGTTTCAATTGCTGCATAACTGTTGAAAAAACAAAAAGTGTATATATATACTTTTTGTATATACCAAAATTCCATTTTGCAGCATATTCTTGTACCTGACATGAATTAGGTACCATGTTTTATAGGTTTTTCTCAAAACTGAAAGAGAAGGGTAATAAATCACATATTAAGAAAGTCTCACCTGTTTAATTCTGATTTTTCTTCTTATAGTAAACAATGAAAGATAGATTTTGGTTAAAAAATAAGACTTTATACAGCTTTATTTCAAAGACTATTGACAACATTTTATTTCTGTGTTCCTGGTTGTAGGGGAATAGCAATTAGCCAAGATGGTGATGGTGATGTCTCTTGCCATACAGCCTCTTGCTCTCATCCCATGTTCTGTAAACAATGACTTTGCATGGTTACCTAACAGCTGAGATTGTTTATAGCAATGTGCATGCACATCATGGTGCATGTGCTTGGCCACATGCCACCTTTGTTCATGTATACCTATATAAGAAGCACCTGAAATAGCCCTAGCAGCAGTGTTAGCCATTAGAGAATAAAGCATGTCTGCTTTGCTGCTGCATCAGCCAGAGGGAATAAAACTTGTCTGCAGTTCCTACAGCTCTTCGTATTTTCTTTCAGCTTCCCAGCTCGTGCCTTGCCTACCCTGGGTTCAGGGATCAGTGAGACACTGGTTTATTTTAAAAACATGGCATGATACAAGCTAAACAATAATCACTTTCTATTTTTTTAATTGGATTGTAAGTTTTTTTTCCTCCAGACAATAGTAAATATATTTATTTTTTTCTGCAGTCTACAAATCTACCACAGCAAATTGTGGAGAAAATGTAAGAGACTCAGAAGAGGAGGAAATAAGAAAAATACCACCTCTTTCAAATAGAGGGGAGTTGTTTCTTGTATGCGTGATGGAGTCTCCTGAGGGTCTCCAAGGAAAATTTGAGGTCTGCCCCTGTTTCTAGTGGCTCTTGTCATGATGGATAAACCACAGATTGACTCAGCACAGCTCAGGAGAGGAGTTTCTTCTCCTTTCCTTATCCTCCTTGCCTTCTCTTAAAATCAGCAGATAGTAATTAAGGTTAAGACCCACTATCTAGATATAAACAACAGTACTGATTAAATGGATCACTTTGCCAAGGGAGATGTAGCTGGAGTGCCCATTTTTCATTCAAATGTCCCGGCCAAGTAGAAGTAGCTTCCAGCTCTAAATATATTGAATCACCATTAACCTACTGGAAAAATAGGAACACAAGCACACACTTTCTTATTAGATGAACATAGCAGGTTGTCTGATAATGCAAACAATTAAATGGAAGAATTTATTTGTAGCTCTCAAAGGGTCTTGACAAAATTTCTTCTGTCAGAGGAATACAAGTCCTTTCTCTTAGAGCAGCCCAAATGGAATCTAGAGATTTGAATCCTTGAGAGTTTGGAGATGTGTGTCGATTTGTTTATAACAGATATTGGTTAGGGTGATCCATGAAAAGTAAATGTTCTAAGTCCTTGCAACCCAAAGAATGACCCAGGACCAGCAGCACCTAACATCACATGGGAGCTTGTTAGAACTGCAGAATCTTGAGTTCTCCACTGGTGGCTCAGCTGGTAAAGAATCCACCTGCAATGTGGGAGGCCTGGGTTTTATCCCTGGGTTGGGAAGATTCCCTGGAGAAGGCAGAAGCTACCCACTCTAGTATTCTTGCCTGGAGAATTCCAGGGACTGTATAGTCCTTGGGGTTGCAAAGAGTCAGAAACAACTGAGCGACTTTCACTCACTCACTCCACTTACTGACCTAGGATCTGAATTTTAAAAGCTCCTAGATGATTTGTATGCACATTAAAGTTTGATCAGGAAGCTTCCATAAGCCTCTTATCCTTATCCATCAGAGGGCAGACAGAATGAAAACCACAATCGCAGAAAACTAATAAAACTGATCACATAGAACACATTCTTATCTTACTCAATGAAACTATGAGTCATGCCATGTAGGGCCACCCAAGACAGATGGGTCATGGTGGAGAGTTCTGACAAAACATGGTCCGCTGGAGAAGGGAATGGCAAATCACTTCAGTATTCTTGCCTTGAGAACCCCATGAACTGTATGAAAAGGCAAAGAGATATGACATTGAAAGATGAAACCCCCAGGTTGGTAAGTGCCCAATACTGTACTGGAGAAGAGTGGAGAAAAAAACTCCAGAAAGAAAGAAGAGATGGAGCCAAAGTAAAAACAATGCCCAGTTGTGGATGTGACTGGTGATGGAAGTAAAGTCTGTTGCTGTAAAGAACAATATTGCATGGGAACCTGGAATGTTAGGTCCATGAATCAAGGTAAATTGGAAGTGGTCAAACAGGAGATGGAAAGAGTGAACATTGACATTTTAGGAATCAGTGAACTGAAAGATCCAAACAGTCCATCCTAAAGGAGATCAGTCCTGGGCGTTCATTGGAAGGACTGATGTTGAAGCTGAAACTCCAATACTTTGGCCACCTCATTGGAAGAGTTGACTCATTGGAAAAGACCCTAATGCTGGGAAGGATTGGGGGCAGGAGGAGAAGGGGATGACAGAGGATGAGATGGCTGGATGGCATCACCGACTCGATGGACATGGGCTTGGGTAGACTCCGGGAGTTGGTGATGGACAGGGAGGCCTGGCGTGCTGCGATTCATGGGGTCACAAAAAGTCGGACACGACTGAGTGACTGAACTGAAATGGACTGGAATGGGCGAATTTAATTCATATGACCATTATATCTACTACTGTGGGCAAGAATCCCTTAGAAGAAATGGAGTAGCCCTCGTAGTCAACAAAAGAGTCCAAAATGCAGTACTTGGGTACAATCTCAAAGACGACAGAATGATCTCTGTTCCTTTCCAAGGCAAACCATTCAATATCACAGTAATCCAAGTCTATGCCCCAACCAGTAATGCTGAAGAAGCTGAAGTTGAATGGTTCTATGAAGACCTACAAGACCCTGTAGAACTAACACCCCAAAAAGATGTCCTTTCATAATAGGGAACTGGAATTCAAAAGTAGGAAGTCAAGAGATACCTGAAATAACAGGCAAATTTGACCTTGGACTACAAAATGAAGCAGGGCAAAGGCTAACAGATTTTTGCCAGGAGAATGCACTGGTCATAGCAAACACCCTCTTCCAACAACACAAAAGACTCTACACATGGACATCACCAGATAGTCAATACTGAAGTCAGGTTAATTATATTCTTTGCAGTGAAAGATGGAGAAGCTCTATACAGTCAGCAAAAACAGGACCGGGAGCAAATTGTGGCTCAGATCATGAACTCCTCGTTGCAAAGTTCAGACTTAAATTGAAGAAAGTAGGGAAAACCACTGGACCATTCAGGACTGACCTAAATCAAATCCCTCATACAGTGGAAGTGACAAACAGATTTAAGAGATTAGATCTGATAGACAGATTGCCTGAAGAACTATGGACAAGAGGTTTGTGACATTGTACAGGAGGCAGTGATCAAGACCATCTCCAAGAAAAAGAAATGCAAAAAGGCAAAATGGTTGTCTGAGGAGGCATTACGAATAGCTAAGAAAAAAAGAGAAGATAAAGACAAAGGAAAGATATACCCATTTGAATGCACAATTCCAAAGAATAGCAAGAAGAGATAAGAAACCCTTCCTCAGTGATCATTGCAAAGAAATAGGGGAAAAAAATAGAATGGGAAAGACTAGAGATCTTGTCAAGAAAATTAGAGATACTAAGGGAACATTTCATGCAAAGATGGTCACAATAAAAGACAGAAATGGTATGGACCTAACAGAAGCAGAAGATATCAAGAAGAGGTGGCAAGAATACACAGAAAAACTATACAAAAAAGATCTTCATGACCCAGATAACCACGATGGTATGATCACTTACCTACATCCAGACATCCTGGAATTCGAAGTCAAGTGGGCCTTAGGAAGCATCACTACGAACAAAGCTAGTGGAGGTGATGAAATTCCAGTTGAGCTATTTAAAATCCTAAAAGATGATGCTGTGAAAGTGTTGCACTCAATAGATCAGCAAATTTGGAAAACTCAGCAGTGGCCACAGGGCTGGAAAAGGTCAGTTTTCATTCCAATCCCAAAGAAAGGCAATGCCAAAGAATGCTCAAACACAATTGCACTCATCTCACACGCTGAAAATGCTGAAAATTCTCCAAGCCAGGCTTTAATAGTACATGAACCATGAACTTCCAGATATTCAAACTGGATTTAGAAAAGGCAGAGGAACCAGAGATCAAATTGCCAACATCTGCTGGATCATCGAAAAAGCAAGAGAGTTCCAGAAAAACATCTATTTTTGCTTTATTGAGTACGCCAAAGCCTTTGACTGTGTGGACAGTAAACTATGGACAATTCTTAAAGAGATGGGAATACCAGACCACCAGACCTGCCTCCTGAGAAATCTGTATGCAGGTCAAGAAGTAACAGTTAGAACCAAACATGGAAAAATGGACTGGTTCTAAATTGGAAAAGGAGTACATCAAAGCTGTATACTGACACCCTGTTTATTTAACTTCTATGCAGAATACATCATGCAAAATGGCAGGCTAGATGAAGCACAAGCTGGAATCAAGACTGTGGGGAGAAATATCAATAACCTCAGATATGCAATGACACCACCCTTATGGCAGAAAGTGAAGAAGAACTAAAAAGCCTCTTGATGAAAGTGAAAGAGGAGAGTGAAAAACTTGGCTTAAAACTCAGTATTCAAAAAGCTAAGATCATGGCTTTCAGTCCCATCACTTCTTGGCAAATAGATGAGGAAACAATGGAAACTGTGACCGACTTTATTTTTGGGGACTCTTAAATCACTGCAGATGGTGACTGCAGCCATGAAATTAAAAGATGTTTTCTCCTTGAAAGAAAAGTAAGGCCATTTGCTTCTCCAGGGGATCTTTCCAACCCTCAGATTGAACCTGGGTCTCCTGCACTGCAGGCAGATTCTTTACAGGCTGAGCTACAAGGGAAGCCCATGACCAACATAAACAGCATATTAAAAAGCAGAGTACATTACTTTGCCAACAAAGCTCCATTTAGTCAAAGTTATAGTTTTTCCAGTAGTCATGTATGGATGTGAGATTTGGGCTAGAAAGAAAGTTGAGTGCTGAAGAATTGATGCTTTTGAACTATGAAGACAATGAGAGTCCCTTGGACTGCAGGGAGATCAAACCAATCCATCCTAAAGGAAATCAGTCCTGAATATTCACTGGAAAGACTGATGCTGAAGCTGAAACTTCAATACTTTGGCCATCTGATGCAAAGACCTGACTCATTGGAAAAGACCCTGATGCTGGGAAAGATTGAAGACAGGAGGAGAAGGGGGTGACCAAGGATGAGATGGTTGGATGCCATTACCGACTTCATGGACATGAGTTTGAGCAGGCTCTGGGAGTTGGTCATGGACAGGGAAGCCTGGCGTGCTACAGTCCATGGAGTCGCAAAGAGTTGGATATGACTGAGCAACTGAACTGAACTAAAGTTTGATTAAAGTTGTTCTAGCAATGTTTCTCCAACTTTAACCTGGATCAGAATCTTCTGGAGGACTTATTAAAGTGCAGGTTGCTGGGTTTCATCCTAAGAGATCCTGACTCAGTAATTTTCGGGTATGGCCTGGAAATGTATGTTTCTCACATCTTCCCAGATGATGCTGATGCTGCTGGTCTAGAGACCACCCTGAGAACCCCTGCTCAAGGCAGTGCTGGCTGACAGAATTATGCTGTGAGCCACATGTGTAATTTAAAATTGTAGCCACATTTTGAAAGTGAAGTGAGAAATTATTTTTTATAACTTTTATTTACCTAATATAGCCAAGATATTATTTCAACATCAGATTAACACAGTTATTTCTGAAATACTTTGCATTCTTTTTTGGTAGTACGTCTTTAAAATCCAGCGTGTATCTTACACTTACAGCACATCTCAATTCAGATTAGCCATATTTCAGATGTTCAGTAGCCACAAGTGGCAGGCTAGGGTTACCTTATCAGACAGTGTATTAGGGTACTGGTTCTCAAAAGGTAATTCAAAGACATTATTTCTGAAACTTTTACTGATCTCTGAAGAAATGAGAATCATAAGCTAACTTTCTTATTAGGTCTTTGAAAGTTTCTCAGTCTTGTCTGACCGACTCTTTGTGACCCCATGGACTGCAGTCCATGGAATTCTCCAGGCCAGAATACTGGAGTGGGTAGCCTTTCCCTTCTCTAGGGGATCTTCCCAACCCAGGGATTGAACCCAGGTCTCCCACATTGTGGGTGGATTTGTTACCAGCTGATCCACAAGGGAAGCCCAAGCTAAGTTTACTCAATTTAAATTTATTCCAAGGTGACCTTTCTTCATTTTTGCTGCTGAAATGGTCTCTTAAATGCTGTGATTTTCAAAGTGTGGTCCCTCAGACCAACCATATCAGCCTAATATGGGAATTTGTTAGATGCAAATTCTTGAGCCCTAATTCAGACCTACTGAATCAGACACTGCAGGGGCCCAGCAATCTGTGGCTTAACAAGTCCTCCAGGTGATCCTGATGCATGCTAAATTTTGAGGACCATTTCTTTAATGAAATGGTGATGAGTAGAGATAAAATGAGTGGTAGATTTTAATTATCTTTTTATAACCTTAGCTGGCAAAATAAGAAATTGTGTTTTATGCCAGTCTCTCAATTAAAAACATGTATTTTTTGTTGGCTTATGAAATCTGAAATTCAGAAATGCAATGTACTGAAGGTTAGTTAAATAATAGTTTCTGCTGCTATGGATAAAATACAGTTTAAAAGATAGGAAAAGACCAGGAAAATGAGTGTGTGTATAAGCATACAAATGAGTCCCAGAAAGTCAGTGCTTGGTCCTTATTAGTAACACCTTTATGCAATTATTGCTGGAAAATGAATACACTTGCAAAACAACACTTACTGAGAAAATTCACACTTCCTATGCAAAATAGTGAAAATGAGTCAGAAAAATCCCATAAATCCTGTAAATATTGACAGTTTCCAGCTCTCTGGTGATTAGTCAGTATTTGACTTTTATTGCTGCCAAAGTTGTTCTACAAAAATTATGATATCTGATCCTTAAAAAATAAGGAAATAACATCTTTTACCAATTGTACATTTCCTTTTAGAAACATTACTAAATATAGCACGAAGTTAGCATATTAAATTTGGTTCCTGCCACCAGCTGAGGGGTGGGAGAATATTGAAATGAAGTAGAATAGGTGAGCTATGAAATAAAACAAAGAATTAAGCATAAGTGATCAGACAGATGAAAGCAAAAGAAAATCTAATAACCCAAGGAAGCATGTATGTGTGCTCAGGGGCATTAGTTCAGGGACTCAGGACCACAGACTTAGGTTCAGTTTCTGTCTCCATATGTGATTTAGCCATTCTTTTCTAAGTCTCATTTTTTTTGTCTTTATTTTTTCATTTTTTAAATTTTCTAAACTATGAAAGTGTGATAACACGTTTACAGGAGACTTGGAAAATACAGAACAAAGTTACATATAGTTCCACTACTTATTACAATTATCTTTTATGTATATAAATTAAGAATTTTTGTTGGCGTTTCAATATCAAACTCTCAAAAATTAATAGAATGAATAGACAGAAAAGTAGAAGGACATGGTAGGCCCCAAAATCACAACCAATTCAACAAATTAAGATATATACAATTTTGCACAACAGCAGTATATAAATTCTATTCAAGTTCCCATAGACGATAAACCAGGAGACACTGGAACATATCCAGGGACATAGAACAAGGTTCAAAAATTTTATCATCTAAAGGTACTGAGATTATACAGAATCCGTTCTCTTATCACTGTGGAATTATGTTAGAAATCAATATCAAAAGATATTTGAAGATATATGTACTCATATATTTTCAAGAACAAAGTGACATTTATCAAGAGAGATCTTGGACTTAGCCATTTAAAGCCTTAACAATGTTAAAAGACTGAAAAAACACACAGGGTGATTGCAGAGAAGAAAGCATTTAAATGAGAAATTAATATCAAAATGAAAAATTAATATCAAGGATACTTAAAAGCCCATGCATTTGGAAATTAAATGTCCACTTTTAAATGATGCGTGTATCTAAGAAGCCATAAGAAGGAAAAGTAGAAAATATAACAGAATAAAAATGAAAATGAATTTATCAGAATTTGTTGCATGCAGCTGAAGTTGCTCACTGCAGCTAAATACAATGTGGAATTTTGAATAAGTTATGAAAACAAATAATGGACACTAGCATAAAATCTTTTAAAATTTGAACAAAATCTGTAGTTAGTTAATAATACATAGCACATGTTAATTTCCTTTTTTTTTTTAACAACATAGCATTTCTTTATATTATTAGAATTGAATTAGAAGTTTCAAGCCTCATTCAGATTTAAAAAAAAAAAATCACTAAAATAATAAGCTTTCTAGACTTTAAGCAGTAATACTAGTGCCAAAATAAATGGAACTACATCAAAGTTTTGAGTTAATATAAATTAGAAATCTAGAATCCTATTCGTATTTAGTCAAATAAGTAGAACCAAAATATCATAACTTTTTTAGCTAAGCAAAAATTCCTAAGTTTTCTAAAAATGTATATATTTTATTGTACTTACTATATATATGTGAAAGTCACTCAGTCGTGTCGACCATTTGTGACCCCATGGACCAGGCCAGAATACGGGATTGGGTAGCCTTTCCCTTCTCCTGGGGATCTTCCCAATGCAGGGATCAAACCCAGGTCTCCCACATTGCAGGCAGATTCTTTACCAGCTGAGCTGTGAGGGAAGCCCATATATATATAAATATGTATACAAAAGCTTTTCTACTATACATGATAAAGGCTTGAAAAAGAACAACAACAACAAAAAAGAGATGGAGACATTAGAAAACATAAACTAAATGAAATTGGAACACTGATTATGAAATAGAAAAAGTGAAACAAACAAAAAGTAAAAGATCATCATATGGTCTAGTTATTTTTAAACATGACTGCTCATTGGAATCTCATCAGGAGCTTTGGGAAAAAAAAATACCTGGGCATTTGTGTTCTTCAAAACATTCCAAGATAATTCTAATGTGCATGTGAATTTTAAAAAGTGATTAGAGGTTTTACTATTAAATGGTAGTTTTAGTGATATAGAATTCTTTTCTATTGACCAATCATGATACAATGATTTTTTAAAATGAAATATAGTTACATAATCACACTAGTAAAAGATACTTATCAGTCTTCACAATTAATAGCCAGACAAAAAATAAAAGATAATTACAATTGCAAGCCATAATGGAAACACTGATTAACCTAACAATATAAAATAATTACATACAATTTGGGGGGTTAAATAGAGTGATGTGGTAAGTTGAAGTGCATACATGCAGATGTTTTCATCCACCCAGTCAGTCTATGTCTTTTGGTTGGTGCATTTAATCCATTTATATTTAAGGTGGTGGTGGTTTGGTCGCTAAGTCGTATCTGACTCTTGCGACCCCATGGACTGTAGCCTGCCAGGCTCCTCTGTCCACGGGATTCTCCAGGCAAGAATACTGGAGTGGGTTGCCATTTCCTTCTCCAGGGCATCTTCCTAACCCAGGGATCGAACCAGGGTCTCCTGCATTGCAGGCAGATTCTTTACCAACTGAGCTATGAGGGAAGCCCATATTTAAGGTAATTATCAATATGTATGATCCTATTGAAGGATTCTGAGCATTGCTTTGCTAGCCTGTGAAATAAGCACAATTGTATGGTAGTTTGAACATTCTTTGGCATTGCCTATCCAATTGCCTTTGGGATTGGAATGAAAACTGACCTTCTCCAGTCCTGTGGCCACTGCTGAGTTTTCTAAATTTTTGACACAATGAGTGCAGCACTTTAACAGATTCATCTTTTAGGATTTGAAATAGCTCAGCTGGAATTCCATCACCTCCACCTTCTTTGTTTATAAACAAAGAATGTTTCCTAAGGCCCACTTGACTTGACCCTGCAGGATGTCTGGTTCTAGGTGAGTGACCACACCATTGTAGTTATTTGGGTCATTAAGACCTTTTTTGTACAGTTTGTTGGATTTAGGAAGCTTTTTGTATAGTTAGTTGCCTTAGGAAAAGGCAGAGGAACCAGAGATCAAATTGTCAACATCCATTGGATCATAGAAAAAGCAAGGATATTCCAGAAAAACATCTGCTTCATTGACTACACTAAAGCCTTTGACTATGTGGATCACAACAACTGTGGAAAATTCTTAAAGAGATGGGAATATCAGATACGTTACGTGCCTCCTGAGAAACCATATGCAGGTCAAGAAGCAACAGTTAGAACAGGACATGAAACAATCAGTTCAGTTCAGTTCAGTCACTCAGTTGTGTCTGACTCTTTGCGACCCCATGAACCGCAGCACGCCAGGCCTCCCTGTCCATCACTAACTCCCGGAGTTTACTCAAACCCATGTCCATCGAGTCGGTGATGCCATCCAACCATCTCATCCTCTGTCGTCCCCTTCTCCTCCTGCCCCCAATCCTTCCCAGCATTAGGCTCTTTTCCAATGAGTCAACACTTCCAATGAGGTGGCCAAAGTACTGGAGTTTCAGCTTCAGCATCAGTCCTTCCAATGAATACCCAGGACTGATCTCCTTTAGGATGGACTGGTTGGATCTCCTTGCAGTCCAAGGGACTCTCAAGAGTCTTCTCCAACACCACAGTTTGAAAGCATCAATTTTTCGGCGCTCAGCTTTCTTCACAGTCCAACCCTCACATCCATACATGACCACTGGAAAAACCATAACCTTGACCAGACTGACCTTTGTTGGCAAAGTAATGTCTCTGCTTTTTAACATGCTATCTAGTTTGGTCATAACTTTTCTTCCAAAGAGTAAGTGTTTTTTAATTTCATGGCTGCAATCACCATCTGCAGTGATTTTGGAGCCCAACAAATCTGACACTGTTTCCACTGTCGTCCCATCTGTTTCCCATGAAGTGATGGGACCAGATGCCATGATCTTAGTTTTCTGAATGTTGAGCTTTAAGCCAATTTTTTCACTCTCCTCTTTCACTTTCATCAAGAGGCTTTTTAGTTCACCTTCACTTTCTGCCATAAGGGTGGTGTCATCTGCATATCTGAGGTTATTGATATTTCTCCTGGCAATCTTGATTCCAGCTTGTGTTTCCTCCAGCTCAGCATTTCTCATGATGTACTCTGCATATAAGTTAAATAAGCAGGGTGACAATATACAGGCTTGATGTACTCCTTTTCCTATTTGGAACCAGTCTGTTGTTCCATGTCCAGTTCTAACTGTTGCTTCCTGACCTGCATACAGGTTTCTCAAGAGGCAGGTCAGGTGGTCTGGTATTCTAATCTCTTTAAGAATTGTCCATAGTTTATTGTGATCCACACAGTCGAAGGCTTTGGTGTACTAATAAAGCAGAAATAGATGTTTCTCTGGAACTCTCTTGCTTTTTCAGTGATCCAGCGGATGTTGGCAATTTGATCTTTGATTTCTCTGCCTTTTCTAAAACCAGCTTGAACATCTGGAAGTTCTCAGTTCACGTATTGCTGAAGCCTGGCTTGGAGAATATTGAGCATTACTTTACTAGCGTGTGAGATGAGTACAATTGTGCGGTAGTTTGAGCATTCTTTGGGATTTCCTTTCTTTGGGATTGGAATGAAAACTGACCTTTTCCAGCCCTGTGGCCACTGCTGAGTTTTCCAAATTTGCTGGCATATTGAGTGCAGCACTTTCACAGCATCATCTTTCAGGATTTGAAATAGCTCAACTGGAATTCCATCACGTCCACTAGCTTTGTTCATAGTGATGCTTTCTAAGGCCCACTTGACTTCACTTTCCAGGATGTCTGGCTCTAGGTGAGTGATCACACCATTGTGATTATCTGGGTCATGAAGATCTTTTTTGTACAGTTCCTCTGTGTATTCTTGCCACCTCTTCTTGATATCTTCTGCTTCTGTTAGGTCCATACCATTTCTGTCCTTTATTGAACCCATCTTTGTGTGAAATATTCCCTTGATATCTCTAATTTTCTTGAAGAGATCTCTAGTCTTTCCCGTTCTGTTGTTTTCCTGTATTTCTTTGCATTGATCACTGAGGAAGGCTTTCTTATCTCTCCTGGCTATTCTTTGGAACTCTGCATTCAAATGGCAATATCTTTCCTTTTCTCCTTTGCTTTTCATTTCTCTTCTTTTCACAACTATTTGTAAGGCCTCCTCAGACAACAATTTTGCCTTTTTGCATTTCTTTTCCATGGGGTTGGTCTTGATCCCTGTCTCCTGTACATTGTCACGAACCTCTGTCCATAGTTCATCAGGCTGTCTATCAGATCTAGTCCCTTAAATCTATTTCTCACTTCCACTGTATAGTCATAAGGGATTTGATTTAGGTCATACCTGAATGGTCTAGTGGTTTCCCCTACTTTCTTCAGTTTAAGTCTGAACTTGGCAATAAGGAGTTCATGATCTGAGCCACAGTCAGCTCCCGGTCTGGTTTTTGCTGACTGTATAGAGCTTCTCCATCTTTGGCTACAAAGAATATAATCAATCTGATTTCAGTGTTGACCATCTGGTGATGTCCATGTGTAGAGTCTTCTCTTGTGTTGTCGGAAGAGGGTGTTTGCTATGACCAGTGCATTCTCTTGGCAAAACTCTATTAGCCTTTGCCCTGCTTCATTCTGTACTCTAAGGCCAAATTTGCCTGTTACTCCAGGTGTTTCTTGACAATAGACCAGTTCAAAATCGGGAAAGGAGTATGTCAAGGCTGTATATTGTCCCCCTGCTTATTTAACTTCTATGCAGAGTACATCATGCGAAATGCAGGGCTGAATGAATCATAAGCTGGAATCAAGTTTGCCAAGAGAAATATCAACAACCTCAGATTTGCAGATGATACCACTCTGATGGCAGAAAGTAAAGAGGAACTAAAGAGCCTCTTGATGTGGGTGAAAGAGAAGACTGAAAGTGCTGGCTTAAAACTCAACATTCAAAAACCTTTAAGATCATGGCATCTGGTCCCATCACTTCATGGCAAATAGATGGAGAAAAAGTAGAAACAGTGACAGATTTTATTTTCTTGGGATCCAAAATCACTGTGGATGGTGACTGCAGCCATGAAATTAAAAGATGCTTGCTCTTTGGAAGAAAAGCTATGACAAACTTTGACAGCATATTAAAGAGTAGAGACATTATTTTGTCAACAAAGGTCCATATATTTAAGCTATGGTTCTTCCAGTAGTCATGTACAGATGTGAGGGTTAGACTATAAAGAAGGCTGAGCACCAAAGAATTGATATTTTCAAATTGTGGTGATTGTGGTGCTGGAGAAGACTCTTGAGTCCCTTCAACAGCAAGGAGATCAAACCAATCAATCCTAAAGGAAATCAACCCTGAATATTCATTGGAAGGACTAATGCTGAAGTTCCAAGACTTTGGTCACCTGATGCAAAGAGCCAACTCGTTGGAAAAGACTGTGATGTTGGGAAAGAATGAGGGCAGGAGGAGAAGGGGCATCTGAGGATGAGATGGTTAGATGGCATAAGTTTTGAGCAAACTCCAGGAATTAGTGAGGAACAGGGAAGCATGGTGTGCTGAAGTCCATGGGGTTGCAAAGAGTTAGACACGACTTAGTGACTGAACAACAATGACAATGATTCTGTTTCTTAATTGTTTGGGGTTTATTATTTGTATATCTCTTCCTTCTCTTGTGTTTCCTGCATAGAAGTTCCTTTAGCATTTGTTGTGAAGCTGGTTTGGTGGTGCTGAATTCTCTTAACTTTTGCTTGTCTGTAAAGCTTTTGATTTCTCCATCAAATCTGAGTGGGAGTCTTGCTGGGTAGACTATTCTTGGTCGTAGGTTCTTCCCTTTCATCACTTTAAATATATCATGCCATCCCCCTCTAGCCTGTAGAGTTTCTGTTGAGAAATCAGCTGATAATCTTATGGGAGTTCCCTTGTATGCTATTTGTCATTTTTCTCTCTATGACTCAATTTTTTCTAAGTGTACATGTATTGCAATGGCAGAATATGTCAAGACTGTAGATTAGTGAACCAATGATCTTAAAATGTTTTTGGTTTCTGAGGGAAAGAATTCCCTCAGAATTCTGAGGGAAAGAATGGGCTAAAGAATTCCAAAGCATTATTATTTCCCCTTTAGAAGAAGTTCCTGTTAGGCCTAATTCAGAGGGAATTCAGGGATATAAAGAGAAAAATTACTAGCTTTATTGTTCTGCATGAATAGGGAGGGTACTTACCTCTACTAAAAGCTAAAATTAGAAGTCTCTTTTGCAGTTTGAAGGTCTTATAAGCCTCTGGATTTGGTGGGTGGGTCTTTCCTCTTAATTTCTAAAGCTGATGCCAAGTGGATCATTATTTACGTGGAGACTATGAAATGGTGCTGTCCAACATGGCAGTCACGAGCCATGTGGCTCCTGAGTGCTTGAAATGAGCCTAGTCCAGTGTTTAAGTGATAAATGCTTCCCAGGTGATGCTAGTGGTAAAGAACCCACCTGCCAATAAAGGAGATGTAAGAGACATGTGTTTGATCCCTGGATGGGGAAGAGCCCCTGGAGAAGGGAATGGCAACCCACTTCAGTATCCCATGGACAGAGGAGCCTGGGGGGCTGCAGTCCATAGGGTTGCAAAGAGTCGGACACACCTGAAGCAACTTAATATGCACAGTATGAATAAAGAATATAAAACATCTTATTAAAAAAATACTGATCAGATTTCTTGAAATGAGGCTGCTAGCAAGTTTGTTGTTGTTGTTGTTTAGTTGCGAAGTCGTGTCCCACTCTTTCTTGACCTCATGGACCAGTCCCCCAGGCGCCTCTGTCCATGGGATTTCCCAAGTTTAAAATTACACATTTGGCTTATGCTATATTTCTATTAGACAACTCAGCTGTATAGTAATATTCTTGAATACTATGAATGCTGCTAAGAATAAAAGGGATGCGATATAATTTTTATCATGCTTTCAGTGACTATAAAAATATTCACTACTTAATTGAAACCTATTGCTAAGTAAACAGGGATTGTACATAAAATACATCTTTCAGTTTTATCATAGAGTGAAACTTCAAGTTCTGTGACTCCCTTTTACGACTACAAAAGGTGAAACCAGAGTACTTATTTTTGTAATTCAGGAAAAATTGTTTTTGTCTCAAAAATTCAGATAATCAAGGTTTATGTCAAATGTTTTTAATCTTATTTTTATTATACAATATAGCAAGGATGCAAAAAAGTTTGACAATATATGTGTACAAGTTAAAGGAAAATAAAATGGATTTCTCTATTTTTAGCACCCAGGCTGAGAAAAAGAACACTATCATATCACAGAAGTCCCTGATGTGTTCTTCGTTTTCTCTGAAAGTAGCCAAAGTTCTGAATTTTGTTAATCTTTTCCTTAATTTTCTTTATGGTCATCATTGCCTATTAACATATTCCTTAAACATTGTATTATTTAGTTTGGACCCATTTAAAAATTATATATACAAATAAAACTATACCATACATGTTCTTCAGTGATTTCTTTTAATTTGACATTTAATTTTGAGATCCATTCATGTTTGCTTGTAGCTATACTAAATTAATTCTTATTCCTATATGGTATTTGTTTATGAAAATATACCACAACTTATTGATCTAGTCTGTTGAATGCAATGAGATTGTTTTCCAGTTTTCACTGCAATAAACAATGCTGTCATACACATATCTCCTGGTGTCCATATACAAAATTTCTCTAGGGTATTTAGTAATACTTTGGAGTGGGAACATTAGATCACAGAGTATATGAAAGCTTAATTTTATTAGGTAATGCCAAGCTATTTTTCAAAAGTGGTGCACTAATTTACATTCTCACTAGCAGAGTATGCGCATTCTCATTGCTCCTCAGTCTCATAAACAGTTGGTTGTATTGCACTTCTTGTCTTCTGGCAGCTTTGGAATGGTCTTCCCTACGTTTAACTTACCTGCTTTGCCATGAGGTTGAACATCCTGTGTTTGTGTCCTGTTTGTGCTTCATTTTTCTATTTGGTTATTTGTCATTCTTGCTGATCTGTAGAAGCTTAAAAGTACATTTTGCATTCTGTTATGTAATATGTTACAACTATCTTCTCTCCTCACCTATTATAACACTTTTTGATCAGCAGAGGACATTAGTTTTGCTGTAGTCAACATTTTCCATTGTAATTTGAACTTTTAATGTCTAGTTTAATAATTCTTTTCCTACTTTGAGACCATAAAGATGCTCTATTACATGATGTTTTCTGAAAGTTTTATTGTCTTGCCTTTCATATTTAAGTCTATAGTTTACCTGGGACTGATTTTTGTTTACTGTTTGAGGTAGGAGTCTAATTTTTTCATATTGAAAACAAATTGTTCTATCACTACTTATTGAAAAAATATCTGTCATTCAATACTGATCTGCAGTGGCCCCTCCATCATATGTTAATATGCGTCATATGTGTGGGTTTGTTTCTGAACTCTATATTATTCCATTGGTCTAAGGTTCTACACCCCGTCCCTTCTTAAGAATTATCACATTGTATAGCTCTTCATTAATTAGAGTCTTCTTTAATATCTGTCAGTAAAGTTATACAGGGCTTCCCTCATGGCTCAGATGGTAAAGAATCTGCCTGCAATGCAGGAGATCTGGGTTTGATCGCTGGGTCAGGAAGATCCCCTGCAGAAGGGAATAGCTACCCACTCCAGTATTCTTGCCTGGAAAATTCCAAGGACGTTGGAGCCTGGTGGGCTACAGTCCATGGGGTCACAAAGAGTCAGGCACTACTGAGCCATTAACACACACAAAGTTTTATGTAGGGGCTTCCCAGGTGGCGCTAGTGGTAAAGAACCTGCCTGCCAATGCAAGAGACATAAGAGAGGTGGGTTCCATACCTTTGTAGGGAAGATCCCCTGGAGGAGGGCATGGCAACCCACTCTGGCATTCTTGCCTGAAGAATCCCATGGACAGAGTAGCCTGGCAGGCTACAGTCTATAGGTCACAGATTTGGCCTTGACTTAGGATGCATACAAAGTTATATACTTTTCTTCTTAAAGGTTTTAGGATGATTTGGTTGGATGGCATCATTGACTCAATGAACTTGAGTTTGAGCAAACTCAGGAAGATAGTGAAAGACAGGGAAGTCTGGCGTGCAGCAGTTCATGGGATTGCAGAGTCAGACACGACTTAGTGACTGACAACATCTTTTGTTAGATTTATTTCTAAGTGCATCATATTTTCATGCTATAAGAAATGACATCTTAAATTTTTTCTGTTTATTACTGGTATGTAGAAATATAATAGATTTTGCATAATTATCTTACAGTTAACATACTTAACAAAATCTTATTTTAATAATTTATATTTATAAATAATCACATCATTTTTGAGTGATGAAAGGTTTGTTCTTTCTCTTAAAATGCAATATATTTTATCTTTCTTGCTTTATTGGGCTGATCTGGACCTTGAGTTTAATTTTTCGTAAAGTAGGATATTAATGTTTACTGCATGTCAGGTCACTGTCAAGTAATTTACATGTATTTTTTTAGAGAGTTACTTGCTTGATGTCGTTCAATAACCACCAATCAAACATCCAGAGGGTGCTTTTAGATTTAGGGTAGGATAGTGGCATTTGGGGTCCTGTCACACCTCCTTTGCCTCCTGTACTCAGTAGAATAGTTCTAAATTATTAATAACAACAACTAATGCTTATTATGTATCAGACGCTCTTCAAATTGCTTTATATCTATTACACAATCCTAAAAACACCCCTATAAGATAGGTCCTTTTATTATCATCATCCCCATTATAAAAATGAGGAAACTGGAGTTTAGAGAGTTTAAGTAACTTGCCCAAGGTTATACAACTAATATGTGGAAAATCTGGGATTTGAAGTCTGTGTGATCTATTTCCATTTTCTTGACTACCATGCTATACTGCTTCTCAAAATGTGAACCAAAACTTTTGAGAATGTAAAGGGGATTCTGCTTTGTAGTGGAATCAGGATTTCTTGCTAACAAGTAGCTCAAATATATTTACCCGAATGAGGGGGTGATTAAACACCTGAGGGGATAAGGAAAGAATTAGTACCATATTTCAAAATTGTTGATCTTAAAATGAATTGTGGAATGAAAGGACTGTCTGTCATTACCAAGATTGATTATCCCTCAGAAAACTGTTGTGTGGGGGAACAAATGTACAGAATGAAGAGATCAGCAGAGAAAAACAGCTCTCTTGAGACCCACTGTCAATTTCTTGTGCTTGCTTCTAGACAGGTGAAAATTATAAGGTGATACAGAGGAGAGTTACTAGAACTCTTGTGTATGTTACTAATCTTAGAAAAGGCATTCCTAAACTACTCTCTCGTTCCTTGTTTGTAAGACCCAGAAGATTACCAATGGTTAAATTATTTTGCAAACCATTCGTGACACCATTAAATTTAAGTGGTTCTGTTTGCCTAGTTTAATTACCCATTTACTCTGGGAGAGTGGGCAAATGGGAATTTTAGGGTCATAATTTATTTTGGTGAAAATTGATACCAAAGAAATATAATGATTTGTTCTAATTAAAAATTTATTTCTCTTAAAATAATAAACCCCAAACTTTAACCAAAGAGCCCTTCTCTGAAGGAAACTAAAAAGTTAGCACTTTCATTTAGTTTTTCAGTGGGTGTGATGAATATATATGGGGATCTCAGCTTGAGCCTAGGCTGGAGTTTAAATGTGTATGGACACATTTGGTAGATGCATAGGACAACGTTAAAGAAGATTTGTAAAAGTCAAATCAGAAATAAAATCTAAAATTCTGTGACAGTCGAGATTTTGGAGACTGAATAGGCTGTAAGGTCAGTGTTAGCAAACGTTAGACAGACAGCAGGCGTTGCCCCCATCTCACTGCACATCTGGCCCCTCTGGTGGCTGAGGACCAACAGTGTGGTCTGTAGGCTTGGTGACATGGCAGCAGTGCTTGGTAGCATGGAAGTGCTCAGTCGGTGATGGAGAAGCTACTACGTATGTGAGATTATTCATGAGAACACCTGAATTCCAGAAGCACCTGACTTCAGAGAGAACTTGGACTAAACGGAGCACTTGAGAACATTTTAGAGGGTGTTGAGGTCCTGCTGGATGGAGGTTGGGGAAACTCAGGGTGCATTCATATTTGCACAAGAAGATTTTCAGTACAATTAGAGGCTGCCAAATGTGTATATGTATATATATGCACATTTATATCATGCTGCTGAACATGTAGATGTCATACGATTTAGTGTCTTCAAAGAACTTTAGAAAATGGTTAAATGTGGTCAAAAGGTACAAACTTCCAATTATAAGAAATACGTTCTGAGGATGTAATGTATAGCATGGAGACAATATAGTTAATCATATATGTTAATAGTAAGTTAATAGTATAGTTAACAATACTGTATCATGCATTGGAAAGTTGCTAAGAGTGTAGATCTTAGAAATTCTCCCCACAAGAAAAAAAATTGCAACCATGTTAGGTGACAGATGTTAACTAAACTTATTTTGGTGATCATTTCAGAATATATACATATATCAAATCATTATGTTGCACATGTAAAAATAATAGTGTTATACATGAATTATATCTCAATAAAACTGGGGAAAAAGCTTTCTAGCCATCCATTAATTGACACATCACTGTTTTAAAGTTTAGCATTGTTACACAATATATATTTTTAAGCTTTGTATTTGAGAATAGAATCAGAAAATATGAGTTTGTTAAAAACTTTGTGGTAACTATCTTTTAGCATTTGGATTTTATTACTTTTGATCTATTATTGGGTAGAGCAGACTGTGAGGAAGAATGACTAGTGGGCAACAGAAAGCAAATTAGTGGTTTTAAAATTGCCATTGATGAAATAAATGGATATTTTTCAATACCTATTTATTTAATAGTGCACTTCAGAGAGTAACTGGTTAATAAATACATGTTAAATAATTTTTTCTGATAAGGCCATTGGACCTCAGGAAGTTTAATTGGCCAGTTTCAGGTCACTTAGCAATGTAGAGATTTAAAAACAAATTAAGAGGGCTAAACTTTCTAGTGTGAGATCAGAAAACCCCACAAACATATCAAAGACTGAAAAAACATACAGTATGAATTTTTTTGGTTAATCTCTCCCCATATATTATGCATCCTTTGCTACAGTGGAAACCAATGCTCTATAGATTGTGGTATAGACTTTTCTTAGTAGTTACTCTTTATCAGTATTTCTGACTTCCAGAGCATGTCTGATATATATTTAATTTTATTTGATCTTGCATAATTTTGCAGGAAAATTCTTGTAGAGATAACAAGATTGGGAGGTCCAGAGGTGTCCATTTCTCCTGGGAAAGTTGGGAGCAGGGAGGATGGCCACAGCCAATTCCACATGAAGACTGTGGGCAGGACTGGGCTAACTCTGGCTGCATCAGGCATTGTAAATTTTCATGTCATTACTCTTTGGCTTAACAACGGAAATAATAGGAAGAAATCTTATGGCAAAGTGAAATTTATCTGTTGATTATTCCGACATAAAATGGAGACTGCTAATTTAGGAGACTCCAGCTTCATTTTTATAAATCATTATAGTAACCTTATGGGCTTCCCAGGTGGCTCAGTGGTAGAGAATCTGCCTGTTAACGCAAGAGATGCAGGATATGTGGGATTGATCCCTGGGTCGGGAAGATCCCCTAGAGTAGGAAATGGCAACCTGCTCTGGAATTCTTGCCTGAAAAATCGCATGGACAGAGAATCCTGGTGGGCTGCAGACCATGGGGTGGCAGAGAGGCGGACACAGCTGGGCAGCTGAGCGCAGCACATGGTAACTTTATAGTCCGATTAGCATCGGTGAAGTGGCTGTAGTGCCGAGATCTATAGAATGGTGATTTGAGAACGTGGGTAAGGAGAGGACCGACCTGGACTTCGTGTCCCTCAAAACTGTGACAGCAGTGCTGTATATTTTCCTTTTTTGTAAATTGTGCTTTGCTTGTTTTGAACTAATAATTAAAATTTTGGAATGTTCTTGTATTCATTACTGATAGTGCAATTGAAAGCCATCTTAGAAATTTAGGGGAGATGTATAAGAGAGAATGCACTGTTTTACTTTTCTACCTTACACAGAGGCTTTGGGAAGAGCCCAAGAACGTCACCTGCTTTGGTTTCTTTAATGTCCAAAATGTCTATGATTCTCTTTATTTGGAAAGTTTATAAAATACGTCTACATGATAAACTACATTTTACCCAAGTCTCTATATTCTGAGTCAGAAGGCACTTCTGAGTCGTCTTCAGTTTTTCTGCTCCTGCACTTCAGAGTCTTAAGTATCCACTCTTTGATTTAAACAAACCAACAAACCCAATTAAAAACACTTTTCCTCTTATTACCAAAGTGACACATACTTATTAACATAACAAGGAAATAAATTACCCATAATGCCATTTCCCAGAATAACTACTGCTATGACTGTGATATCTAGATGAGGGTAGTTGTATAATTTTTCCTTTTCTTTTGAACATTGGCTTTGCAAGGGGTCTGTAAGCAGCCACTGGCTTTCCACAAGTTCAGTGTTACTACATCACAAATGGATCTTACTTTTCATTGGCTTATTTGCTCCTAAGACCTACAAAGAAATGTGGAGTCCAGTTATTATTGATTCACTTCCTTTCCTATTCTTAGGGAGATAAACCTGAACAAGTAGGAACTGAAATATTCTTTCAGGGGCTTCCCTCATAGCTCAGTTGGTAAAGAATCTGCCTGCAATGCAGGCCCAGTTCGATTCCTAGGTCAGGAAGATCTGCTGGAGAAGGGATAGGCTACCCGCTCCAGCATTCTTGGGCTTCCATTGTGGCTCAGCTGGTAAAGAATCCACCTGTAATGTGGGAGACCTGGGTTTGACCCCTGGGTTAGCAAGATCCCCTGGAGAAGGGAAAGGCTATCCACTCCAGTATTCTGGCCTGGAGAATTCCATATACTCAAAGATGTGGAGTCCAATTATTATTGGCTCACTTCCTTTCCTATGCTTAGGGAGATAAACCTGAACTAGTAGGAACTGAAATATTCTTTTAGCCAAGTAATGCTGATATATGAAAGTTTTCTCTAATTTATTTTCTGAAAGCAGAGCATTATCAACTAAAACATGTTCATTATGACTAATGTTCTTTTCCTAAGGCAAGATAATCACAACACTATTCTTCAGAAAATTCTCTATATAATTGGGGTCAACCTCATATACAGTTTTGTGCCAGTGTTTTCACTCAACATTGCATTACCAGCATTTTCCATGTCACTAGTAGTTTTCAAAATGTTATTTTTAATGGCTTCATGAAATTTATTTAATTGGCAATACCATCATTTACTTAACTAACGTTACTATATTTTAGTTATTTCCATGTTTTAGAAACATGTTTGTTTTTTTTAACACTGTGGCAAACATATTTGATATAAGCCTTTGTCTGTATTTAAGACTACTTTCTTGAGAATATATACTTTCAGGATTCAGTAAGCTCTTAATTGGTCTCCATAACTTCAGAGTCTATCTCTTGCCTATTGCTGCCAGATGAATTTTCTTAAACCATCAATTACATATTTATCTTATGCTCAACAGCCCCCAGTGACTTCTTATTGCCTTGAGAGAATCCTCTGGATTCTTTAGCTTGGGGATTAAAGTATTTGGCAGTCTTTTTCCTTCCAGGTTCCATAATCTGCGTCCCCTAAGTAACTACACTCTTTGAGATGGCTTTGCTCCCACCCAACACCCTCCTTGAGAATTTTCACCAGTTATTTTAAACTGTCTCTTTCTTCCTCCTTTTCCAAAATCAAACATAAAATATAAACCCAAAACTCCAATGATGTATGTATCAATATTATATTCCTGTCACAGATAAAACATTTTAATTCATTCTCAAACATCGCTACTCTTTTCCTAAGGGTACTGCTCCTTTCCTCACCCCTAGCTTTTCTGAATGCACCTGGATTCTGTGTATTTGGGTGTGTGTGTGTGTATGTGTGTGTGTGTGTGTGTGTGTGTGTGTGTGTGTGTGTATGTGTGGAACTGCATTGTAAAAGGTCTGAAAGAATGCAGGCCAAACTTTATGTATGAGAAAGGCCCATGGGATAGAACTCATAGAAAGGATTAAGGGGGAACTCTCGCTTTTTATTATAAATACTTACATTTTAAACTTTTTGCAAGTACTCATTTATTTTGAAACTAAAAACAATAAAATTCTATATATTTGTTCAAAAACTTTTACAGGGTTTTAAAGTATGATGGAGGTCGGGTTAATGAGATTGCTTTCTTAATTTTTTTAATTTAAAAAACTTAAAAAAGCTTTAAGTTTTGTGTTGGGGTATCGCTGATTAACACAGTTGTGATAGCTTCAGGTGAACAGCACAGGGACTCAGTCGTACATGTACATTGCTTTCGTAATTTTTAAAGCTCAGTGGAAGTGCTAATTGTGGTTCCAAGGTGGCTTTGTTCGGATCATTTAGAAAGCATTCTGCATCCACTTTGCTAGTTCAACTCCTATCCATCTTTCTAAGCCCAGTTCAATATCTGTAGTTGAGCCTGCCTCGGTTCCTGAAACTCACAGTTGTTTCTAGCAACTCATTCCTATGAAGTTGACTTCCTTGGTCTTGGGGACATAGGATAACCTGGAATTGTTCAGAATAATTCTCTATGTATGTACTCTCTTCTACCATCTTTTTGTACAGCATATGTAAGGGTTATGTTTTTTTTTGTTTTCTTTTCTCTTTTTGTGTTTAGTGAGGGGCAGTGGTTGCAGGTACACTGCTCTCTCTGTGGCCTTGGGAATTTCACAGATCCTTTTGGAATATTTTTCATCTGGAATATGTAGGGATTGAACTAGGCATATCTTCTTTTTTTCCCCCAGAGATTTTATTTGTTTGCTTATTTAATTATTTTTGGTTGTGCTGAGTCTTCATTGCTGGGCAGGTTATTCTCTAGTTGCCAGGCACAGGCTTCTCATTGTGGTGGCTTCTCTTATTGCAGAGGACAGGCTCTAGGGCCTGGGTTTCAGTAGTAGTTGCAGTTCCCGGGCTCTAGAGCACAGGCTCAAGAGCCACAGCATGTGGGATCTTCCCGGATTAGGGACTGAACCCATGTCTCCTGCATCGGTAGGCATATTCTTTACTACTGAGCCACCAGGGAAGCCCTTGGCATATCTTCTAAGGTACTTCTGGTTCAAAAATTTTTGATTATTTAGATGATATGATTTTACCTGATTACTGGCTTAATTTGAAATGATTACTTTTTCTTAAAAAGGGATCAGTCTGAATCTTTTCATCTAAAGATACTAAATGGAAGGACTGAATATAAATAACTTATTTGATGTAGTAGAAAGGGCATAGACTTTGAAATAAAAAGTATCTGAATTTGAATCCTAGTACCACCATTACTAAATCATTATATTAGATGAGTTACTTGACATAATTAGTCTAGACCTTATATGAAAAAACGAGGATTGTAGTTTTTGTCTCCCTGGATTATCTATGTGGATGCACCCAAGACAATGCCTGATGCACAGTATGTTCTCAGGCAATGTTAATTTCCTTTCTTTCTTAATGGGCAACTTTGATTTGTGAAAGGTGCACTTTAAGAGGCAGATGATGCTATTTTATATATTTATATAACAATAAAGGAAATTCAGAAGGAATCAAGTGACTGCTGTAAAACTGAGATGTGATAAGTATGAATATGTGCAGAGAGTTTGTGTAATCCTTGCTCTAACTGCATGTTGGAATACAGAGCCCCATAGGCCTGTATCTTATTTCCTTTCTTATAGGACTTTAGGTAGTGACCAGTAACTGAAGGGTTATAAAATTCAAGTGCATCTTTGGTCCCGTATAATGATTTGGTTAAGGTAGTCAGCAGTGAGGAGCCTTAAATCAAACTCTGTAGTGCTTCTGATCTTTCAGGGCAGACATCTATTAGGCACAGGAGACACAGAACGTGGGACCCACAGTACTTCCAGGGACCTATGAAATTGCTTTAACTTCTTTTAAGATTGGATGAATAAAATAAGCTTTTATATGTACATTCTGTACCAAAGCAGTCGAAAGTATGGTTTATTATTCAGTTCAGTCACTCAGTTGTGTCTGACTCTGCAACCCCATGGACTGTAGCACACCAGGCTTCCCTGTCTGTCACCAACACCCAGAGCTTGCTCAAACTCATGTCCATTGAGTCAGTGATGCCATCCAACCATCTCACCTCTGTCGTCCCCTTCTCCTACTACCTTCAATCTTTCCCAGCATCAGGGTCTTTTCAAGTGAGTCAGTTCTTCTCATCCTGTGGCCAAAGTATTGGTGTTTCAGCTTTAGCATCAGTCCTTTCAGTGAATATTCAGAACTGATTTCCTTTAGGATGGACTGGTTGGATATCCTTGCAGTCCAAGGGACTCTCAAGAGTCTACTCCAACACCACAGTTCAAAGCATCAGTTCTTCGGTGCTCAGCTTTCTTTATAGTCCAACTCTCATATCCATACATGACTACTGGAAAAACCATAACTTTGAATAGACAGACCTTTGCTATTATTATTTTTAATGGAGGGGACCACAAAAGTCATAATGTAGCCCTGGATGCTTTAATGATGTTGTAGACTTTCTCCCAGGAAACACAGCTCCTGAGCATGTCAGACCAAGTTGTGTTCATCTATGCTAATTTCACTGTTTCCTGAGATGCACCAAGAAAGGAGGCTCATTGTGGTGGTCAGAGACCTATCCCCTGCATGGACCTTTCTGTTTTTATTCCTGGCTCCATGAGAAAGTATGAAATGAAGCAAACATGAAAATGAAATAATAAAAACATATTAGTTACAAGTCTCAGAGCCTCCTGTCATAAGATTAGAATCTTGGGAGCAGAGACTTCCCTCTTATCCCCAACTTATGTAAATTTAATATATAAACTCCATGAATATTAATGAATTTGTAAAGGAAGGTTTGGGGGAGAAACATCAACAACAATCACACACCCACACACACAGATTGGTAATCTAATTTGGCTGAAAAAAGAGAAAATATGACCTGCTTGAAATAGGATATGCAGAGTAGAGCTGAGCTTTCTGGGGTATAGAAAAGCAGATCCCGTAAGAAAGCTGTGTGGCATAATATCTCAGCATAGGGCATCCCCTGTAAAGTAGGATATTTGGTAAGTAAATTCAGTGACCTCAACTCTGCCTCTTAGAAGACCTTGTGACATTAAAGTTGGAGTAACTTTAATGGAGACTAGCTACTGTAATTCTAAGTCAGCTGTTCCTGAGAGCTTGGCTCTGGGAGTCTAAAAGGCAGCCTTAGGTGGAAGTGGCTATAAATGGTTGGAGAGGAAAGTTAGAAATGGTTTTCTCCCACCCTTGGGGTGTGAGGGTTTTTTTTTTTTTTTTTTTGGCCACACTATGTGGTATGTGGGGATCTTAGTTCCTTGACTAAGGATTGAACCCTTGCCCTCTGCACTGGGAGTGAAGAGTCTTAACCACTGGATCACCAGGGAAGTCCTGGGTTTGTGAGCTTAACTTTTCAGTTTAGACTGATCATTTTAGGTTAACAATTCATGCTAACAACAACTGATGTGTCTGGAGCCTTTACCATGCTAGACACTGGCTAAGCACTTTGCATGGTTGACAGTTTACTCCTCACAGTCACCCTATGGGGTAGGAACAATTATCAGTCCCATTTTACAGATAAAGAAACAGAGCTTGAGGTAGGGTGAGGTCTCACAGCTAGCCAAGGGTTGTTACTGGACCCTGGAGCTTGCCTTCTAACCTTTGCTATCCCCATAGTGGAACCCATCTTTACCGATCATAGAATCAAAATGCGAGAGTGTTAGGGAGTGTTACGGGTTGAATTGTGTCCCCTTCCAAATCTGTATGTTAAAGTCCTTACTCTGGTACCTAAGAATGTGGCTTTATTTGGAGAGAGGGTCTTTACAGAGGTAATCAAATTGAAATGAAATCATTAGGATGGACTCTAATTCAGCATGACTGTTACCCTTACCAAAAGGGAAAAAACTGGACAGAGTGCCAGGCAGAGAGGCCAGACATTGTGAAGAGACACGGGGAGGATATGGCTGTCTGCAAGCCAAGGAGAGGGGCCTGAGACAGAGCCTTCTCTGATAGGCCTCAGGAGGGACAACCCTGCTGACATCTTGGTTTTGTACTCCTAGTTTTTAGAAAATGATCCAACAGATTTCTGTTGTTTGAGCCACTTGACCTGTGAGTGGTACTTTGTTATGGCAACCCTAGCAAAGTAGGACATCTTCTGTGTGGGTTCCAACAAGATAAGGGCTCCCGTTACTACTTTGGATGGCTTGAGCAGACTCTTTATTCTCCTTGTCAGTAGAGAATTACCATGTAAGTAATACATTTTCTTTTTCAAGAATTTTTGGATGAACTGAAAGTAAAAGTAACCCAAAGATTTGGGGTTAATAGTCTAGGCACTGTGACCTGCTAATTCATGGCAAGTCAGACTTGGTACAAAGCAGAATTAAGCTGTTTTCTATGCCTTTCAAATAAATGACTTCTTTAACATCAGATATTGTTAGCCAAAATGAATTTCCAGCTCAATCTAGACATGTGATGATGGTACTTATCTGTCCTTAAGGACATTTGGACACCCTTGAAGCAGGAAGAAATTAGACTTAGTTGAAGTGTTTTAATCACAATTAAAGATATGTCCAATAATAACTGGTTCAGATTACATCAGATGCTGAGTTATTTTGGCTTAAATAATTCAATGGAAAGTTTGGTAGGATAATAAAAAAAACTTTTTTTTTTTCCCCAGGCAGATGAACTTAAATGATTTCTTTGTCAGACAAAGTAATATAACCACAGTTGCAGTGCTGCTCATGTTATTTGCATATAAATATTTTATTTGCATACTAATGAAGGGAGTAATCTATTATTCCTAAATTTCTTTCTCCTTTTCCCACAGCAGTGGACATGACAGACCATTTTGTTAAGGAAGTTAGAGTCTTTCCCAACCACCTTTCGCTAGGTGGCCACCTAGAGAACTCACTTGATTTCTGAATTTCCTTAGAAGCTTCTGTTTAATATTTATTTAATTCTGCTAGTCTTGAGGGGCTTGAGCAATTTTCTCTGGAAGATCAACTGTCTTTTTCTTTGATTGATGTTTATTGTTTAGCAATACTAGAAATGAAATTCATAGGTAAAAACAATTCCTAAAAAATATGATTATATGTCTTCTTCAAAGGAACCCAGTGATCAAAAGTTACTTTTTTCTTAGTTGTGACTTAAAAATATAGATAGGAGGTATTTAATTATATTTCTGATGATCATATTTGACTAGGAAGTTTAAATATACTATAAAAGGGATTTCATTGTGTATGATAAATGTATCAGACACCTCTTTTGTGCCACCTCAGATTCTCTGGCATTCACATCTGTCTTGGCTGTGTGCATGCATGCTCAGTTGCTCAACTGTGTCCGGCTTGTTGCGAGTCCATTGACTGTAGCCTGCCAGGCTCCTCTGTCCATGGAATTTTCCTGGCAAGAATACTGGAGCTGATTGCCATTTCCTCTTCCAGGGAATCTTCCAACCCAGGGATTGAACCTGAGTCTCCTGTGTCTCCTGCATTGTCAGGCAGATTCTTTATTACTGAGCCACCTGCGAAGCCCTTACATCTCTCTAGAGCTCTGAATTTCTTCTTCTATTTCAGTTGCTGGACAGCAGCTGACTTTATATGGTCACAGAATATAGTAGATGGGAGGAAGCTGATAGTTAATTTATCTCGCTTTTCCATTCCTTGGTGGGCTATACAAAAACAAAATTTTCTGTATCACTTATCCTAAGACACTGTGTCTCTGTGAAATGACTTATTTTGTAAGACAATATATTGTGTTTGCTTCCCAATCTTACCTGCCTCAGTTCTATCTTCTATCATTCATATTGCCCTGGAATTATATCTCCCAGTGAAGCATAGGGTTTAAGACTTTGCCCCAGGCTCAATTTTCAAGGGAACTTATTCCAGGATAATAGAAGTTCTATAAATGTTTAATGAGTTGAAATGAATAAAAAATAAAATCTAAACTAAATGGGGGCTTTTGTCTAATCATTCTTATCTTTCTGTACTTCAGAACTTTGTACCTCCTGACTCATTCATTTTGTGGCTCCCTCTGGATTGGTGAGTATGGTGCCCAGAAAGAAATAACCAACAAATCAAAGTCCATTTCAGATGGTAAGTGGTTTACCAGATGCCTCAAAGAGAAGTAACATTTACAAAAGGCTGATTGAACAAGGAAAGGGTCTGGGTAAATGAATCTGAGTGAGAAGAGAATAGACCAGACTGTGGGCCTGGAGCCCAGATTTTTTTTTTCAGAGACATAGCTGACTTCTCCATAAGTCATGGTCATTTTCTCCAGGTACCTTCTCTGTTAGAAAAGCTCCTGCATAAATTCTCATTTTTATTCTTCCTTAAGAAGAAAAGAGAATTATTTTCCTAATAGAAATCCAATTTCAAAGAATTTGTGATATGTATATGAGACTTGAAAGCCTGAAAATGTGAGGTTACTCTGTTAAAAGAACAAAAGGAAAGAAGGAAAATTTAATTTTTTTTCTTTTTACCACTGTCTTGCATTTAGTAATTGGGATTGTTAAAGTCTTCCAAAGAAACGAAAAGAAAATTGTTTTAAGACATTCAAGATGCTAAAAAAAAAAAAGATACACAGTATCTGTCATATATTTTAGTGCGTGTTGGTTCTCAGGGCCAAGACCTTTGTGCTCTTGGGAAAAAATGCAGCCATTATTATTACTTTTATTGCCATCACCATTATTAATAATAAAGAAGATTGCTACAGAAATGAAAGTAAGGAGGCACCAGCAATGCTGACCTGTGTGAAATCTTTTGTAATTTAATGAAAAAAGACAAGATAAGATAACATTTAGAGTATTATCTATTTTTTTGTGTGTATATGAAATTGAGGCCAAGCAATTTTATTTGTAGGTAACTGTTTTCTAAGGACTGTGTAGTCACTCGTATCCATAGTAAATGAGAAAAATTATAATTTTGTCTAATTTGGTGGCTGAAAAGTATGAAAAGGAAAGCTTTGGTAGGAAACTTAAGAGATTTATTATAAATCAACTGATCAGACTATGACTCATCTTCAGCGATGTTACTGGAACTGGCTATTTGGATGTTACCATCACTGGAGGTAATGCTTGATCTTTTCACTGACCATAAAGATGTTTCAAAACAGTGACATAAGCTGCACTTGGCAGAGTCCACAGAGGCCACTGCAGCAACAAATGTATTTAAGTGTTTAGTCCGGCAAAGAGGTGATGTTCATCTTGCTTTTACTTCTGCTACAAGGGCAGAGATGAAGAAACATTCATTTTGGCTACATAAGGTCATTACAAATGAGGCAAGAGAGCAACAGAGCATAAAAAGCAGGCAGGCAGTTTTTATCAGCAGAGAAAATTAAAAGAAGTTGTGCTTCATGTCTGTGGAGGTAGAATAAGGAGGGCTTGCATGTGCATCCATCGCTGTGTTTTCTAGACTGGCAAGAACCCTGGACTCACACAGCTGATCTGGGCTGAGACTGTGCACCCAAGTTACATCAGTGTGTTGAGCTCTAAGAGCGGTATGTGGGACAGAGGACAGACAATAGTAACAGGCTTCAGGTTCAAGTAGAGGAGAAAGGGGGCTTCCTTGGTGGCTCAGTGGTAAAGAATCTGCCTGCAACGCAAGAGACACAGGAGATATAGGTTCGATCCCTGGGAGAAAGAAGAGGAAATAAAATATAAAGGCAGACCATTCAGTCCAGACTCCTCTTGAGTGAAGAAATCCCTCTCATTGTGTCCTGGAAAAAAGTGTCATCAAGAGTATAGCCCAGTGGGACCCTACTGTCAGCCTGTGGATTGGCTGGTATCAGAATCTCCCAGGGACATTTAGAAATACACCTCCCAGAAGTTTAGGTATGAAATAGGACTTGGGACTCTGTATTTTAATAATTTTCTTCAGGTGTTAAAATCAGGTGTTTGGGAGTTTTTTATTTGAACTCTTGTTGTTGTTGTTCAGTCGATCAGCCGTGTTCGACTCTTTGAGACTCCATGGATTGCAGCAGAGGAGACTTCCCTGTCCTTCACCATCTCCCTGAGTTTGCTCTGACTCATGTCCGCTGAACTGGTAATGCTGTCCAATCATCTCATCTTCTTTCATCCCCTTCTCCTCTGCCTTCAACCTTTCCCAGCATCAGGGTCTTTTCCAATGAGTCCGCTCTTCACATCAGGTGGTCAAGGTATTGGACCTTCAGTTTCAGCATCAGTCCTTCCAATGAATATTCAGGGTTGGGTTCCTGGTTAGTTGACCAGGTTATAAATTGCTATTTTGTGTCAACAAAAATCTGCTTCCTTAAAACTTGCATCCATTTCTTGGTTCTCTCTGGGCCTTTCGAAGTAATTCAAAGTTCTCAGATCAAGGTGAAGAATTTGGCTTTGTGGTGGAACTAGTCATTGTAGTTTTATGACCTTATCCAGAAGCAAGGTAGTCTGGGAGCACAGAATGTGAATGCTGAAGTGACCTTGATTTGAGGACTGGAATGATGGACAGTCAGTGAACTAAAGGATTTTAGGACGCTAGATAGGGAACTGTCCATTGCTGGGTACTGATTGAGCCCCAGGTGTGGACTGATGTAAAGACAGCTGTTACCTGACCAAGAGGTCTGAGAGGGTGCTAGGCCCGCGGTTACCTGGTCTTACACTGATTTTCCCATGCCTGGGTGCAGTAGGCTCTCAGTTGGTATTCTTTTGACTGACTGATTATTGCAAAAGGCAAGTTGAGTGGATACATGAGGATGGAAGAGGAAAGTGAGGAGATTGTGTCAGAAAAGGAAAACTGACTAGCAGTCTCAGAGGTGAGCAGTTCTCAATTATAAGAAAATACAAGTTGTGGCTAAAGTGTGATAGAGTTGAGAATGAAAGTTGCTGAGTAATTTTCTGGTCATCATCATGGATGATTCTGTTACTGAGAATGATGACTGAATATTGGAGACAGAGAGCAACTGTGACTCAGATGCTGAGGTATTTGAGCAAAGTATTTGGAGGTGATATAGATGTGAAATAGAGACAGAAGAAAGGATGCAGAAAGCATGGCTCTGCCTTGTGGGTGAGTTTGGGCAAGTCTCACATCCATTCTGGACCTCTCTATTCTTTTGAGTTAGTAACATGAGACACAATAATCAAATATGTAAAAGCCACTTTGAAAAGATAGATACTCTCTAGGGGCTGTCCGAGTTTTGAGATCATGGGACAAAACTGAAAGCGAAAGTATTAGTCACTCAGTTGTGTTCGACTCTATGTGACCATCTGGACTTGTAGCCCACCAGGCTTCTCTGCCCCTGAAATTCTTCTGGCAAGAATACTGGAGTAGATAGCCATTCCTTTCTCCAGGGGATCTTTCCAACCCAGGGATCAAACCTGGATCTCCTGCATTGCAGACAGATTCTTTACCATCTGAGCTACCAGGGAAGCCCAATTATTACACCATATCAATGTTATGAGATGTCATAAAATATATTACAGTAAAAATACAACTTCATTTGAAAGAAAAACATCTAAAGCCACTCCTCTAGCACAAGCAGCCAAATAACCATTAACCTAAGTGACTTTTTTATCTCTGAAATTAATAGGTCAAGTTTGAGGAAGATGATTCTGATATTTCTTTTTCTTTAGCACATTTTGGCATCCTTTGGAAGATCCAGAAGTCCACATGTTGGATATGAATCTAGAGCTGTGGTTGCTGCAAAGGTACATTCCGCAACTTGATTTTCTATACTAATAATTACTCAGGTAAAAATGATACCACTAAATGGCCCTTTGATTCTGGAATTGCATTTTCACATTTTTTACAATTAGTTTTAATTCTGTAACTCTGAGTTGAGAAACTAGAAATTTTCCTGCAAGGTTTCTTTACATATCTCTGGAATTGAATTCTGACTTTGAATATTCAAAACTCCACCCAGTTTAGGGGGAAAATGTAATTACAGAGATTAGTCTAAGCATTTCTTATATTGGCTCTACTTTATATGGTGGTGTTTCCACCATGGAGTACAATCTCAAAATCTCATGTCCTTCTAAAGTTATATTCAGATATGGCTTCTATCACTTGGTCTCTTGTCCATTGTTTTCCATACAGTGCGTGCATGCATGCTAAGTCGCTTTAGTTGTGTCCGACTCTGTGACCCCAGGGACTGTAGCCTGCCAGGCTCCTCTGTCCATGAGATTCCCTAGGCAAAAATACTGGAGTGGGTTGCCATGCCCTCCTCCAGGGGATCTCCCCAGCCGCAGGATTGACCCTGTGTCTCTTGCATTGCAGACAGGTTCTTTACCACTGAGCCAGTGGGGAAGCCCATCTCATACAGTATTTACCAGCTAGTCCTCTAAGAGGTTCCAAAGCTTGAACCATATATTTTTGGCAAAGGAAGGAGATATTCCCAGATTCATAGTGTTCTTTCTTGAGAGAAACCAAAAGTCCATATCTAAGAGTATACTTGAAAGAAAGCAAAAGTCCATTTCTAAGAGCCCAGTCCTGGGCAGAGGCATTTTTTATGGTCAAACAATGTCATACATACTGTAGATTCTTTATTTAAATCCTTCCTGAATGATGTTGATTTTAGAAAGCTGGAGGCCAGAGTTGAAGAGAAGTAACACTCTTTTGAGAAAGATATCAATTTTCCAATGTTGGAAGGTTTTGTCAATTTATAACTAACTTATGTCTAATGATAATCACCACACACATCTATTATTCTCAGTAAAATAAGATACAGAATAGTTGGCTGCAAGTTATTCCAAACCCTTTTGCTAAAGAAATAACAAATATAGAAAGCTTGGGGAAATCCTGTACCTAGCAGAAGAATCTATTTGGGAACGAGACATCCCAAAACAGATCTGGGTGAAAAGGTTATCAAATTGTTCTCTGTGCTTTGAATTACAGAGATTGAAAGTGAAACAATGTTAATGGTAGCTTGCATAAAAGGAGACTAAACAATGGAAAAATAATTTTGGAAGACTGGAATGATAATCTTTTGTGTGACTTTGGCATTTTTCCTGGTCCTACATTGCTATGATATGACTGTGCCATTTCCTTGCTCTGTTTTGCTCTCAATTTTGCATACTGAATACTAGGGGTTGAATTGTATCTACCCCCCCGCCCCCCAAAAAAAGTATGCCGAAGTTCTACCCTCCTCAGCACATCATCTTTGGAAATAGGGCCTTTTCAGGGTTGACTGAGTTAAAACGAGGTCATTATCTGCCCTAATCTAATGGGACAGATATCTTTGTATAAAAAAATTTGGACACAGATATCTATATCTAAATCTAAATCTAAATCTATCTATCTATCTATCTATCTATATACACACACACATGGAGGGAAAATAATCTAGACACACAGGGGAAAAGGCAGCTATGTGAAGATGGAGACAGAGATTGGATTTACGCTGTCACAAGCCGAGCACTGGTCAAGCCTGGGGCTACCAGAAGCAAGCAGAGAGCCACCAAGATTTACCCTCACAACTCTTAGAAGGAACCAGTTTTGCTGACACTTGGATTTTGGATTTCTAGCCTCCAGAACCACGAGACAATAAATCTCCTTTAAGCCACTCAGTTTATGGTACTTTGTTATGGCAGCCCTAGGAAATTAATACACAGAACTTATACCAATCCTGGGAACTCGCAATGTTTCATCCCATCCTTTGCTGCCTATTGGGAAGTAAAACCTCAGAGCCTCTAAAATGCCCTTAACTCCATCCTCCACCCAGTTTCTTCTGCACAACTGTGGATGAATGGCAGGTAAATATAGTCCCTGTAGGAAGAATTTTCACTTGTTCAGGAAGGTTGACCTGTATAAATGATGTGAATTGCATGTGAATTGTGATGCAGATTACTTCACGTCAAGACATCAGGACCGGTAAAACCTTAGACCTTAAGCATCTCCCAGATGAAGGAATATTGACACATCTTAACCATGGTGATGGTGTTGTGATAATAACCAATTCAGAGTGGAATATTGCTTTTCTCCAAAGAAATTCAAACAGGGAGTCAATAACATGAAGCTTCACATCATCTAGTGCAAGATGAAATACTAGCTCAGGCATTGACTAATCAAGATCGTCTTGCCCCTTGTGTTCTTGTGTTGGGAAATAACTTACTTCAGTATCTTTAAAATTTATTCACCTTGTATTTGCACTGATCACACTCATTGAACTGTGGCACAGAGCCAAGAACCATATTTTGAAGCTGAGCTGGTGATAGGCAGACTGTGTCTCAGTCCTTGGAATAAATCCAGCCATCTTCAATATTGAAGTGTTTCTTTATGATGCTCTAGAGACATTTTCATCATGCTGTATTCTTCGTGATATGTCGAGCCCAACCACAGCATTTGAATGCTTTTCTAAAATAGGTAGATTGTCTCAGTAAAAATTACTTGAAACGTTGTTGTGAATGAATGACAGAAAATACCCATGTGGACATTTAAAAAATATAAATAAAATATACCTGTAAAAAGAGAAAATATAAATATTTCAACTTAAAGCATGTGTATGTATGTTCATACTCACACCTATACCCGTATTCTAAATCCAGTTTATACATCTGTAGAAAAAGGAATTTATTTGCATGCTCATGAGTACTTTCTGTTGTCATAGGCCTTTGTCAGTTAGATATTGTTAACCACCACTGCTACTACTGGTAGTGCTACTACTGTTACTTTGGTTGACACAGGAGATGAGGATTTAATTCCTGGGTCCGGAGGATCCCCTAGAGAAGGAAATGGCAATCAACTCCAGTACCCTTGCCTGACCCCGAATGGACAGAGGAGCCTGGTGGCCTATAGTCCATGGGGTTGCAAAGACATGACTGAGCACAGAACAGCACAGTACCTTTTCATGGGTAGTTACTCAGTGCCTGTAAAGTGATAATTGCTTTGTCTATATGCAATCCTTTAATCCCTTTTGACAGGACATATATATCTTTGCTTCCATTATACAGACTAGGAAACTAAGGCTCAGTGATATGAAGGAGCTTGGACAAGATCACACAGTTAGTGGTGGAGCAGGGATTAGGAATCCAGAGCTTGTTGACCCCAAAGCTTGCATTCTTATCTACTTTACAGTTTGGTCTCACGAGTACTGTTGGAAGCACAGAGCATCCTGTTAGGACAGGTAAAGACCCTACTCTGAGAGCTCAGTCTTAAGTTGGAAGAGATCAGTGCATACCTGACATACGTACAAGGAAGTGCTGGGGGACAGAACGGAGCAAAAGGAGCAGCAATGGAGAAGCCGCTCCTGGCACGAGACAACCAGTGAGTGCCTTTTAGTAGAAGTAATGAGGACACAGTCCCTTAGTGTATCTCTCATGGAGCCACAGATGAAGACAGAGAGCGTTCTGTGCTGAAGGCCCTGATCCAGGAAATGACCATCCGACACAACACTGCCAGAGATAGGAACGTGCAGAGTGTGCACAGCAAGCAGAAGGCTAGCAAACTTGGGTGACGTGAGACGAGGAAATGGGTGGTGTGGGAACAGAGACAGCTCTCTGGGCCACCATTAGTTAAGAAGAGGAATTATAAGTTAATAGAAGAAACCCATACGTAATTGTATTAAATCATGGCCGCGAATCGTTTGAGGCTCTTCTCATGGAGAGGTCGGGGTCTGTGTCTCCTCTCCTTGAATCTGGGCAGGCTGGTGACTGCTTCAGCCAAAAGAGTATGCTGGAAGTGATGCTGTGTCACTTACGAGGCAAGGTCACAACAGACCCTGCAGCTCCTGCCGCGTTACTCTTGAGCCCTGAGTCTCAAGGTAGAAAGTCTGGTTACCCTGAGGCTGCTGTATGGAAAGGAGGCATACAGGTGCTCCAGCGGATAGTCCCAGATAAGACCAGTGTTATAGCCACTTGCCTTTCTGTATAACGTGTCAGACACGTGATTGGGGCCATGTGCCAACTGAGTTATCACCATTGATATCATGTGGCATAGATGAATGACCCAGATGAGCTCAGCCTGAATTCATGATAGAATCATGACATAGTAAAACTGTTGCTTTAAACTGTTGGGTTTCAGGATCATTTATGTAGCAATAGATAAGTGGAACCCCTAGGTATGGGATTCATAGTTCATTACCCATTTCTGCTCATCAACCTGGTGGAATAATTGCATGTGGAGCTTTGGGGTGAGATGTAGAACAACAGGGGGCTCCATCATGAGATGGCTTGAGAGGTCTCAGACTATGCATGGCAGTTTTATTGAATGACATTGGTGATATAGGAGAGCAGTCTGCCTGGAAAAGGAATGGATTGTGAAAGCGGAGACTCAAGCCCTGGGCTAGATCTCTGTGGTTTGGTCTCTAGCTTTAGTTCTCCAACTGACACACTGTTGGAACTTGGGCAAGTCTTGAAAATTTGTTAATACTTGGTGATAATACTGTCTCTATTTACCACCTAGGGGAGGATGTGTGGCCTTAATAAAAATATGATCTAGTATGTGTAAAAGCAGAATGTAGGAAGCACTGCAAAGAGCATTACTTCGTTGATCCAGAGAGCTTCATTTATACTGCTGCTTTGACTTATCACATTGTACTCCCTACTCCTTACACCTAGAATAGGACAAAGGTTATAGTAGGTACTTAATAAATATTTTTTGAAATGGCTTAGAGTTGTACTATGTAAGGGAGAAGATCAGTTAGAGACTAGTGGAGGTTTTTTAGAATGTTTGTAGTATAAAATATGTTAGACATAATCCATTCCCATCCATCTTAATTTTCTAATCCACTCAGTTGTTGTTTAATTACTAAGTCGTGTCCAACTCTGTGGGGCCCAGTGTACCTGTAGCCCACAAGGCTCCTCTATCCATGGGATTTTCCAGGTAAGAATACTGGAGTGGGTTGCTATTTCCTTCTCCAAGAGATCTTTCTGACCCAGGTATCAAACCTGGAAGTCCTAGAATACCATATATTTGAACCTGAGAAATATTACTAAAAAACCAGATGAAGCCTATCATCCAGTGGTTGCAGTGGATGCCTTACCAGTTCTGCCTTAAATATAGTAAGAAGACATGGAAAGAGAGAAAGATAAGGAGAAGAGATAGAGACATGTATCATTTCACTGATTAATGAATACAGCATTGTCCAAAGTTTATGGCCTGGAAAATCCAGCTGCTAGAAACACTGAACAGAATGCCTTGGACCCTCTGAAAAGCTACAGAGGAGGTTCACAGGCCAGTGCTGCCTTGTCCAGTTAAAGAGTCACCGTGAGCCTCTCTGGTGCCAGACCCTACTCTAGCTGCTCGGGAGAGTGCCCACCGCTCGGTCTTATCCCTCCCGCGGGGAGTTTACAGTCTAGAGGGAGGGTGCTCCCTTCAAGTTGTCTGTGAAATTCATCTGTGAAAGAATGTTTCAGTTGCTGTCCTCCCCCCCGCCCCCAGTACTTTCTTCCTTCTATAGAGTTTGAGAAATCTGCTTATAAAATCAGAATGCTATTGGAAAGTTGATCAGAAGGGTAGAGCCCTTCCTTCCGTTTTCTTCTTCCTTTTTGTCATTCAGTTCTTCCTCTGTCAAGTAAGGATTAATAGTTTCTTTTACGGTGTTTGGAATAATTTTTAAAAATCCAGAATGTATTTATAATAGAACAATGCCTGCAATGGCAGCCAGGTAAATATATCCTCCCCACAGTCTCCCTTTTCTTTTCAAAGGTACTGAAGAGTTCTATTTGTCCACAGTGTTCTGAAATTTGTGCAGCCCTCACAAGGATTAGAGATGTATAATATTTCTGTGGTTTGACTCAGTTTCTTACCTCTCTGCAGAAGTGGGTGAAAAGAATTAATTAGTATTGAAAAATTTAAAGAGTGTCTAAAGATTATCTCCAAATAGCTCTCTTTGATGATCCCTGAAATTCCGTCAGAAATTTATTTCCTGGAGGTGTTTGGTTTTTAGACTGCCTATTAAAATGCAAAATTTCTTTAAGCCAGAAGGAGGCAGCGGCGTGCAGTGGAAATGGGAATAAATGTTAAGCCATACAGACCTAAGTTTAAATACTGAGTCTTCTACTTTGTTGCCTTGGGAGAGTTATTTAACTTCCTGAGCTTCATTTTTTTTTTTTTCCCCTCCCTTGGGCAGTTGTCATAAGGCATACAAATAATGTATGCAAAATGGTAGATGGTCAATGAAGTCAATGAGTGGTGGTAAATATGCATGAACTCACATCAGCTTAAACTACCATAGGGTAGGTATTTAGGGAAGGAAGAGCAAACTAGAGTAAAGAAGGCCAAAAACGAAGGTGGACAGACCTTCAAAGGGCCTCGCTGTGGCTTAGCTGGTAGAGTCCACCTGCAGTGTGGGAGACCTGGGTTCAATCCCTGGGTTGGGAAAATCCCCTGGAGAAGGGAAAGGCTACCCACTCCAGTATTCTGGCCTATAGAATTCCATGGACTATATAGTCCATGGGGTTGCAAAGAGTCAGACACGACTGAGCTACTTCCACTTTACTTCAGACCTTCAAAATATTGCTTGAGTCATAATTTGTCTAGAGCAGGGGCTCCATGAACTTGAATGGGAAAAACTTAAGTATTTTTGCTAAATTCTAACTGAAATTTAACACTTCCTTTTATTATGTATATATAAGCAACAAACCTCAATGATATCGGCAGTATCTCTGAATTTGTCACCAAATCATAGATTTTTAAGTAATATATTATAGTGGTTGCGGATATTTCAAACTACTTAAAACATAAGATAAATATTATTTTTGCTGCTGACACTTGCTGATATATCAATACAAAAGCACAAATACTACTATTCCACAAAATTGCTTTTAAAAGTGTTTTTACAACATTATTTCAAGATGATTATCTCCTTTTGCAATCTTACTCATTTCTTTTGTGTATTCTGTAAAGGGGTCCATACAATTCCACTTCCAAAAGAATTGAAATCAGGATCCTGAAGAGATATTTGCATTCCCAAGTTCATTGCAGCACTATTCACGATAGCCAAGATATAGAAGCAACCTAAGGGTCCACTGATGGATCAATGGATAAAGAAAATGAGGTTTATACACACAATGGAATATTATTCAGCTTTAAAAAAGATAGAAATCCTGCCATTTACAATCACATGGATTTATCTGGAGGGCATTATGCTGAGTGAAACAAGTCAGACACAAAGGGATCTGTTACATGCTGTTGCAATTAAAGAAAAATTGGTACAGCCATTCCGGGGTGAAAAAGGGGTTCCATAGCTATTACTGGATGGTTAAAGGGGGCCATGGCAGAAAAAAATTAAAGAAATTTTTTGTAAAGCAAAACCAGCTGACTAGTATAGCTAATCAGAGTCACTGAGGAGTTTATCTCTTTTGCTGATGATTTTTGTAACAATAGGGGATTCTTACCACTCTGGCCTTCTATAAGCCAAGGAAAGGGAATGGGAGCTATTCTCTACATCTCTACCTCCACTTCTGTCTCTCTCTCTCTTTATATATATATATATATATATATATATATATATATATATATATTTTTTTTTTTTTTTTTCCCTCATTTTCACATCCAGGAGTGACCATTGTGGACAAATATGAGAATTGGATCAGTTAAATGCATTACAAAGAGAAAGTTAAAAAGAAAGGTTGCTACTCTGTTTGACCTTGAATATCATATCTCTTTCTTATGAGTAGGGAGGAAATATTAAGTTATTCCAGTAAGGGGACTGAGACAGACAAGTTTATTATTTTTACTGAAACAGTTGAGACATTCCAGGCCCCTCATCTGTAAGATGGTCAAGACATAAAGGGGAATGCCTTGGGGAGTTTCTACCAGGTTCCCATAGCTTCCCCCTTGACCTTCCTGGGTTTTTCAGGTGAATTTTATTTGGGGGTAGCTGAAAGGGATACTGAACACTAGTAACAAAGGCTCCTCTCAAATGCTGTGATTGATAAAGCAGTGGAGCAAGGCTAGGAGACTGAGGTATAGGGCTGGGTGCAGAGAGAGGGAGAGAGAAAAGACCAAGAAATGTCACATGCAGTTTGATCTGGAAAGAACTCCAGACTAGTGGAATTCCACCCTAGACTGGTGGCTTCAGTCTTTTTTGCTCATGCATTCTGTAAAATGAACATGAACTTGGGCAAACTCTGGGAGATGGTGAGGGACAGGGAGGCCTGGCGTGCTGCAGTCCACGGTGTCGTAGAGTTGGATATAACTGGGCAACTCAACAACAACAAGTCTGTACAATAATTTTGGAAGATCCTTTGTGAGTTGACATCTAAAATTTTTTAATCATAAATTGAAATAGTTGCAAAGAATATTTTAGCTGATGTACTGAATATTATATCCATGATTAAAATGGTATTTTCATCAAAACTTTACAGCTGCAGATTTAGCTTATTAAATTTATGGAGAGTGTCCATCACATAAATTAATTGGCAAAGCTAGTCCTTATTGTCAAACCATTCTGCCAAATTGGATTTCCTTTCTGTCAGAAAAAAATCTTATTTCATTTTTTCATTCAAATAAATGTTGACTGAAACCATTTGGAACCTTCTTGCTTTGAATTCTGACTATAAGAAAGGAAGGAAGGAAAGAAAATAGTGAGAGAAGGAAGAAGGAAGAGGCTTCATGAGTGTTTCACCTCCCTTCAGTATGTTTCTTTTTGAAAATCTCCTACTTTTCTCTCAAAGGACTCTCCCTCAGGAAGAAGTCCTGGAGGTTTTCTCACCTCAGGACAATGTACCTGAGTAGACTGTGGTGGTGGTGGTGTTCATTTGCTAAGTTGTGTCCAACTCTGTGACCCCATGGACTGCAGCACACCAGGTTTCCCTGTCCTTTACTATCTCCTGGAGTTTGCTCAAACTCATGTCCATTGAATTGGTGATACCATCCAACCATCTCATCCTCTGTTGCCCTCTTCTCCTTCTGCCTTCAATCTTACCCAGCATCATGATCTTTTCCAATGAACTGGCTCTTTGCACCAGGTGGCCAAAGTATTGGAACTTCACCTTCAGCATCAGTCCTTCAATGAATATTCAGAGTTGATTTCCTTTAGGATTGGCTAGTTTGGTCTCCTTGTTCTCCAAGGGATTCTCAAGAGTTTTATCCAACACCACAGTTTGAAAGCATCAGTTCTTCAGCACTCAGCCTTCTTTATGGTCCAACTCTCACATCTGTACATAACTACTGGAAAAAACCCACAGCTTTGACTAGATGAACCTTTGTAGGCAAAATGATGTCTCTGCTTTTTAATATGCTGTCTAGCTTTATCATAGCTTTTCTTCCAAGGAGCAAGCGTCTTTTAATTTCATGGCTACAGTCACCGCCCACAGTGATTTTGGTGGGTGAAGAGTGTGCTTTTCTTCTGCAAAGTAGGAAAAGGACCATTGGGAGAAAAAAAGAGTCCTTGAGACGTGACTTTAGCAGATTAATGTCAGGAAAAAGAACATGCGGAAGTTGAAGACTTGGCAATTGATTTTCCAAAGCTCCCCCTTCCCTGCAAAGCCCTTAGAAAGTCTTCGTGTATCAGGGCAAATGTCCTCAAACCCCAGTTTGAAGACCACTGAGCTACTTCAACCCATTTATTGCAGTTTGCTCCAATTCATCTTGATAGTTAGTGGTGGAGACCAGAACAATCAATCTATTGGCCTTGAACTGTGCACCGCTGATTCCACCACTGCTCCAGAATGGCCACAGGCCATTGGAATTGAGGTAGGTGGGTTGAAGCACTGTCAGGAATTAACCAAGCACCCCAGGAATTAACCAAGTTGAAATGAATATTTTTCTTTGTAAATGCCACATGGCTAACCTTTTTTTGTTCCACAAAACACAAATGCCCTGGCTCTGTTCTGTTTTCTTTGTGAGAAACACTGCCTTTGTTCTTGCCGCCCGCTGAGAAGGAGAGGAACACAACTTCTCATTTCTATGCAGTCCTTGCCACGGAGCAGCAGTGTGGAGCGAACGCCTCCTTCGCAACACAGGAGTCGTTTATGTTTGGCGTGCTCAGAGGGAGAAAAGCTGAACAAACAGATAGATCTCTTCCTTCAAGTCGTGTTTCCACACCCCACTGGAGTGGGAAGGGGGTGTCCCATCAGTACTATGCTTGGACCAATTGCAATTTTCCCCCACAGGCGCGAATTTGCATGGAAATTGCTGCTCTGTGTTAGCAGGACTCTTCTAAACATTTCACCCAAAGAATTATACCCAACGTGGGAGTTTGCCCTCTGGGCTGTATCTCTGTTGGACCAGGAAAGTGAAATTCCTCAATAAGAAAGGACTTGCCTCAGGCCTTCAGGTTCAGGAATTAACAGCATGACACTCCAGCAGATTTTATCTATCTCCTGAGTTATTTGTGCAAACTGTTGTTAAATACTGGGGTGGTAGGGAGTTGTAGGATAGGAGGTGGGTTAAGGATTTTAATCTTGTCTTAGTGACTGGAGGAAGTGTTAAAGTATTTCCCCCAATTCTCTGATTTTGGCGGGCAAAAATTCTGACTTTGCTGCAGGTCGGAGGAGGAGCAGAGTGGGAGCCGGGTAGGAAAGAGAGTCAGGCAAAGTAGTGCAGCGACTGCCACGCCTCCACCTCAGCTACCTGGCCCCGCCTCGGTGAGGCTCCTGCCTACTTCATAGCTCCAGGTCTCGCCCTTCTCCTCCCACCTAACCTTGCTGTTAGGAAGGTGCCCAACGTTTGCTGTTTACCCCTAATATGGATGGACGTTTGCTCAGCTTTTTCTGGGGCACAGTCTCTTGCACCTTGGAGGTGGAATGAAGAGGTTGGCCTGAGGTTTCAGCCACCATGAACAGGTGGGGACGCTTTCAGTTTTTATTGTATTTGTTGGTGGATCTCCGTATAGAAGTCATTGCCTACTCTCTCTAGACTCAAGATTGGCCCTGTTTTGGATACCTGTCTTGTAAAATGACCAGAAATTGGGTCTAATCCAGGAAATGGGGGGTGAAAATGCCTGTGTTAACAGAGTTGCTGAGGTGATGGATGAATATCTAGAAAATTCCTTTAGAGAAATTCCAGCCATGATTCCTCACAGGCTGTTAGAGCCCCAGGACAAGGAGGGCTCCAGGCACCACTGTCAACTAACTCCAAAGAGAGAGGTCTGAAGTGTTAGCAGTTTTATGTCTGTGGAGAGGAGGGGTGTTTGGGAACTAGAGTGGATTGAACAGGTGAAGCTGACAGTGCTCGTCACTCCAAGAACTTAAACAGAAAAGACAGCCTATGTATGAGGTGATATCAAATAGAAATAAAAAATAGATTCAAGTATAAACCTTTGAAATATTAATACATCTTACATTCCCTCAGGGGACAAAGGAGTCTACTAGGTGGCTTTTAATGCAAGGTTTAAAAGTTTTGCTCATTTTGATTTTTCATAAATTGTTTTATTTGATGGGGGGTTTGGGTCTTTTTATATAATCATGATAATGGAATTCTGGAAAGTGTACAGCATTAGAGAAGGGAGTGAGGGTTTGGAGTGAAGGAATTAGGATGATGTGAGCAAAAGCAGAAGGGGAGAAGGTAGAGGAAAAGCCACGGGGGATGGGTAGAGGCTGTGTGTGTGGGGGGGCTCGGTTTAAAGGAACAATCTAGTGAAAGGAAAGAAGCAGCTAATCTCAGCCACCTGGCCTCAGGCAGGGCTTGCAAACTAGCCGTCCATAGGTCGCACCTGTGTGTCCATTGGCAAGGGCACATGTGGTTTAAAAATACATTAAAATTGTCAATACCATTTAAAAATTAAGATGCTTCACATTAAAATGTAGGTTTAAGAATTCTCTTGGGAAACCAGAGGAGCCTGCATCACTGACCACAATCATAGCTGGCACTGGCCAGGGCAGGCTGAGAGGTGGCCAGTTCCTTCTGCTTGGGCAGGAGGTCTGCAGTTTGTATGTGCAGTCTTGATTGTCCCTCTCTTGGTCACCTCATTTATTTACATCATCTGCTCTGCCTCTGTGGCACTTAATTTGTGAGCTCTGGACTTGGCATGTCTTGGCATGGGGAAGGGAGGCTGCCCATTGCCTGTCTTCCCGAGGGAACTGCTGACTTCTCTGGTCACAGCCATCACTGTAAAGTACATTGGCCTTAGTTGCTTCTTCTTGTGGTCATCACCACCTGCCCTCTTCCACGCACAGTTCTGTTTTATAGCGTCTCCAGAGGTGGAAGCTTAAGTGAGGCAGGGCACAGACAGGGGTTTCGTGGCCGTACAGTATAGAAACTCTGGAGACAGCAGCTGAGGTACTTGGTTGCCTGAATCAACAGTCATTATTTTAACTCCTCAAGTACCTTCTTCTCAACACCCCCTGCCACCTTCTTTACATCTTCTTCATACTCATGTATGGTTGATCTCCTTTTTATTTTTTACCAATTAGTGTAATTCAGGGAAAGCTAATAAAATGCTAATGGGTGCAAAGAAATAAGCAAATGGTGTGTTACATAACAGTAAATAATAGTAATGGAATGATGATTGATAATGTGAATGGTGTGTTCTGGATTGTTGGGAGAGGAAAGGCCCCCATGGGGCAAGAAGGGTGTTCTATTGGCCAGTAAAGGGACTGAGTTGTAGACATTTAGGAAAAGTCTTTCAGGACAGAGATCCTCCTATAATTGAGTTGGTCAAGGCCAGCTGCTAACGTCTGTGGATCTTAGAAGGTAAAGAATACACATCAGAGCAGGATGTCAAGAAAGTCAGGGAAATGTGTTCTGACGTCTGGGGTGGGCTTGTGTGGATGGTGATCATAAGCTCTGACTGAGTGTGCTTAAGATCAGAAATTGGAAACAGCGCTTTAGGGAAAGGAGTTTACCAGCCTTAAATGCAAATACTGAATTAATAATTTCTACAATAATTAAGTGTATTAATAAAGCTATGAGAAAGAGTAATTGACCTATACCTTAAGCAGTTCCAGAAGTAGTATGAATTGTTTATATTCAGTATTTATTTATAATTAATATATTATATTTAGATGTTTATTCTAAATTATATAGTATGCCAGGAAAATAATCCATTTAAGAAATGCTTCAAAGGATACACAGATGTGAGGGAGGTGAAAACTCAGACCCACATATCTTATTTATTCTCATATTCATGGTACTATGAATTCCATGTTTTGGCCTTGTTGTTATTTTAAATGAACATATTCCTAAACCTCTACATAATGAGGTGATTTAGCCCCCACTTCCAGAAGGGGCTCATAATGGCTTAGCAGGCATTGTGGGCACTCAGATTAGCCTGTCCAGAATACCTGAATTCAAATCCTGTGTTTGCAACCTCCTAGCTGTTAATCCTGTGGATATTACCTAAACATACTAAGCTAATTTCTAAAATGAAGGTAACAATACATAATACATTGGGTGACTGTATTAAGGGATAAATATATCCTTTACATACATATATAGGAATTAAAGTATAAATATGTAAACCACACAGTTTAATGTATGAGACCTAGTTAGTCTTAATAAATGGTGGCTTTTTATTATAAGGTGATGATTTGTATTGCTCTTCCTGAAAGGCCTTTTGAAAGTCTCAGATTCTCTGGGTCAAACTAATTATGAGCCTATCAAGCTGTGTAGCATCTGGATGAGATGAGACTCTGGGCAGAATACACAGAGATGTTGATGGCTATGCCATTTTATTCTCTCTCAACATCTTTGTAAAGCATCCATAAAACGTGTGTTTACTGAAGAATCCCAGTGGGTAGAATTAGTGACGGGAAAGGATGAAACGGATAGTTAGCACCAGATCTGAAACATCAAACAAAAAAGAAGAGAAAGACTCTTTATAGCCTCTGAGCACATGCTTGGTGGAGAAGGAAGGCAGGAGAGAGTGGAGGTGCCTGGACTTCATGCCGGTCCCTGCTGATCGTGCTACGAGAGCGGTTGGCTTGAATACCTTACTGTGGGTTGACCTTGTGCTATAGCTCAGAAGCTCAATGAACATAATTAAGTCAGCAAGCAAACACTGCAACATGGGGAGCTGTAAGGGAACCCTCTGGATTGGGAGCTTTAAAAGAAACTTTAAGACTGGGGAAAGGAGGTTCCGAGGGAGCCGCCCAGTGGCCTGGGAAGTAGCAGTGGCCTTGGTCTTGGTCAGCAGTGGCTGTTTGCATGTTCTGCAGCGTGAGCAGTGACAGGGAAGGGCATAGGGTGGAAACGCAGTCCAGCCAGGAGACACCTGCGGGGGGGTCAGCGACCCCGCCACGTGAGGGCAGCTCCAACCTAGACCGAGGGGTTTGTGGTATCTGCGGGTGAAGGAGGCCTCCTGGGCTCCTTGACTTTGAACAGAACTTCCTCCTAATGGTAGTTGATTTTCTTCTAATAAGCTTTTTTTTCGTGTGTGTGTGATTTATGTAGTCAATGTGCTTGCAGGTGAGGGAGTGGGTGCAGACTTATTGGGCCATCTAAATTTCCTCAGGTTTATAAGTGGGGCTTAGACTGTGTTAATGCTGATATGACCTGCTGGAAGGTATCCTGAGAACCAAGTATAGGTGTTAGAGTGGACATGATTTTGAGATTTGTGGGGTGCCTAGAGCTGTATCGGCCTGTCATCCCTGTCTTATTTCCATGCCTCCACCTTCCTGCTCCGATAGCTAAATGCAGAAACCCCACCTGGGTGTTCAGACTAGCACCAATACCTGAGTCAAACTGAAAAAAAGAGAGACAGAGATAGAATATTAGGTAAATTGTTAGGACCGTCCCTTCTACCTCCTCACCTCTGTGTATGCTTAGAAGCAAGTTGAACTCTGGATTCTGACCTGGGGGTTCTAAGTGTAACCTTTGTCTCAGGGTTCTCGCTGCGCTCCACATCCTTAGTTTGCCCCGGCTCATTCACTCTGCTCACTTGTCCATCCCACTCTTGCTCTGAGGGACTGTTTGTATGTCCTACGTCAGCTGGGCTCCCCACTGCCCCTCCACTGCATCCGGCTGGTGAAGAGAGGAGAGAGACAGTGTGCAGTATTTATTCCTGGAGTCCCTCCCTGCCAGGACCTGTGTTGGCAGTGACTGTTTGCTGACTCTCTCCCCTAGCCCCAGCTGATGACTCTCTAGATCAAAGCCCCTGAGAGGGAATGCCCACAGGCTCCTTCCCCTTGCTCCTTCAGGCAAGGGGAAGGGTGGTAACTCTTCCAGCTCCTTTATTCCAGTTCCAGAGCACATCAAGTCCTTTGTTGGTTTTCTTTAACCCTGCCCCTCCATTGAAAACCATCCCTTCGTGAAACTCTTTCTTTCTCTTTTGTGTGGGCGGTTAGTTGTTCTCCTCCAGGACCACGAGTGAGCCCGAGTGAGCCGAGTGATCCGTCACTCAAGCCCTCGATACCCGTGTGGCTCCCCTAGGCCCAGGCTTATCTCCCTTGCTCATCTCAGTCACTCCAAGGGCAGGGTTTCTACTCTCAGTATCAGGAGCTTCCTGATTGCTCCTCCCTAAACCAAAGCCTGCTTGACTGACACCTGTCTGGTGTCCCCCCCGCCGCTGCCGAACGCTGGCTTCCTCTGCTGAACTATACAGACAGCTCTCCTGGAGCCAAGACCACAGCCCTAAATACTTAATTGCCTCCTGCTTCTCTAGTTGCTCTTTGCCCCGCAGATCTTCTCACATACCCTCATAGCTTCAGCGCCCTCACCATGAGGGCTGAAACCACTGCACTCCTCCCGCTGCTGTGGAGTTCTCCCAGCCAGCTTCTCCTAGTGTGGCTTCTCCCTCCTACCTTGTCTCGGCGGGCCTGTGCTGTCCGCCGCACAGCCTCTCCCTGTATCAGCCAGAGCTGCAGTGGAGAGCTGGCTTTCAGTTAAATAACTCAGGTGGAGTAGAAGCTTTGATGCTGCAAAAACTAACCTCTGATATTGCCCTTAAATTTGAAATGAAGATTTATGAAGTAGAGTTGAAAAGTTAAACTGTTTTTCTCGAAAATCTGAAGCATTTGCCAGGGAACACAAACATATCATGTTTTACTTACCCTGATTTGGTAATATACTATATGTTTCCGAAATATTTTCCTAAAATTGGTAGAACTGAATGAAAATGTGTAGTAAATATAAATGTGTCAATATGTATACATGGGAGTCTATTATAGTACACTCTCTGTGTAAAATACATATTTATCTGTGTTATTGTGTACTTTAGTCACTGAAAACCAGCAGGGCAGAAGGCACTGTACCCTTTCAGCTGGCCCACACACTGTCCATGCACTCAGCAAACAGCCCTCCACCTCTCTACTTTAAGTGGAGTGTATTCTGCAATACACATGTTTATTTTCTGCCATTTGATCTAAAGAATATGTTCAATTCCATAAAGTTACGTAAAGCCACTAAGAAAGTTCTGGACTTGCTGCAAAGACACACAGGAAAAATAACACTCTGGATGTTTGTGATTGGAGAACATTCCAAGGAAGTGGTTGGGGAAAAAAGTCAAGTAGGGATGGTTGGGAGACCTTCGCCATCTTGAGGAACCTAAAAAACTTCCCTGAGAGGATCATCGGAAAATGGTAGGCATGGTTTCTGGAAGAAACAAGGCAGGAGGTCTATGATGACTTGAAAGGGTTGAAGAGAAGCGAGGAGGGTCTGTCTGTGGATGATGACTTTGGTACTAAGGCGGGGATGTTAGTTATTCTGCAAAGAGACTGCTCAAAGCATTGAGTTCAGCCAGCATGCCCATTTCCAGCACTGTACTGACCTGTAGCTAAAGGGTTCCAGGAGTTATTTCTTTTCTGGTTTCTTTAACAGTTACTCTGAGAATGTTCTGATAAATGAAACAAAGGGAAGAAATAGAATTTCCACCTACAGCTAGCTATGGCTATGCAAAAGAGCCAAATAATGCTAGCTATTGCTTTGCAAAGGAGGCCAAAATAAGCAGCTGTCATGCATTCATCAAATTCAGGGCTCTCCCTAGTATTAAATCAACCCCATCAAAGCAGTTTTATTGCTGATGGATAAATGGATGGAAGCAGACATATAGCTTTAAAAGGGCTTGCCATTTGGAGTAGGAAACATGCTGTGAGGCCTGTAGCTTGGCGCCATTCTTTCAGAGCCCAGCAGTATTTACTGAGTAGCTTCCAATTTTGTTGCTCCTGGGCTTACTTTGTTGAGCTACACTATTTTAAGAACGTTCTATTTTCCAGAACTTAAGATCAAACTCAGAACATTTCCATAATTCAGGTGGGTTGTAAAGAGCCATGGTCATTCCCTCAAAATCTTTAACGTGTAGGCCAGTGCATCCCTTGGCTTAGTCTTTTGGTGACTGTAGTAAAAGGAATAGTATCTGGTCTAACTTTATTAGAATAAATTATTGTGTTGTTTCTCTAACTAGCAATTTGACTCTTTAAACATGGGTGACATATTGGAGTCTCTCATCTCACTTATTATTACTGAAATTTAAGTGGGGGTGAAATAAAAAAATAGGCTCCTTTTTACACATAAAGATGAGCAAAGGAAATGTGTTTATTTCCTGGAAGTGATGATGACCTTACATTGATCTACTTATTTTCTTTCATCCAGTCATTATGCTTGTGTCATTAGTGGCAGGGGTTTGTGAATTCACCTGGGTCACATGAGAAGTGGCCTTTTTAGCCCAATGAGTTGAGAACAATGTCTCACCTAAGTCCAGCAGCTACAAAGAGCCATGTTCTGGTCACCTGATCTCCTGTGTCTCTAGGAGGATTTGTATTTTCTAGGGATTGGCAGGCTGAGTAGAGGTGAGCAACAGGAAACCAACTCTCACTCATTCTTGTGGAATGACTTTTTCTTTAGTCCACTGCAAATTTATTAGCTTCAAAATGACATTCAATGTACATTTTCAAGAAATTTTATTGTGGGGCAGTTTGGGTGAATGAGCAGAGTTTTCCTGTATGTTCCTTCTTAACACAGCCTCCTTTCTTAGAAAGGAGCCAGAAATGATGGACCAGATAAAGTCAGAGTGTTAACACTGGGCAATCCAATTTAACCAAATGCAGGACACTGAATACATTTCTGGCAGAAGCAAAAATGACTGACTCATAAATCAGCAAGGATTTTGTAAACATTTCATGTGCTACAAACTACTGTCTTTCTGGAAACTCTGCCATATTTATTCTCATTCTGCCTCTGTCTCTATCCCTGCCTCTCACTTATACACACACACATAAAATTTTGAATAATTACTGGTACTTTTTTATTTTATATTTTATTATTATGGGATCCTAACCCTTTTATTGACTGTGATAACTGCATTAATTCTAGCCATTCCAAATTTGAACTACTTTATATGAATATTAGAACATTAATTATTTTTGAATTAGATCAATAAAAGGCAACAATCTTTATGCTGGGTGGAATTATGATAGAAAACTAATTGTCTCATTAACCTTACCTACAGAACCATTAGCATGGTCAAAAAATCCAGGACAGTATCACATTTTAGTACACAACATTTTTTTAAAGCAATTTACAGCTAACTAGAAATAATTTTCATTTACACAAATTTCTTTTAAAAAATGTATAATAAGTACCAAGTAGCTAATTATTACAGTCTTTCATGATTGTGTCTAGAAAGTATCTGGAAATTTAGCAAATTTGTTCCTGGAATTTTCTGTGGTCCTAAGCAGGTCTTTTAGCTTTTACTTGCAATGTGAAGTATCATTTTTAGAATTGCAAATTTAAGGTAATGAGAAATGTTAAGAGATGAGCTTACCTAACCAATGCCTTTATTTTTTTTTTTCCAATGCCTTTATTTTTAATAATAGCGTACCTAACACTCATATGAAATGACTTGTCCATAGTCTCATAGTTCATTGGAACTTAGGGGCTCAGTGGGTCTTTCTCTGCACCAGCTTGGTCTGAGCTTTCCCAAGAACAGGGGCTTCTTAGTGAAGGTAAGAGGTCCAGGTAGGGGCCATGAAGTTATTGGCTCAGCAGGTTTCATCAGCCTGCCTGTGGTTCCATCTTCCATGAAGTCTTCTCTAAATTCAGTGACAGAGGGGCGATTCGGCCATGTGTTGTTCATATGCTGTTCACTACCAGTTTCCTTGGTCGTCCTTCTCAACACCTTAGCCACCTCAAAGAAACAGAAGCCACTTCTAGCTTATGTTCTCTAAAAGAAGATGATGGTAAATAGGACATTTTGGGGAACTGACAATTTTCGTGAAGAGATCTGGTCGCAATTGTGGGTCTTCTATAACTAGGTCTGCTTTTATATGTAGCCTTGGGCCAATCACATGGCCTCTGGGCCTTACCTGTAAGAAAAGGACACTCCCATCCACCTCAATGGTACAGTGGTAATGGGAGGGCACTCCCACCTCCCCTATTTCCTAGTGGTCTGTGACTGAGGGGAAGTTACTTAACCTCTCGGTGCCTCACTTTTGTCATCTATTAAATGAGGAAAATAAAACAGTACCAACCTCATAGAGTTGTTGTGAAGAATGAATTACGACATGTCAAATACTTAGAGCAATGCCTATGACATAGTAAGCATTCGATATATGTTAGCTATTACTATATAACATTGCTTTGAAAGAAATAACTATATTAAGGTGAAGAATTAGTTATTAGTACCTAAATTGTACATATAAAAATTAGGTTTAGACACATTTCTCATAATATGGGAATCCATTGACACTTGGTAGAAAGGACTTGTTCCAAATATTCCTTCCTCTTCATTTTCTTTCCCCCTACATTTTTTAAATTGTAATTTTTCTTCTTCTCCTTATCTTCTGTTTTTCTTCAATTCTCTGGAAAATGAAAAGTGATCTTGAAGGGGGAAGATTAAATTCTTTCAACTCCTCAGAAAATAGAGGCTATAAAACTGCAATATATTAATGTTAACAATAAAAATAATATGCATTCAAATTTGCAAGCAGTGAAAGCAGAATTAGCCCAGTTCTGCTTTTGGTGTGGCTGATGAAAAGCATACAGGTTTTCAATGATTTGCAGGATGGGGAATGCAATTTGGATTGTAAGCCATCCCTGTGGTTTAGTAAAATTGTTGGGAGTGGGTGTGAAGGGCTTTTTCAAATGTTTCTCTCCTGTGTTTGCAAGTTTGAAATGACACAGAAAGTTTATTAAGTAAATAGGTTAAAAGTATGTTCAACTGTGAATGATATATTGGCTGAGATTAATACTATGTACACAGACTGTTTGGACAGCCATTGTAAGAGTGGGTGTTGTAGAGGCTGACAATGATAAGGATGTGGCCTCTGGGTAACTGAGACTTCTGAGAAGTGACTAGGAGGCATTTGGATAGATTTCCTACCACTTCCTGGTATGTGGCTTCTGTCTAAATTACACAACTGGTTCTTTGAAGAAGGACTCTGCAGGGTACTCTGCCAGCTGTCTGTAGATAAAGGATGGTCTTACATCGAGAAAAGGATCCAAGACCACCAGATAGTGATTGGTCCCCACTGTCGCCTCCACTCCTGTCTGTCTGTCTATCCATTCATTTGTCCATCTATGATCTCAGACTCAGCTGAGATTCAGAGACTATTGTAGGAATTATTAAGAACACACACTAAGTAAGGGAACACAAAGTGTCTTAAGTCACACTGAGGACAAGTTGTGACATGTGTTTGGATACAGTTAATCTCACTGGACTGTTTTATTCATAGTTTAGTAGAAAAATCACTCATATGCAAGTTGAGGAAGTCCCCATTAAAGTTATGTGATTTTACTGATAAGAACAATTCCAGAAATTATACTGAGATTGAGCAATACGTATACATATTTAAATCTCTCAGGAACATGTTTATGCAGGGAAGAGCAGCAGTGGCCTGCTGTATCCATAATCTGTGCGTTAAGGAGCCCCGCAGTGCACATTCACACAGCAGACCATGGCCTGACTTCAGTGGCAATGAGCTGTGGACCGAATGCTCATTGAGAGCTACCAGACGCTTCCCTTTACTTGGTAGTAATAGCTCCAGTGGAATCCTTACACAGTTAGGATCCTAATGGAACAAGCAGGATGGAGTGAATGCATTTCTGCCTTTACTTTGACAAAGTTGTTGGTTTTTCCTTTTAAAAAGGCTCATTTCCATTGGCATTAACCAAACACAAGAATATTCAGAAATCTGAATTGAAAAGGAGAGTTCAAATCTATATTAACAATGCTGCCCAGAATTTAGTCATGTTATAATATGTCATATAATTGTCAAATACTGCTTTGGTCTGCAGACATAATTAATATAAGCTAGTCATTAATAGTGTGATATATAATCCAGGAACCTTTAAGATAACAAAAAGCCAACTAATATTTATCTCTAATATGCTATAATCTTTACTCACATCACAAAGCATTAACAAAGGGTATATCCTTTAATGCTACACTCCCAAGGGTTTGCTTGAACTTTTTTTCTGGTTTAATTAGCTTATTCATTTTAATTAAAGTACAGTACAACATTTACATGGTGTTTAATCTGAAAGTTAATCCTGTTTTCTTAAAAGATTAAGTACAGCAATAAATATAAAATAATGGTGGTTGTATCTCATAGGATTGGTACTTTGGCTGTATGAACAAGTTGTGTTAGAAATAGCAGAAACGTTGATTTTCTCTAGTATTCTTTTGTTAAGACATTAATGCCATGAGATTAGCTTTCTGACCAACTAAGAGCTTCTGTAAAAACCAGATTCCCACCCTGGCCCTCCCCTCCTTCATGGATTTGCACAGCTTTTGGATTTGAGGTGGAACCCAAAGACCTGCTGCAGTGATCAGACAGTCTGCCTTCATTTGTTCATGGACCATCCCCTTCTAGAATTTTCCCTTGCCATACCCAGTTTATCTTGCCAGGGAGTCTGACTTTTTCCAAGAAGAATGCTTGTCTCCAGCATTCTCTTTTAGCCTAACTCTTGCTTTTGCCTTTCCAAATTTACTGTGGGCAAACTTTACAGCAGAGACCCCATCCCTCAGTTCCTTGACCTCCATGTTGATGGTGGCTTTCTCTTCCACTCTGATCTAGCTGCTCATTTCCATGATTGCATTCTAGACTTATTTCCAGCGACTGCATTGCTCTGAAGATGCTTATTCAAATGTGCCACTCTTGAACCCCTACCTCCCTTCCTCCCTGCTTTCACTCAGCACTACTTCATTACGATCTCTAGTCCATCCGCCTCTCCCTTGTCAATCACACTCATGCTATCAAATTTAATTGACGCTTTTAAGTCCACATACTGTTTTGCTTCATAGCAGCATTTGTCAGAGCTGTCAAGTCCTACCATTTTGAAGTACTTTTTTCCTTGTCGTCAGACACAGTATTTAACTAGTTGGCTTCTACTATATTGGCTTTTCTATCCAACTCTGTCTTAAGGAATTCTTCTCTTTTATTCAAACTCTTGGAGAAGGAAATGGCAGCCCATTCCAACATTCTTGCCTGGAGAATCCCATGAACAAAGGAGCCTATCAGGTTAGAGTCCATGGTGTCACAAAGAGTTGGACGCGACTGATCAACTGAGCACAGCACATTCAAACTCTACATAGAATGTTTCAGAGTTTGGGCCTTCATTTACAATGGCATCAAATGAGAGCCAACCCCAAAGTCCTCAGTAGGTAAATGGAGAAACAAAATGTGTTATCTACACATGGAATGCTAGTGATCAATAAAAAAGAATGAAATAATGCTACATGGATAAATCTCAAATGCATTATGCTAGGTGAAGGAAGATTGACAATAAAATTGATTCTTCTTATTTAAAAATTTAGAAAATGCAAGCTAATTTATAGTGACAAAAAGTCAGTCACCACTGCTTGATGCTGGGGGCAGAGGAGGGATGGTCTGCAAAAGAGCCTGAGGAAAGCTTTTGGGGTGATGAAAAGTCCTACATCTTTATTGCATGGTGGTTTCATAGCTGTATACATCAGTCAAAACCCATGAAATTGAGCACATTAAACAGGTTCAATTTTTTGTAAGTTAAAGCCTTCCCTGGTGGTTCAGATGATAAAGAATCTGCCTGCAATACAGGAGACCTATATTCGATCCCTGGGTCAGGAAGATGCCCTGGAGGAGGGCACAGCAACTTAGTCCAGTGCTCTTGCCTGGAGAGTTCCATGGACAGAGGAGCGTGGGAGGCTGTAGTCCATGGGGTGACAAAGAGATGGGCACAGCTGAGTGACTATCACTCACTCACTCACTCACATACCTTAATAAGATGGTTACAATCTGCGTGCTGACAGTGCCTACATTCATGTCCCTAACATGTGCTGTGCTTAGTCACTCAGGAAATTGCTATCTCAAGGAGACCTCAAAATATAATGGCTTAAATAAAACAGGAATTTATTTCTGTTTTCCAGACTTGTCTCAAGGTAGGCGGGCCAGTGCTGGCAGTGTGACTGCATCCTAACGCCAGGATTCCATTTCTGGGTTCCCGGGATGCTTCAGTTTCCATCATATCCCAGCCAGCGGGGACAGGGAAAGGGTCCAAGGAGGGCCTGCACTTCTCTTCTGTAGAGAAAAAGTGTCAAATGGCCATTCTTCATAACAAGGGAGGGGGGTTGGGAAATACTGTCTTTATGTGATCATGTGTTCAACTAAAGCTTTATTTCTATGATAGAAATGAAGAATTGATGTTGAAGAGCAAGCTTCTGGCTTTTTGGAGGGTGTGTGCAGACTTGAGAAAGTATGTTTTTATAGGACTCCTAACTGTCTATGCAGTTTGATTACAAGTGGATTACAAAATCCATGGGTGTATGTGAAGTAAAGTGATTTATTGATGAAGATTTAGAATAATGGTTATAGAAGAGGTGCTTATGTATTTGTATAGTGTCTAATCAGTGCCCAGGCATCTCTTCATGTTCTTTATTATTAATTGCATTGTTCCTGGCTAATTTTGTGTCTCCCATGCAATCAAAAAGTACCAATGTTGTTACTCAAAATGACATGACTCTTCAGAATTTTTGCATTGAAACAGTGTACCTAACTACAGGGCCCTAACAGCATTTATTTCAATGCTGGTTATATTATTACTCACGGTATGGTGTCATCTACCTTGTACCCTCAGATACTGGCTTCCAATGACTCTCTGATTACACTGTACTTCCTTGATGACTACAAATGCAAGTCTTATTCAGAGTCTGAAGGAAAGTGCAAACAATTATTTTCTTGTCGTTCTAAGTTTCCTAATCCCAAATTTGTGGCACACATGTGGAACAACACCTCTTCCAACCATGTCTTATCCTGAACTCTTCAAATTGAAATCACTGTCTTCATAGAATGTGATCCCTTACAATGTTGACTGCAGCTCTGCAGGGGGCAGGGGTGAGGGTTCCGTGGTGAGAGGAGCAGTTCATTTGCACAAAGAGTGTCCGTCCTTCACTTTTCCTCCAGCACAGCTTAAGACTGACCTGAGAGAGCATGGACTTGCCACATCCACGAGGGCAAGAGAAGGCATTGACTGGAAAGGCCTGTTGCTCTCAGGAAGCAGTGGTCTTGAAAACCTTCAAAGAGGATAGTCATTCCTGCCAGTGGGCTTGACAAGTCTTTCATTTCCTCTTTGGTGCAGCCCAATTATGCAGGTTGCTTTTATTTACATGTAAAAGTAACCACCATCCATCTTTTACCCTGCTATTCTTTTTTTCCCAGAGGATAGCTATAGAGAGATGCAGTGTCCTCAAATCTCCTGAATCCCCACGTTAAAGATAAGCACCCAGCCCCTTTAATGGTAAAAGTATGGGATAATGAGGGGAAGCTATAAGCATTCAGAAAAAAATGGACTAACTTCTCATGGTCAGAATTCCAGGGCTGATAATCATGTTCTTTTACTGTGTTAACTGGAAGTCCCTTTGGACTCTTAGATTTAATTTCTAAATGTGGGGTTTCTCAAGTCATTCTAAACACAGAAGACCTCTCAGCTTCTTCAGGAAGTCCCTTCTGGGCCTGGCCAACCAGCCATGGTAGAATCACGGTTGTCATTTTATTTCTGTTGAACAACGTGCAGTCTGAGGCCTGCAATACCAAGTCTTACCATTTTCCATTGGATGGTGGCCTCACCATCACAGCTTTGAGTATAAGAGTCTGTAGATGTCAGTTGTTGTTTTTCTGTCACTCAGTCATGTCTGACTGTTTGTGATCCCATGGACTGCAGTACGCCAGGCTTCCCTGTCCATCACCATCTCCCAGAGCTTGCTCAAACTCATGTCCATTGAGTTGGTGATGCCATACAACCATCTCATCTTCTGTCATCCCCTTCTCCTCCTGTCTTCAATCTTTCCCAGCATCAGGGTCTTTTCTAATGAGTTGGCTCTTCCCATCAGGTGGCCAAAGTGTTTGAACTTTAGCTTCAGCATCGGTCCTTCCAGTGAATATTCAGGACTGATTTCCTTTAGGATTGACTGGTTTGATCTCCTTGCAGTCCCAAGGGACTCTCAAGAGTCTTCTCCAGCACCACAGTTTGAAAGCATCAGTTCCTCAGCGCTCAGCCTTCTTTATGGTCCAACTCTCATGTCCATACACGATTACTGGAAAAACCATAGCTTTGACTATACAGACCTTTGTTGGCACAGTAATGTCTCTGCTTTCTAATATGTCTAGGTTAGTCATATCTTTTCTTCCAAGGAGCAAGCATCTTTTAATTTCATGGCTGCAGTCACCATCTGCAGTGATTTTGGAGCTCAAGAAAATAAAGTCTGTCACTGTTTGCATTGTCTCCCCATCTATTTGCCATGAAGTAATGGAAGGACTGATGCTGAAACTGAAACTCTAATACTTTGGCCACCTCATGTGAAGAGTTGACTCATTGGAAAAGACCCTGATGCTGGGAGGGATTGGGGGCAGGAGGAGAAGGGGACAACAGAGGATGAGATGGCTGAATGGCATCATCAACTTGATGGACATGAATTTGAGTGAACTCCAGGAGTTGGTGATGGACAGGGAGGCCTGGCGTGCCACGATTCATGGGGTCACAAAAAGTCAGACACGACTGAGCGACCGAACTGAACTGACTGAACTGAATGGGACTGGATGCCATGATCTTAGTATTTTGAACACTGAGTAGATGTCAGTGCAACAAGGCTAATGAAATCTGTCATCTGTTACATTTTGCAGTCATTATCCTATGGTGCCTCACAGCGACATCATGGGAGAATAGTTGCTTTCTTCATTTTAAAGATAAGCAAAATGAGATGCAGAAAGATTAAATAATTTTCCAAAGTCTGTCTGACTCCAAATAACTCAGTGCTTGTCTCAATCGTTCTCTCAAAGTGAAGTAATGAAATACAGTTTAGGCATCTCACCCTGATGCCACCAGAGAAACAGGTTTGAATAAGAAATTTTGACTAGCTAGTGCCAAATTTTTGTTTCACAGGCTTCTCGTTATTGGAAGTTGTGAGCTGCAGAAGGAAATATACCTCCTTAGGAGATTAAGCTGGACACAGCCTGGCCATCTGCTCTCTTGGCAGGGGCTGACATCGGCTGCCTTTATGGATAAGGGAGAGGGAGCACGGCATGTCACCAGCCAACAGTGCTGCTGGCAGGGAGGTAGGGAGGCAGATGGACTCCTAAGCTGACTGACTACTGTCAACATCTTTGAGTCCGTAGAGTAGACTTGATGAAAATTGTACATCTTGAAGGAAAGGGATGAGGTGGAGTCTTAGCAGTGAGGCCCCGGTGGTATAGAAAGGGACCCTGTTTGGCCCAGTATCACTTGCGAGGTATTATCCTAGGTGCTGTGATTAGAGCAATAAAGAAGGGAGTATGAAGGGATAGGGGCTTCTCAGATGGTTCAGTGGTAAAGAATCCACCTGACAATGCAGGAGACGTGAGTTCGATTCCTGGGTCTGGAAGATCCACTGGAGTAGGAATGGCAACCCACTCTAGTATACTTGCCTGGAGAATCCCATGGACAGAGGAGGCTGATGGGCTACAGTCCATGGGGTCACAAAGAGCTGGATATGACTGAGCACACATAAGAAGATGATGGGGTAGAAAGGCATTAAGTTTTTTATTTTGTTAACTTTTTCTTTTGTATTGGGATAAAGCACAATGTTATGATAGTTTCAGGTAACAGTGAAGAGTCTCAGACACACACATACATGTATCCATTCTTCCCCAAACACCCCTCCCACCAGTTTGCCACATTACATTGAGCACAGTTCCATGTACTATACAGTAGGTCCTTGTTGGTTATCCATTTTAAATATAGGAGTGTGTACATGTCCATCGCAAACTCCCAAATGATTCCTTCCCCCATCCTTCCCACTGGCAACCATAAGTTTGTTCTCTAAGTTTGTGAGTCTGTTTCTGTTTTTTAAGTAAGTTCATTTGTATCATTTCTTTTTAGAGTCCACATATAAGCAATATCATAGGATATTTTTCCTTCTCTGACTTACTTCACCCAACATGACAATCTCTAGGTCGATCCATGTTGTTGCAAATGGCATTGTTTTATTCTTTTTAGTGGCTGAGTAATAGTCCATTGTATATGTGTACCACATCTTCTTTATCCATTCCTCTGTCAAAGGACATTTAGATTGCTTTCATGTCTTGGCTACTGTAAACAGTGTTGCAATGAACATTGGGGTGCATGTATTCTATTGGATCATGTTTTTCTCCAGATATATGCCCAGGAGTGGGATTTCAGGCTCATATGGTAGCTCTAATAGTTTTTTAAGGAATCTTCATACTGTTCTTCATAGTGGTTGTACCAATTTACATTCCCCCAACAGTGTAGGACTGGAAAAGGCCACAGGACTGGAAAAGGTCAGTTTTCTTTCCAACCCCAAAGAAAGGCAATGACAAAGAATGTTCAAACTACCACACAATTGCACTCAACTCACACGCTAGTAAAGTAATGCTCAAAATTCTCCAAGCCAGGCTTCAGCAATACGTGAACCGTGAACTTCCAGATGTTCAAGCTGGTTTTAGAAAAGGCAGAGGAACCAGAGATCAAATTGCCAACATCCGTTGGATTGTTGAAAAAGCAAGAGAGTTCCAGAAAAACATCTATTTCTGCTTTATCAGCATGCCAAAGCCTTTGACTGTGTGGATCACCACAAACTGGAAAATTCTTAAAGAGATGGGACTATCAGACCCCCTAACCTACCTCTTGAGAAATCTGTATGCAGGTCAGGAAGCAACAGTTAGAACTGGACATGGAACAGCACACTGGTTCCAAATAGGAAAAGGAGTATGTCAAGGCTGTATATTGTCACCCTGCTTATTTAACTTATATGCAGAGTACATCATGAGAAATGCTGGGCTGGTGGCAGCACAAGCTGGAATCAAGATTGCCGGGAGAAATATCAATAACCTCAGATATTCAGATGACACCATCCTTATGGCAGAAAGTGAAGAAGAACTAAAGAGCCTTTTGATGAAAGTGAAAGAGGAGAGTGAAAAAGTTGGTTTAAAGCTCAACATTAAGAAAACTAAGATCATGGCATCTGGTCCCATCACCTCATGGGAAATAGATGGGGAAACAGTGGAAACAGTAACAGACTTTATTTTTTTGGGCTCCAAAATCACTGCAGCCATGAAATCAAAAGACATTTACTGCTTGGAAGAAAAGCTATGACCAACCTAGACAGCATAATACAAAGCAGAGACATTACTTTGCCAACAAAGGTCCATCTAGTCAAACCTATGTTTTTTCCAGTAGTCATGTATGGATGTGAGAGTTGGACTATAAAGAAAGCTGAGTGTTGAAGAATTGATGCTTTTGAACTGTGGTGTTGGAGAAGGCTCTTGAGAGTCCTTGGACTGCAAGGAGATCCAACCAGTCCATCCTAAAGGAGATCAGTCCTGAACATTCATTGGAAGGACAGATGCTGAAGCTGAAGCGCCAATACTTTGGCCACCTGCTGTGAAGAACTGACTCACTTGAAAAGACCCTGATGCTGAAAAAGATTGAAGGCAGGAGGAGAAGGGGACAAGAGAATGAGATGGTTGGATGGCATCACCGGCTCAATGACATGAATTCGAGTAAACTCTGGGGGTTGGTGATGGACAGGGAAGCCTGGTGTGCTACAGTCCATGGGGTTGCAAAGAGTTGGACAATACCAAGGGACTGAACTGAACAGTGTATGAGGGTTCCCTTCTCTCTACACCCTGTCCAGCATTTATTGTTTGTGGATTTTTTCATGATAGCCAATTTAACTGGTGTGAGGTGACATCTTATTGTAGTTCTGACTTGCATTTCCCTAATAATTAGTGATGTTGAACATCTTTTCATGTGCCTCTTGGTTGTCTGTATGTCTTCTTTGGAGAAATATCTATTTAGGTCTTACACCCATTTTTCAGCATGGTTGTTTGTTTTGATGCTGTTAAGTGTCATGAGCTGTTTATAAATTTTGGAGACTAATCTTTTGTCAGTGACATCATTTGCAAATATTTTCTCCCAATCTGTGTGTTGTCTCTTTGTTTTGGTTATCATTCCCTTTGCTGTGCAAAAGCATCTAGGTAGGTCCCATTTGTTTATTTTTGCTTTTATTTCCATTATTCTAGGAGACTGATTGAAAAAGATATTTCTGCAATTTATGTCAGAGAGTATTCTGCCTATGTTTCCTCTAGGAGTTTTATAGTGTCTGGTCTCGCATTTATGTCTTCAATCCATTTTGAACTTATTTTTTGTGTATAGTGCTAAAGAATGATCTAATTTCACTTTTTTACATGTAGCTGTACAGTTTTCCCAGAACCATTTGTTGAAGAGACTATCAGAATGATGTTAGGTTTTAATGGACACATTTATTTAATTATACTTATGATCAACTCCATGATGAAAAAATAGAGAGTTATTTGATTGCATGTAGTGGGAAGATCTGAGTTTGAGTGTGGAGTGGGTTTCAGGGAAGTATTCCCTGAGAAAGTGGCATCTAGAGTAAACCCTATAGGTTGTTTGTAACAGATGCTATAGATCACTCACGGAACACACACTTCCCTTCCCTTTCCTTCATTAGAGGCTCACCCTCCTCTATTAATATTTTTATGTATCCACCTTCCTATGTCTACCCATGTGCTTCAGCAGAGGTAACCCCAGGATATTGGTCTTGATTTATCTGAATCCATAATGGTGGTCCCAGCGCCTTGCCATTGATTGGTTTAGGCATGTGTTAGGGCATATGTTTTGATTCCGGCTATTGAGACAAAAAAGAAGTCTGTTAGAAGAATTTTGGCAATGGTTTCCTCACTCTTTACAAGGAAGAGGTGACCCTTTTTGCCTCTGAATGTTGTCATGTCGGACATTGAGTGGAGCTCGCTTGAGAACAAGTCCCACTCACTAAAAGTAGAGCAGGAAGACAGAAAGGATCTGGGTTCCTGTTGGCTTCCTCAACTGTACAAGTCAACATGGAGCATCTCTGGCTTAAATGAGCCAATTGGGTCTGAGTTTTGTTTCTTTGCACCTGAAGAGATAACAGGAGTTATCCAGATAATGAGTATGACTGGGGAAGGCCTCTCAGAGGAACAACTCATGCACAGCCCTGAGGTGGAAACAGAAAGTGGTTCCATGTGGCCAGAGAGCAGTAAGTGAGGAGGCAGGTAAAGCTGGAGAGTTGGTGGGGGTTAGATTGTGTCACTATCATCCTTGGGCGTTAGATAATAATTTATATTTGGGCTCCTTACAGACTTACCAAGCTTATATTTCTTCATTTGTTTTGGATGATTCCAACCGAACACTAGGTGATTTTTACTTTTATTTCTGTACAGTGGAGAATGGAAATAACTATGTACCTTGATGGTCTACAGTATGAATAAAACTCACTAGTGATCACTCACTTCTCTAACTCACTTGGCTTATGTAACAATAGCCTGAAATGGTTCCTACATTGTTGCTTCTGGACTTGGTATCTAGTGGGAATGCCTGAGGGTTACTCAGTCTTAGTGGTCCTTAGCACTTAAGTTTTTTCTTTTTTTAATTTTAATTTTTTGGGCCACTCTGGGTCTTCATTGCTTTGCACAGGTTTTCTCTTGTGGTGAGTGGGGGCTACTCTTTGTTGCAGGGCTTGGGCTTCTCACTGTGGTGCCTACTCTTGTGGAGCACAGGTTCTAGGTGCGTGCTCTTCAGTGGTTGTAGCATATGGGCTAGTAGTTGTAGCTCACTGGTTCTAGAGCACAGGCTCAGCAGTTATGGCCCCCGGGTTTAGTTGCTGTGTAGCTTGTGAAATCTTCCTGGCCCAGGGATGGAACCCGTGTCTCCTGCATTGGGAGGGAGATTCTTACCCACTGACCACCAGGGGAGTCCAGCACTGAAGTATTTTGGGTAATGCTTTAGAGGGTAGTTATGTTGGTTGAGTTTGTTATTATGAAGCTGGAGATCTTTGAGTTCTTTGGTCTAGAGATCTCAGGGAGAATGTGGAAGTTCCATAAAATAAAGAGGATGGAAGTGCAGTGGCCCTTGCAGAAGAATTCCTGTGTGGTTCTAGCAGGTGGGAGAGACCCAGAGGAGTTGCAGGTCCAAAATATAGCTCCTGGTGGTGTGATTTCCAACAAGCTAGAGTAACTTTGACGTGGGGCCTGTGTGCTCAGCTCAACCTTGCCCTTTGTCTTTGGCTTTTCTGCATATGTGGGATCTTCAGTCATTTCTCACCAGACTCCGCTGGCTTTCTGCCTCTTCTGGAAGGTCAGCTTTCTCTGGATGATAGACTGCAAGGTCTGGGCTCTGGATTCCCCATGCAGTATTGTGTCCATGAGCTCAGGCTTTGGAAGCAGAAACTCTTTAGCAGCTGTGTGAACTTGAACACATTATGTAACTTCTTTAAGATATCATTAACTCATTTGTAATATGCTTAGTACCTAACTCACAGAAGTGTCATGAAGATCAAATGAAGTAATCTATGGCAAGTGCTCAGCATAGTATGGATGATGTTCAATCTATGACAGCTAGTATTTACAGTCATTATTGCTTGTCATCACTGCCATCGGTATTTGTGGGTTGGGTCCTGATCCTTGGAATGAGGTATGGAGGACCCTGACAGCTTTACCATTGTCGTGGTTAATACAAAACAACTATTTATTGAGCTAGCTACCAGTCACTTTGCTAGGGCCTGGGGACTGAAGAAAGCAAAAACAAACAAAACAACCCCACAATTTTCTAAGTTCCGGAAGAAATAACTTGGCTTTACCATGAGTGTTCATCTCACAATATGGTCTAATACAAGAATATCATTGTGATTGTTAGTCTGAATTGTAAAAACTGTAACTGTAAAATTCTTTCAAAGAAAAGTTTCCTTGCAAAAATATTTAATATTTTGATTTGTGTTCTTTGATGGGTGTATTGAACCACCTAAATTTACAGATTCAATACATGTGCCAGATATTCAAAGAGGCTGATTTTCTTTCTTTGTTTTTTTTTTTTTCCTTGGTGTGTATAGACCCTTCTGGGATGTCTCTAGCATAAGCACAGCTCTGAGCAAACCTTTCTTTGCAAACTCTGTTCTTTGTTTTACTTCTGCCAGAATATTGAACGTTTGCCTGGTGAACATTCCCTGAAATCAAAATGACTTATTATCAGGCTTCCTTTGCTTTTGATCCTGCTGCAGGATGGTGTGTTTTCCTAATGATGCAGAATCTCTCGTTAAGTTCAGGAAACAGGATATAAGGATAAGTCAATTGACTCAATTTATGGACATAATAAAACGGTCCCTATTACCTTCAGCAGTCAAGGCAAGACAAGGTGAAACACAGTGTTGTAAAGTTATTATGACAAAATAGTTTAGTATTTACCTGACCAAATAAAGTGAAAATACTGCATTTATTTTTGAAGCGGCATTTCAGACATTATGACCTAAAATTAATAGTGGTAGATGATCATTTATTCTGTCGCACAGGGATATTGCAGAGTTCACTCAAAGCCAGGAATATCTGCTAGTAAATCATGGCAAGCTAAAAAAATTTTTTTGAAGTATTTGCTTGTGTCTGCTCTATGTCTACTGTTGGCCCCACCGAGCCAGTGTTAACAGCTAGGACATTTCTTTTTCCATCTTGTAATATAATTAAAAACAAATTTAGAAGCAGAATAGATGTTTTGTATGTTAGAGTCCTGTTAGTTTTGGGGGAGGCATTGGCAGTGCACACAGCTGTTTCTGACAATTATAAATTCAGGAAAGAAAAGGGGGAAAGAAACCAGATTGACCAAATATGGTTGTTTTTGTCTTCCAGTAGGAAGCAAGGCCTTGGGGTGGCCTTAGCAAAGATAAAGGTAATCGAATATTTTTAATCTGCTGTATTTTAGAAGAGATAGACGTGAATCTAAGGGAATATAGAAGATTTCTTGTAGTTAAAGACATCTAAAGAGTACATATGGTATTAGTAGCTTATGGAAATACTTGAGGTTTAGGCTAAATTTCAGTTTATTTCTGGCTTTTGGTAATTTCCTACACTCTGGAGTCTATAGTCTAAAGTGATTTTATGTTTTTGAATTAAAATGATCCTGTGACTTCAAATAAGGTAAGCAAGACTTTGAATGCATGGAGCAAACATGAAAAAGTCTTAAGCTGTGCTTTGAATATCAATCACATCATCTGTTTGTATATGTTGTGAGTTGCAGAGTGACCAACAGTAAGATCCTTCAACTACTTGCTAGTTATGGCCTGCGTAAGGGCTACCCCTGACAACTCTATTTACTATTGCATCTGGCCATGATTCCTTCACCACTCTCTTCCCAATCCATTTTATCCCACAAGGCTTTTTCTTTTTTATATCTCTATCACCTCCTAACATCCTACATAATTTACTTTTTATGTTTGATTTTAATTATCTGCCCTCACCATCTCCCATGCAGGGCTGGGATCTTTGATTTGTTCACCAATGTATGTCAAGCATCCAGAGCAGTGCCTAGCACATAGTAGATGCTCAATAAATATTAGCTGAATGAATGCATCCTATCCTTTTTTTTTGCCTAAAACTTGATGATAGGTTTCACTGACCTTGTGATAAAGTATAACTTCTTTGGGTGGCTGACATGATCCGGATTCAGATAACCTATCCAAATATATTTCTTTTCATTTTTCTCTTGAATAGTTCCAGCTCTATCAAACCTTTCAGCCTCTTTTGTTTGGGTTTTTGGACATGTTGATTCTTTTGTCTGGAATTCTCTTTGCCCTTTCTTCCTCACTAATTCTGATTAGGTTTCTAGAACTCAGTTTAGATTCTTTTTTTTTTTCCCAGTAAGCTTTGCCTGGCCTTCCAAGTCTGGGTTAGGAGCCTCTCCTATGTGTCCTAAAGCGCATCACACTTCCCTTATCATAGCACATATTATATTGGTAAGAACTGCCTATTTGTCTCTTTCTCCTTTAGGCTATAAGCTCTATGTGAGCAAGAGCCAGGACTGCCTTGTTTATAGTTTTCTTTGTATCAAATACATGGCCTGGTAGCTTGTAGGATGTTCATTAAATATGCATCAAATCAGTGAGTTATGAAAGGAAGGGTGTAAAACACAGACATCAACTAGGATCATCCTACCCAGTACAATCTGGGGAAGGCTGGCCAATGCCCTTGCCTAAGGTGTTTGGACTATCTCTATGCGTATTACTTTCTGCCCTGTTTTCCTTTTTATATTGAATTCTTATTGTCTCTTAACTTAGTATAGTGTAGTATAGGGCAGGTGGCCTTGGGGCTCCACTATCTAAGCTCAAATACCACCCCTGCCATTTACTAGCTTGCTAACTTCTTTCTGCCTCAGTTTCCTTATTTGTAAAATGGGGATGACTTTGTAAAAGCACCTACCTCATGGTCCCTTATAAAAATGTAATTCATTTGTACATGTAAATTACAAAGAATTTAAGATACAGTAGGTTTAAAAATTTTCACTGTCCTAATCAACTAAATAAACACAGCTGTTGCATTTATCAGAATATTCATGGAAGACTTGTGGGTTCTGTGGTCATATCACAGCAAATACATAAAGACATCTCTGTTGGGAAAAGTCTTCTTAACTATCCACCATCAGGATTTCTCTCCAGTGCACTTCCCAGCAAAAGGCTCTGGCCTTCAGCTCTCTCCTGGTACCTCTCCCTGTCTTCTGCCTTTACCTTTGCATAACCTACACCTCTGTGCCCCTCTCTACAATGATGGATGGAAATACCCAGTTCTTCCCTCTGTCTCTTTTGCAATACACTTAAGCTGTACTGCTCCAGGCTGACTTCCAAACTGGACTCCACATCCATCTTTATATATATATATATATATCTCTTATGCCAATGAGTTGGCTATATCCAGTTTTAGTAGATACTCATCTTCAACTTAATAGGGCCATTTTCCTTGGGAGGCAGCTGCAGTTTTATTTTTGAAAACTTTTTTATTTTGTGTTGGGGGATAACTGATTAACAATGTTGTGATAGTTTCAGGTAAACAGTGAAGGGATTCAGCTACACATAGGAGGGAGGCAGCTGCAGGTTTGTTTTTTTTTTTTCTTTTTGCAGCTGCAGTTTTAAATGGCAAATCTCTTTTCTTCATTACAAGTAGAAGGAAAAAATAATGGTAAGTACCTTAATAGATATGTGTGTGTGATCAATAATCACATTCTTTGGGAAGCAGAAAACACTAGGGGCTAGTGAATCCTTTGTTTTTTCTTATTGTTTGTTTTTATTTATTTTTTGGCCATGGGGCATATGGGATCTTAGTTTCCTTATCAGGGATCAAACCTGCACCCTCTGCCTTGGAAACGAGGAGTCCCAACCGCTGGACAGCCAGAGAAGTCCCCTGAGCTTTTGCTCTTGAGACGACAGTTTGCTTTTGCATGAACAGCACTGTGTGGGGGGCGGGGGGGGGGCCAGGGGGCCCCCTTACTCCAGAGAAGTAGCCTTTTGCTTTCCTTCCAGAGAAGTCCTTGCCTAAGTGCAGTGTTGGAAGCAGCCACATTAGCAGAACTGAGCTGCTGCAACATTGTAAACGCCAGCAAATAAAAGTGTCAGCAGCCTGGGCTATGGGAGGCTGGCAGGGCCTGGAGTTTAGTGCCGCTCTGTCCACATCCGCATTTCTAGGGGGCTGGTTCATATCCAGCCCACATGAGTAGTGATTCAAAGTTATTTCCTACTGGTGGCTCTTCCTGACCCCTGGGAAAGGTGTTTGGAGGTCTCTAGCCACAGCCCACCAGGGAGGAGGCATACCTGCTCAACTTGACCTGCCCTCTCTCTCCAAAAGGGGGCCCCATCCTAGGTAATGGATGGCATTTTGAGTGGTTGGCGGAAGCTTCCCCACCACTGCCTGTACTGATAACAGACTTTTTGTATTATTTCTCATGGGACCCATAATCACATGAAAAGAAATGTAAGAAGACTTGTTTTCTTTTCACCACTGGATGTATTTATTTACAAAGAGGGACTTTAAATGGCCAGAAGCACATACACTTACTGGTAGTAAAACTCCCTGTGATTCACTGATTTCTCGGGCTATGTGCGTTCTGCAGCGTTGGGGCTTTGTAATATCTCAGTGCTCAGAGGGGAGTTCCAGCCATTTCTGTCTTGTGCCACTGGACAGATGAATCCTCCATTTGGTGAGTGTGGCAAAAGCAAATAGTGTTTTAGACCATAGGGTACTTTTTACATTTTAATTTGGGAGAAAAATGCAGCTTTGGCTCTTGAAATTGTGTAAAAAAAAAAATGTTTATTTCTGTGTAGTGGGTATTCAGTGGTCTGGCTCTCAAAGCTCATTCACCTGCAAAAAGTCCTGGTTGTGTGACCAGGGAGGTTTCACCAGGATGAGGCCTCGGGAGAGACAGAACTCAGACTCCCACAGTGCTGAGCACTGTCTGTAATGGGCGTGTTAATGGCTTGGAAACCACAGGCAGCCATTTCAAATGGTGTTTTCAAAGAGTTTTTAAGGCATGGGAAAACGCCTCAGATCATTAGTAAGTAAAGGAAATGAGCAGGATGCAAAATAGTCACCAGTGAAGTTGCTCAGTCATGTCCGACTTTTTGTGACCCGGTGGACTGTAGCCTACCAGGCTCCTCCATCCATGGAATTCTCCAGGCAAGAGTACTGGAGTGGGTTGCCATTTCCTTCTCCAGGGGATCTTCCCAACCCAGGGATCGAACCCAGGGATCGAACTCTCCTGCATTGCAGGCAGACGCTTTACTGTCTGAGCTACCAGGGAAGCCTAATATAGACACAGTGTGAGCTAAACTCTGAAACAATAGGTTTCATATATAGTAAAGGGTTATTGTTCAGTCACTAAGTTGTGTCTGACTCTTTGAGACCCCACGGACTGCAGCACACCAGGCTTCCCTGTCCCTTACCATTTCCTGGAGTTTGCCCAAGTTCATGTCCATTGAATTGGTAATGCCATCTGGTAAGCCAAAAATGCCCTCAGTGGGTGGCAAGTTTAGGAGGTTATTTAGTCTTATGTCTATTAATAATGTCCAGTGATTTCTAGGTTTCCTACAGAGAGTAAATATTACTTTTAAAATCTGCATAAAATAAATGTTTATTTAAAAAAATACAGTGGAATAATCTACTTCTATCGGTGCCAATTTAAAAAGGGTTTAAATTTTTGCAATGAGGCAAAACCTTTTATTATTCCCTTTTATCATTCTCTGTTGGGAGGTAAAAAATGGCCTCATTCTCTGGCCAACTCTTGTGATTTGCTGTGTATATTTTCACTTAAGAAATAATGATGTTTCACATATGACCTAGATTAGAACATTTGTGACAGATGCCAACCTTTTGGGGGCAAATCAGAACCACTTGGTTTTAGCTTTGATGCTGAAGCTTTTATCTTTTTATCTTAAATCAGTGTGATAAAATTCTACAGGCAAAAATTACAAGGTATATGTGTGCAGCACATATATTTACATATAAAAATTTGCCAGTGTTATTACTGTTATAATAAAATCTTATTTAAAGATGTAATCAAGTAATTAAATATTCTAAGTTACTGACCTTTTATTTTTGACATTTGATTATTTTAGAGAAAAAAAGGCAAGTTTCTTTATCAAATAACTCCAATCTCCTTCCTTTTTCTCTCACACTAATATATAAAGGTTTAATGGACAATTAATAAGATATATCTTTAGTCCATAACTATTCATCCTAACTTCAAGTACCTATCACACCTCCATTTAAGTTCTAAAATAGGAATTCTGGAAGTGCATTTTGGCAACAGATAGTTCCATGACATGTTAGTGAAAAAAGGGTTCTGAGCTCAAAAAATTTTAAAAACACTAGGGTACTATACCACCTCCCAACTCCATTCTCAATGTATATACTTATTTTAAATTCTCTGAAATATTCTGCAGTGAAGAAATCCTTTAAACTCTGTTTAAACCTGTTTTTCCTAAACTTAGCCAACCAGAATATTCAGATGTACTATTCCCAAAGCAGTGCAGGAATCTGAACCATCAAAGAAATAGCAAATGATTTTCTTTTGCTGTACTAAAATAAAAGGAAGAGAGTAGACAGATAAAAAATATATATAAATAACTCAAAAAGGCTTTATGCTTAAGTCATAACCCTCTGCCCCAAGCTGTTTGATTAACTGTAGAATTCCACTGATTCTGAAGTGACTGTAGCAACCATTGCTTTAATTCAGGTCACAGAAGCTCTAGAAGCCAGAGTATAGGGTCATCTCTGATCATTTCAGTTTGTTCCCTAACTTAAGGGTAATGCTTGCAGCAGCTGCAGCGCTCTTCTGTGATATTTGCTGAAGAATGTTAGCACAAACACTCTGCTCTTTTTTGTTTTATCTCAGGTCTCACAGTGACCACATGAGCACAGAGGATCTCCTCGTAACAGTGTTTGCTTATCACTTATGAGGGTAGGTCAGTGGATGTCCATTACAACAAGTACACGCTTGGTCTGTTTAAAGGACAGTTTTTAGACTTTGCTTAGCAGCAAAACTTTGGAGACATTCTTTGAAAATGTCGTTGACGTCTTCTGGGTCAATTCTGTGATGCTTTTCAAGAACGGTGGCTGTATTTGTTTGTGCAGTACCTAATGTACTGGAATCTTCCATTATTATCTCTTGATGCTTGTGAAATCAGTCCCTGCACTTACTGAAGTGTGGGCAAATCCATAAACAAAGAGAAGTGGTTGGGATGTCATAGCTGTTTTTACAAAAGGTATCCATGACAAGGCTAATTGATTCAGGGGACTTTGTTTTCAATAAAGGAACAGCTATTAGTTTACTGTCGATCTTAATTATTCCATCCATCAACCATTTGTTGCCCTGGGCAACTGGCATCATCTTTCTTGCTTGCTAATTTTAGCTCATTTTACTTAGTGAGGTTTGTTTCTTTTGTTTCATTTTTGTGGATTTGGATGAGGAAAGAAGGACCTGACATTTCTATGGGTGAAATTATAAGCTGTGCTGTGTTGAATTCACCAACAGAAGACATTTATTTTTCTCTTAAAAAAAAAAAATAAGACTGCCGGATTGAAATTCATAAACTGTGTGTGTTTTTGGGTACATGTGTACAGATGAACCAGTAAATGAACATAAATTATATGAACCTGTAAATGAACATAATCTAACCTACTTGCAAATAAGTCAAAATAAGTGAGGGAAAAGCATAATTACCCTTGTCAGAGATTTGGTCAAGGTCTCAAAAGACTCCTGAAGTTCTGGCTCTAGGAATTAAAATATGCCCAGTATTTTTTTTTTTTTTAGTTATGTTACTTTTAAATTAGTCCTTGGTTTTGTTTTGCTAACCCCTAAAAACCTTTCCATCTTTCTTCACATCTCCCCATTGCTTTCATGTGCCTGTATGTATCTTTGCCCTCTCTGCCTCTGCAGAGCACTGTCTTCCTGACCCCTAGGAATATATGCAATTTGGACAGAGGGGCCTTTTAATTGGAGCCATAGGTGATAGGAAGAGAAGCAAAAGACAGATGAAACACAATAAAATACTTCCAGAAAAAGAACAACTGCATGGAAACATATTTTGAGATTTTGTCAAAAAGTACAACAATGATAAAATTGCATTTAGATTTTTACTTGTCTGAGAGGTAACCTCAACTTATTTGGAGACAGCTTTGCTTATGGTGGGGAACATATCGTAATTGCTTGGTACCTGCTCTTCTTTCTTATTGTCTTCCATACTCAGCATATGACTATGCTATGTAGGTCTGATCATAACTATGTAGAGTTTTCTGGGATAATCAGATAAAACTTACAACAGGCCACTATAACACACTTAACTAATATTTCTTCTCTCTCTTTTTAAAAAATATTTATTTATTTATGGCCGCACTGAGTCTTCGTTGCTGCTCATGGACTTTCTCTAGTTGCTGGGAGCAGGGGCTACTCAGTAGCTGTGATGCTCAGGCACCTCACTGCGGTGGGTTCTCTTGTTGCAGAGCGCTGGGCTCTACGTGAGAGGCTTCGGGAGTTGCAGCACACAGGCTTAGTTGCTCTGAGGCATGTGGGGTCTTCCCAGAACCTGGAATTGAACCCATGTCCCCTGCATTGCCAGGCAGATTCTTAACGACTAGACCACCGGGGAAGCCCCTAATGTTTCTTCTCTCTTTTGGCAGGATGGCAGTCAGCTAACAGTTCCCAGGTCACATAAATGACTCCTGTCTTTGTCAGATAGTCTCTTTACTGCAAGGAAAAGAAATTCACTTAAGGAAGCTCAATTTAAAAAGTGCTGATTAGGAGAAGGAAATGGCAACCCACTCTAGTATTCTTGCCTGGAAAATCCCATGGATGGAGGAGCCTGGTAGGCTACAGTCCATGGGGTTGCAAAGAGTCGGACACGACTGAGCGACTTCACTAAAACACTCTAGGGCTTTCCTGGTGACTCAGCGGTAAAGAATGCAATGCAGGAGACGTGGGTTCCATCCCTGGGTCGAGAAGACACCCTAGAGAAGAGAATGGCTACCCACTCCAGTATTCTTGCCTGGAAAATCCCATGGGCAGAGGAGCCTGGCAGGCTACAGTCCACGGGGTCATAAAAGAGTGGGACACAAAGTTTAGTTTAGCAACTATACACAAAGACATGCTAACAGTAAACGGACCTTATGGCTCGCTGGTAAAGAATCTGCCCACAATGCGGGAGACCTTGGTTCAGTCCCTGGGTAGGGAAGATCCCCTAGAGAAGGGAAAGGCTACCCACTCCAGTATGCTGGCCTGGAGAATTCCATGGACTGTATAGTCCATGGGGTCACAAAGAGTCGGACACAGCTGAGCGACTTTCACTCACTCACTCCCTTTGGCATAATCAGAAAAATAAAAAGAGAATTGAAAAGAAAAAAAAAAAGTGCTGATTAAAAGGGCATAGAGCCAGTCACATGGAACCCAGTGATGGGAAATGTTAGCTAGGCTTCCTGGAGACTAGAGCACCATTGAGGAGCTACTCTCAATCTCTCTGGTTTTCTCTTTGGGCTTGTATATTCTTACATTTATATTTTTTCTAGAAATATACTCTATTCTCTGTGGCAGGTAAACTTTCTTTGCAAGCTCTTTAAGTTGTGCCCTCTTGCCACTGTTCTATATGATCTCAACTTCTTATCTATTACCATCTGATGAACTCTCACTGACTTTTTATATCTGTTAATTCAAGTGGATTATCGTTGATCTCCCCTGATCGGAGTATAAACTCTATGAAGGCAGGAGTCATAAATGTTTTGCTGATCAGTATATTCTCATTGCTAAAAAGGTTCATGACATGTAGCATGTATGCAGTGGATTGGTGAGTAAATGTTAACTCCAATATCTGGATTTCCTGAGATTTGTTTCTGTTGTCTGATATGTTCTCATCTCTTGGTTTTGGTTAAATGGTCTCATAGTTAGTGCTGAACATTATATATGAAAGATTGAAGAGAGCGTTTGAAGTTCTAGATGATGTTGTTGTCCCCAGAGAGGCTATATTTTTGCTTCTGATGCTTGGACAGAGCTATTAGGATAGAGGCTCATTACCTTAGTTCAATCTGAAATTGAGCTAATTTAAATTTGTGTTTCAGTCTTTACAGAGATTGTTTATTTCTGGTAAGGCCTTGTTCTTAGGGTGTGGCCCTTCAGTGATGCCTAAGGAAAGTCTGGGGTCTTTCCAGGACCCTTATTCTTAGTGAACCCTGAATTCTAATTTTGTTGTTTTAAATAGCAGAAAACTGAAAGCAGAAAGCTCTTCTCAGCATTTTAGCCCCTTTGCCACTACTTAAAATGCCTCAAGAAGAAAAGCATTGCCAAATGTCACTCCTGTCTCTGTGCTTTCCTTTTCTTCTCTCCAAGATCTTGGCCCTCCTGTCTTGCGACTTTAGTAGTTATTTTGCGGTTGTTCAGTCTCTAAGTCGTATCCAGCTCTTTGTGACCGCATGGACAGCAGCACGCCAGACTTCCCTGTCCTTCACTATTTCCTGGAGTTTGCTCAAAGTCATGTCCATTGACTTGGTGATGCCATCCAACCATCTCATCCTCTGTCTCCCCCTTCTCCCCCAGCCTTCAATCTTTCCCAGCATCAGGGTCTTTTCCAGTGAGTGGGCTCCTTGCATCAGGTTACCAAATTTACTGGAACTTCAGCTTCAGCATTGGTCCTTCCAATGAATATTCAGGGCTGATTTCCTTTAGGATTGACTGGTTTGATCTCCTTGCTGTCCAAAGGACTCTCAAGAGTCTTCTCCAACACCAAAATTTGAAAGTATCAATTCTTTGGTGCTCAGCCTTCTTTATGGTCCAACTCTCATATCCGTACTTGACTACTGGAAAAACCATCGCTTTGACTATATGGACCTTTGTCAACAAAGTAGTGTCTCTGGTTTTTAATATGCTGTCCAGATTATTTTAATGTTTCTGGTTTTGTATTTTAACTTACCTGGTTGCTCTTGGCAAGAAGGATGATTTAAGTTGAGTCTATCACAGCCAAAAGTGGAAGCCAGCGGTTGAGTAAATGAATAATATATTCTAGAGAAAGAATCCGAAGGGCCTATCTTGGATTAGGTGGTTCTGCCCAGCCAAAGGGGATAGGATACTGTAATTCTTGAAGATATACTCTGCTGCAGGCAGGGCAGGCTAAACTCAGGACAAGTTGGATGTGGCCGGCATTGTCAAAGGTTTCCACTTCATATATCTTCATGATTATCATCACTTTTATTAACACCTTGCTTTGACACGTTATGATTTATACAACTCTGCAATGAGTGTTCTCCTCTTGTTTCAATCTTCCAGGGTCTGTGATTGGTGTTTATGTTAACATTTACTCTAATACCCTACTGTGTTTAATCATCTCATCCATAGCCTATACTCCTAAAATATTAATGTCCTAGATCTTATAATGACCAGTTTTCCATTGTTCTCAACACTGTCTCTTTCCACCTGCTTCACCCACCCCTAAACTTCCTCAAGGGCAGGAAAGGCCAGTGTTTGGTCATTATACCAGCTCTCTCTGCCCTCTTCAACTCATTCCACTCTCCATATGTGAAGCTCCTGAACAGTTAATATCTGTTCCTGTGCCTCAAGTCAAGGATCCAGGGGGCTGGAGACTTTGAGGACACAGCACGATGTCTGAGTAGCAGGGTAGAATGAAGGATGGAAGGCAAACTGAGTTTCAGTATGAATTTGTAAGAGGTACCACTTCATATTTTTCTTACTTAAAATATATTGTCTGTGATTCCCTGAACAAATGCTTGAAATGAAAATACCGAGGTGAACTTACAAGTTGATGACAATACATCCATTCTTACTTGGCTAACTGTTTAGAAACTAGGAATAAAGATGAGGAAGAGGTGCTTCAATGGGAAAAAAAATGAACAAAGCAATGAATAAAGAAGAAAGGCTTTTTAATCTTATGTGATCAATTTTGATTCTGCTTATTTTTTCAGTCTGGATAAATTGAGGCTATATCTGACAATACTTTTTGTTCTAAATGGCTATCTAAACTACCACTTAAACATAGCAATAACGTGATTATTATTATAAGAGCTGACACCTACTGAGAATTTAGTTTTCCATATGCATTGTCATTTAATTCTTAATACAACCCTATGAGGTAGGCATGGTCACCATCGCATTTATAGGTGATGGAACTGTCGTTAGACAGGGTAATTTCTCCAAATTTACATAGAGCTTAGTAAGTGGCAATCCCAGTATTTGGAGTCTGATCTCAGATCCCACACTTTGAAATGCTACACTGTGCTGCCTCCCTAGATACATACACTACATGTTAAAATGTTTATTTTATGACTGCCCACATGGTAAGAAAAATACATGGGAAAAATATTGTTTTCTTTAGGAAAAGGGACTGTTAGCATTCCCTTATTTGGGTATTTACTAAACTGCTGAAATAAAGTGCAGTGACTCAGTCAAGATTGATATCTATTTCTCTTTCATATAATAACCTAGAGGAAAGCAGGGGTCCAGCATCATCCAGGAACTGAGTTTCTTCCTCTCCTCTTGTTCTGCTACTCCCAAAGGTATTGCCCATGTCTGCTTGGATGAGTATGGCATTATGCCCACATTCCAACCCACAGGAAGTGGGAATGAGAGAAAGAGTGCAGACTCAGATATCTCAAAATGCCATGAGTTGGAAGTTGCAAGAACTTAGTCACATGACCACAGTTAGCTGCAATGGAGGCAAAGACATGTAGTCTTTATTTAGATGGCTCTGTGCTTTGCTAAAGCTTTCAAGGGGATTCTATTTCTAAAAAAGAGAAGGAGCCAATGAATATTGGGGGACAGTTAACAGTCTGTTTAATTTCCAAATTAGTAATACAAGCAATCATATATTTATGAGTTTGGAATTTTTAAAGTCAGTTGGCATTGGTTATAAGTGATTCTTTTCATTTATAATGACACTATCCTGTCTTGTACATAATTAAGATAATCAGAATAATACTTTAACTTAAAGCAGGTTCTATAGTCTAAATTGGACTTCCCAGGTGGCTCAGTGTTAAGGAACCTGCCTTCAATGCAGGAGCTGCAGGAGACACAGGTTTGATCTCTGGGCTGGGAACATCCCTTGAAGGAGAAAATGGCAACCCACTCCAGTATTCTTGCCTGGGAAATCCCATGGAGAGAGGAGCCTGGTGGGCTACCATCCATGGAGTTGCAAAGAGTCACATGACTGATAGACAGCATGCACTTAGTCTATGCACACAGTCTAAATTAGATTAAAGAGATTACGTGTCATTGTTTTACAGCAAAAGAGATTACAAATACCATTAAGATAAGCTTCACCTTAAGGAATATTTATAGGTACACATTGTATAGGGCATCTGACTAGATATTTGGAATTAGCTTATAGGAATTAATTATAAACATGCCATTTCTTCTCTATTTGATATGTAAGATAAGATTGATGAGTGTACATGCAGAACAAAAGGGAATTTAATAACTGTTCAGCCTCACACCAAGTAGGCAGTCTGCTTTAAAACAAACACAGCACATCAGCATACCAGCTCATGACTCTAAACCTCTGGACTTGATTAGCATCCTTAGGCAAATTAAGATTTCTTAAGTCCCCGGGGGTGGGGACAAACAGAATGCAGTCACCAGAGTACTCACAGCCTCAGGAAAATGATGACATCTAGGACTATAGTTTTTATTTTCAAAGAGGGTTTGCTTTGGAAATTTCTGTGCATGAATGCTGATGAAAATTCACAATGTTCCCAAATAGCATATAAAATAAAACACATTTTTGGGTGCAGTGAGCCTCCGAGTTCCTGCCATTTGCCATTATTTGGTTTGGCTTGGTCTCTCAAGGCAGGGCTTGTGTGTTTTGGTGATAGCACATTCTCTTTTTCCCACATAATTTCTGCAGTCCTGCTTGCCTAAAGCAATCATTAGTTTTAGTTCATGGACCAGGAAGGAGCTTCTCCAGGGATGGGCACTAAAATCATGGAACATGAAGCTGTAAGCATCTCACATAGCATAGTCCAGGAACCCATGGACCAATGAGGGAACTGAAGTGCTAAATCATGGCTTCTTGCCTCGTTCGAGACAATTGGGTCTAGAACCTATGTCTCTAGACTCCTAATCCAGGGCTCTTTCCTAGCCTTACTTGCATTTATTAATTGCAGTTTGGGAGTTTAATCAAAGTTCTCCAAAGTCCTATCTTTTTGTTTAAAACTCATTTAGAATCTAAAAATGCTTGAATTCTCTACTGAATTAGGAATTCCCTGGCATGAGTCTGTCCCAAGGGCCCAGAAGTTCTCACATTGACCAAGGGCTCTATTTTTTTTTTTTTTTTGAGTTGGACATTATTTGCAAGTGAATTACCTATATCCAGTCATTGTAATTGTGTGGATGTGTGTTTGGCAAATTAACTGGAAACATTTAAGTGACCTCAGTTTTTATAACTGTTTCGGCCTAGTACATTTTGTTTTAAAACAGGAGTCTAGACAACTAAAAATCAAGAGGGCCTCATGGTGTTTGAGAGATGTTTGGGTGATGTCACGTGCAGGTATATGGTTGAGGCTGAATAAATATTTGTTGAATTGAGTTTGAGTCCTGATCAGGGAATCCAATCTCTATGTAATTGCTTTGTTGTTGCTTTCAGTCTTGGTGAAAATCAGAAATGTACAACGGAATGAGCACAGGCCCTGGTATGAAGACACAGGATGCTGAATGCCAACTCCACTTATGAGTTAGGACAGGACTGAGCGACTGAGCTGAACTGAACTGAGCCTTCATCCAGTCATTTATGCTTCCAGAGCCCCAGTCTTTTCATCTGTCATGTGGGGGTAAGATCACTTGCTTCACCGAAGGGTTATGTAGCAGGGCAACATTTTCAAGAAAGATGATGTTTGTGAAAGTCTTTTAAAATGGGAGGTACTATTCAAATGTGAGGCATGTTGGTTTTTGTTACTGTTGTGGTAGTTTTATTGTTATATTATTTCAGTTGTACTTGATTTCCAGTTGAGTGGCCCATGTTCTAGTAAGTTAGATTGCTGCAAGGTAGACTAAAAAAGGTATCAAGCTTGACTATAGGAAAGTGTGTTTGAATACATTCATACAGTGATCTGAGAACCCAACAATGCATCATTAGATCCAAGATATCTTTGCCAATTGATGGGACACCTTCTTTGGGTAAGACCTCCACTCTCCCACCTACCAACCTGCTGGGGAGGCCACTCAGTAGCTTCAGAATCCACCCTCCACCCCCAGGAACTAGGCAGTGATGAGTCATATATGACTACCAGCAGACCCCTTCTTTGTTTTCTAGAATATGTGTTTTCTGCAAACCACCTTCACCTCCTGAAGTCCCCACAGCTGTAGGAAGGTGGCCAACAGGACAAACATTGTCCTTGAGCAGTCACAGGGACTTCCCTGTCCTCTGAGCATGCCTGACATCGACAGTCTAAAAGAAACCCTCATCTTGTCTTGGTTGTCTTTGTCTTCTTTCTCTTTTTTTTTGATAATAAAATTACAAATGCAAAAATTTGGGAGCATTTGTTCTAGACATAAGCTCTTCCTTCCAATAGTTACCTTATAGCGCTACCTTTGTCAAGGTTCTTACGTTACTCTTGCTGATTAAGATGGGGAGAAGTTCTTAGTAGAGCTCTAGTAAGAAAGCTGCACATGTGAAAGTTCAGAGGTCATTAGGTCCCTGGAAGTTCACATAGCTGAGGGATTCATTATGTGCGGTACTGAGGCAGGAGAGGGCAAGGGCCAAACAGCCTGGCCTGGCAGATCAGTGAAAGGAGCATGTGGGCAGTGGAGCCACAGAAGTGTGTTAAGCTGGCGATCAGGCTGGCGTTCGATCCTCCTTCTTCTCTGAACCTTTGCTTGGAGACCCGCAGAGCTCCTGGGTCTCTGCACATGGGAACCAGAGAATTGCTGTCTAAAGCCATATGTTCCGGAAGAATAGCTTAGTGGGTAGAAGGGCAAGTGATTTCCTTGAAAGGGAAAAGTAGTAAAGAGGTATTGGAGGCTTTATGGCAGAGGCAAGATTAGATACTTTGAAGTCAGAAGTCAGTCAGAGACCTCCGTCATCAGGGTGCAGTGTGAGGGGCCATGCCGAGAAGTCTTCCCGGAGCCTGTCCGTAGTCACACATGCCTGAACTCTGTGAGAAGAGGTTCCATTCCCATCAGCCATGGCCAGGTCCGTCTCCAGCCTGCCTGTGCTTTTCTTAGCTTAGAAGGACCTGAGCACAGCAATCCAGCTTTACCTCGTAGCAAAGCTGGTTCTAAAATCAGGTACCTACACCAAGACTGTGTGGTTACCACAGGGAATCACTGTGTGACGCAGGCTTGCCTGTATCATAGGTAACCATTCTTGGCCTCTCCAGACAGACACAGCTTTTTGGCATTGAAAACAGCTTTCCGGCTTACATGTGGGCACGCTGGTGATTCTTTAACAAACCTGAGTCAAAGAGGAGATCCATCCTGAAAATCATCGTATGAGCAAGCTCTGTGAGAATAGTGGTGCAAACTCCATAAAAATGGAGTAATTCGAACTTATCTTTGATGAACTTATTTAATATAATTAGGATATTTTATTAAACAATATTGTGACCGAATGAAGACCTTAATCAACAAATTGGAGAGGAAGTGGGAAGAGCTGGAGAACTTGCTTGGAGAAGATTGGAGCTCTTGCTTGGAAGAGCTTGGAGAATGATTTCAGAATTTTGCCTGCGTCTGGCCCTGATTTCTTTTATCCTGAGAACCAATTGGGAAGAAGCTTTCCTTTTGGAAAAGTTAACTGAGGTGTGTGTGACCTTCTACCCCCCTGATTGATTTCTACCCCCCTGATTGTCCCAGAACACAGGGACAGATTTTTTACATGCAATTAGTAAAAAAAAAAAACAACGAAAAACGAGTAGCAGTAGGACCCAAAGTGAGAGCCACAGGGAGAGAAGGAACTTGTCTCACAGGGGATGTCTGCTGACAAAGGAGTGACCTGCCTTTTGGGCAGGTCAGCTAATGCTTTGGCATGGTAGGCAGGCATCCATAGAGATGCAGAGAAGGGCATTCTGATACAGATCATAGTGATCGAGGATACACTTGTGGTTTGGTTGTGGTTTAGTCGCTAAGTCGTGTCTGACTCTTGTTGAGCCATCAGGGAAGCCCTGGAGGATAAGCTTAGACAAGTTCTAAAGTTCCCTTTAATTGAAAGGCTTGGCACTCTGGAGAGAGAGGAAGAGACGCAGGGGGAAAGAGAAGGGGGAGGGAGAAGAACAGGGGTTGGGGTGGGGTGGGGGAGGGAAACAATGACCTCCTTTCCTAATTGTAAATATGCCAACTGAAGTTTAGAGAGATTATTTCAACTCTTCAGTGAACCCTAATTTAATTTCCTTTTCATTTGTTCTCTTTTGTCCTTTTCTCAGTTTGCTGTTACTAGTCCTCCTCCTTTTACTTTTCTTTCTCCTTTTTAAAAGAAGCTAGTAAATAGAAAAATTTTAGTACAGTTTAGTTCCGCTATTGGAAAAAAACTGAGGTAATCTTCTCTGGGGATTTTAGAAACACTGACTCTGATAGAAACCATGAGAATGTGCTGTGGAACACAACTGTAAAATGTGCAGTCTGTTACACAGGTATTTTAAATCTGATGGTTCTGAAGGGTGATTTGATTAGGTAATTACCCTTGTAAAGGAGTAACTTAATCTGTGAGACACTCCCCCAGTAGAAAATTCATACTGCCCTGGTTTAAAATAATTTCTTCACAAATTGCACTTAAAAATAATTGGAAATTTTAAAAAAGCAAATCTAATTTTTCAATAAAAATCAACTTTAAAAATTCCTCCCTGGTGGTCCAGTATTATTAAATATTCTTCTGGATTTTTTTTATCTTGTTTTATTGGAAGGAGAAAAACAATTATCTGTAAACGTAATTTTTAATGCATGGTAATAAAAATAAATGGCATAGTTCTGCCGCAGTTCACCTAAATCTTCTTCCCTGGTGGTCTAGTGGTATTAAATAATCGGTACCACATGTATTCATCATTTGCTGACAGCAAAAGAAAAACTTTGGCATTTTATTGTCTAAAGAAATAGGCATGATGCTACTTAAGCTTCTGGGGAGACATTGCTGATGGTCTGTGAAGAAACCTTCATTTTCCTTGCTGGTTGGGCTGTGCTTTTTGTTAATTTACATGGCAATTAATATAGAACCAGAAACAGGCACTTTTTACAAGGTTGATTTGAGTTCCTCTTGCAGGTTGCCCTAAGAGTCTTTTAGCTTTTTTTTTTTTCTGCATTAATCGGGGCAATGAAAATGTGTTATATATTGTTAACTCTGTGTTGGGTGGGAAACTGTTGGTTGGGTAACACCAAAAAATGAGCACTGAAGAGTCCTCTTTGCAGCTGTGTTGACGGTGAATTGTTAGCAATCTCAGGAGAACATCTCAGCTTTGGTTCCTAGTGCTTACTCCCTTCAATCGGATGAAGCTGAATTTGTTGCTACAAATTTTGAACTTGAAAATTGATTCATGCTTCTGCTATATGTATTAGAAACCATACCTTGTTTCCTCTTGTGAAAAAAGATTTATAAAAGTTTAAGGGAGGTTAAGTCAGTGCTTTTGTTGGGGTGTGTAATAAATACAGTGGTTATCTACTGTAACTGGAAAATACACTGGTTGTCTGGAGCACACAGATGTGATCTGTGTGTCAGGTTTTAGGAGTTATAATGAAAGGCAAAGTGCTCTCATTTGCATACGCATTTATTTTTACATATTTATTGCCCAAGCAATGAAGTCACTTCTTCCTGTGAAATACATGCCTTATGTAATGGAAGTGATGGGTAATGAAGTAGAGGCATGATGGTTATGAACGGTGATCTGTTCAGTGAGATGACGTTTGTCCCCTTGTGCACCAGTGGAGGCCTCACACCAGTCGTCATTTCTGATACGGCGGCACCATGTTATAGCAATAAACCCTCACAAGGTGTTGAATTCAAATCCTACTACCTTTCTTTATTAGCTGTGTCACACCAAGCAACTTAAACTGCCTGAGCCTTAATCTCTTCACTTGTGAAATATTGGAGGATAAGACCATATACCTTATGGATGCTAAAGACTGGGTCATCTCTTCGCACGATGGCTGGCACATACTAAGTGTTATTTGCTAGTTTAAAAAAATTGTAATGGGAACTAAAACTTTTCATGTTTTGGGGAATCTGTTGCTTTGAATTAGAAAAAAGTTCTTCTCCAGGATTACTCTTGGGTCATTCCATAAAAATGAGATTTTTTTTTCCATAGGGAGATTGTAACCTTGTATATTCGTGAGCTTGTATGAATCAAAACATTTAATCAAGAAAGAGCAGCATGCCTTGAACTCATTTTCCTTAGAAGTTCCTCAGACTGCCTTTAGAACTGCCTTGTTTTGACTACCTTAAAGCCTGGAAAGAGCAAAATGTGGACATTCGACGTTGTCTTAAATGCCCAGAGCTCACCGTGCCCCAAAGAGTCCATAAATTAGAAATGCTCCTTAGGTTGTTCTGAGATGCAGCTTTGATTTCACAATTTTGAAAAGGTGTGATAACTGAAGGAATTCAAAGAAACTTGCAAAATGAATTTCACTTTTTCAGGATCTCAACACTCTCCCCCTCCTTGAACTGGACATGTGGGGGGTGGTGCAGCCCGCTTCCTGAGAAGTCCAACTACATGAGCTGTAGACATTTGCCTCCTCAAAGAGTTTTCTCCCACGCCAGCAGTATAAAACAATTTTAACTCTGATAGAAATCTTTCATTTGTAATGGAAAACATATGTGCCGGGGTTGGGTGGAGTAGCGGCTGCCAAGCTGTGTGTGGCAGGAGTGAATCTCCACTGAGCTCCAAAGCATTCCTGATTTTATGGCAAGTCTCTCCATTGGAGTCCTTATTAATAGGTTTTATGTAGGTGGCTTTTTAGTGATCGACTGCAGAGCAAAAAGAGTTTTTTGTAAAATGTTTGAAAGGCAGCATGCAAGCCCTGGAGGGAACGGGTTTTAATTTTGTGGTGGTTTGATTTTAAATGATATTTGATGGCATGTCTTTGCCTTTAAACTTCTCCAGTTGATGCTAGCAGCATCCCTGGACTTGTGGGGGAAACTCCCTTACAGTGTAGCAATTACTGATTTATGTCCCAGTGATAAGAATGTGTTTTATTGTGGTCATAATATTTGTTCAATCTAACTACTAGGTACTATAAAGTATCATAAAAGCTTCTCCTCTGATCAAATATTACGAAACAAAAGATCATAAGCTGCTCTCGATCCATGCACTCTCTGCCTGTGGTATCTGTGGACATGCCACCACAATGAGAGGGCTGACTGTGGTCTCAAGGGTGAATTTCTGTGCCCTCCAACTCTTATTTTACAGTCAGCTCCCAATAGAGGTCATTTAGTCATATCTGATGCTTTCTTGTCATGTCTTGGACTCTATTTCAAGACTATGATCTATCCTTTTATAAAAAAGTTTGCACAGTGAAGGAAACTATAAGGAAGGTGAAAAGACAGCCTTCAGAATGGGAGAAAATAATAGCAAATGAAGCAACTGACAAAGAATTAACCTCAAAAATATACAAGCAGCTCATGCAACTCAATTCCAGAAAAATAAACGACCCAATCAAAAAATGGGCCAAAGAACTAAACAGACGTTTCTCCAAAGAAGACATACAGATGGCTAACAAACCCATGAAAAGATGTTCAACATCACTCATTATCAGGGAAATGCAAATCAAAACCACAATGAGGTACCATTTCACACCGCTTAGAATGGCTGCTATCAAAAAGTCTACAAACAATGAATACTGGAGATGGTATGGAAAAAGGGAACCCTCTTACACTGTTGGAAACTAGTACAGCCACTATGAAAACAGTGTACAGATTCCTTAAAAAACTGGAAGTAGAACTGCCATATAGCAATCCTACTTCTGGGCATACACACTGAGGAAACCAGAATTGAAAGAGACATGTGTACCACAATGTTCATCACAGCACTGTTTATAATAGCCAGGACATGGAAGCAACCTAGATGTCCATTGGCAGATGAATGGATAAGAAAACTGTGGTACATATACACAATGGCATATTACTCAGCCATTAAAAAGAATACATTTGAATCAGTTCTAATGAGGTGAATGAAACTGGAGCCTATTATACAAAGTGAAGTAAGTCAGAAAGAAAAACACCAATACAGTATATTAATGCATATACATGGAGTTTAGAAAGATGGTAATGATGACCCTATATGCGAGATAGCAAAAGAGACACAGATATAAAGAACAGACTTTTGGACTCTGTGGGAGAAGGCAAGGGTGGGATGATTTGAGAGAATAGCATTGAAACATGTATATTACCATGTGTGAAATAGATCGCCCGTCTGAGCTCAATGCCTAAAACAGGGCACTCACAGCTGGAGCACTGGGACAACCCAAAAGGATGCGATGGGGAGGGAGGTGGGAGAGGGGTTTGAGATGGGGGGACACATGTACACCCATGGCTGATTCATGTCAATGTAAGGCAAAAATCACTACAATGTTGTAATTAGCCTCCAATTAAAATAGATAAATTAATTTTAAAAAAAAGTTTAGACAGATTCTTCATTTCTCATGGCTAGATCTTCAACTTCTTGTCTGTCTTTCCTCAACTTGTCTTGTCTGTCTTGGGAAGTGGTAAATTCCACGGAGTTTTGCTGTCAACAGTTGAACCTGACTTGGCTTCATGTATATTCTATGACCACAGCTAAGGAAAAGGGAAAACCAAAGAGATGATTTTTATCTTTTATTTTGATCTTTTATTATTAGGTGCCATGGAGAATCTCAACTGAGTAGGCAGGGCTATTGCTTTGATGCTAGATGACAACACAAGTTCTCGAGGAAGGACTTCTCATCTGTCTTCTCTACTGTCACTGCTGGAGTGATCTCCCTTGGTTCATATCCTCCAACTGTTCTCCATAGCCTTCTCTGTCAAGTCGATGCACGCTTAGTGATCCAGCCCCTGTTTATTTCTTTAGGTTCATCGTTATGACCACCCTACCTCACCCTCACCATCTATTCTTCCCACTACTCTGCCCTCCAGTCATAGGGAACTACTTGAATTCTCCAACAGATTCACCATGTCATATTCTTCAAATCCAGGATCTTCTGAGAAGCCTTTCTGCTGCCTCAGTGGGCTTCAGTAGCATCCAGTGTGGACCAACCAGAGCTGGACAGGTGAGGGATTGTGTTAGATACTGCGGCAGAACACCTTAAGAGGGTTCTATGTGTTGATTCTGTCCATTTCAATGCACAAGCAGTAAATGATTTGTAAGCTTATTTACCTCTCCTGATAGAATGAAAAGAATCACATTTTCTATATATGCTGCATTCCCTCTTCCACCTTGGACTGGGCAGAGACTACTTTGTTTCTCGGCAAAATCTGCTGAGGAAATCCTAAGTTTGAAGGAGAAGGGTAGAAACTGTTTTGTTGTATAGTTACTGGGGATTCCTTTTTTCCTGCAAGATGTGCTGACTTGCGTGCTGGGTGGTGGATCATTCCACCATTGTTCAGGCCTAGGTGAAGAAAGAAGCACAGATAGAGACAAGGATGAGACATGTTCAAAGGCAGACATTCCTCCTGGGCAGTAATTTGCATTTATCTTTTAAGACTATGTAGGTATTTGTGTTCACAAATGAAGAGTTTACAAAGTTGATTCCTCTATAGAATTCAAATGTAATTTTTGTTAAAGTACTAACAATTCATTATGTTCTAAAAATTAATTATCGAACCTCTGAAAGCTTAATTTGTAATCATTAAGGCTAATAGTCATGGAAGGATCCTGCAAGGGAGTAGGGAGATAGATTGAGGCAGGGTAGCACTGTGGGAAAGCAGTGGGCTTTGGACACCTGCTGTGTGGCCTGAAGCAAGTTACTTGACTTCTCTGTGGCTCAGTTTTCTCATCTGTGGAAATGGGAAATACTAAACAAATCCACTCACTGAGTTGTCATCAGGAATATATGTGTTAATTCATGTAACATGCTCACAACAGTGTCTGACATTTAGCTAATACTTACTGAGCACTTTCTATGATATTTGGGTCACTTATTATTATTTTATTTTAAAGCATCTGCTTGTCTTTAAATTCTTGTAAAGAAGTACCAACCATGTCTGTTTATTTGGCTTTCTCCCCGCTAGACTCTGAGTTCCTTTAGCCATCTTTGAATCCCTAGAACTTACTGTGTAGGAAACATCCTTAATTATTTCTTGAATGAATTAATGAGTAAATGGCAGTGAGCTACTGCTTCTTCCTGCTTTCTCCTTCATCATGGAAGAATGAAAAAGGAGTGTGAGTTCTGCTGTGGTGTACAATTACTCTCTAGGGGTTGTCCAACCGCAGCAATTAAGAATTCACAAAGATGATTAATCTTACATGGCTGTGCTAGTAAAATAACTTTGATAGGCTCATTGAACGGGAATTTCCCTGAAGGGTCATAGACGCCATCTTCCTTCTTTTGGGCAGGTGGTTCTAATATAATGTAAGAATGTTAGCTGTGTACTATTTCTAATAAATCTCCAAGAGAGAGAATCCCTTGTCTTCCTTGGTGCTAATATATAATAATTTAGTGGCCTATATCTCTTAGATTAGGAAAGTCAATGGGTAGTTTTAAAGGCATTAAAGATTTAGGTGAAGTACAATGAAAATGAATGTCAGACTTTGGAATGAATTCTCTTTCAAGTAGCTGTCTTTCCTACTTCAGAGATTCTTTGAAAATAAAGCTGGATAACTATCAATCCTGAGTGGTTTAACTGGAATCCCAGTGAAGAAGAAGTCTATTGATATACCAATTGATGTACATTCATCTGGTCTTTATTGAGTGCCTTCTCTGTGCTAGGCACCATGCTCAGGGTTGGGCTATAGTATTGCATACCGTGCACATGGTCCTTGCCCCTTTGGAGCTTGTACTCTAACGGTACAGCTAGACTTTGAGCAGGCAATTAACAGGGCATTGAATATTTTGCAGAAAATCTCGGTCAAGGGAATCTTTCTGGGGAAAGCTGCTATATAACACAGGGAACCCAGACTGGTGCGACCCAGACAGGGGAGTGGAATAGGGTGGGAGGGAGGCTCAAGACGGGGGTTCAGTTCAGTTCAGTTGCTCAGTCATGTCCAACTCTTTGTGACCCCATGAACCACAGTATGCCAGGCCTCCCTGTCCATCACCAACTGCCGGAGTCTACCCAAACCCACGTCCATTGAGTCGGTGATGCCATCCAACCATCTCATCCTCTGTTGTCCCCTTCTCCTCCTGCCCTCAGTCTTTCCCAGCATCAGGCTCTTTTCCAATGAGTCAGTTCTTTGCGTCAGGTGGCCAAAGTATTGGAGTTTCAGCTTCAACATCAGTCCTTCCAATGAACATCCAGGACTGATCTCCTTTAGGATGGATTGGTTGGATCTTGTAGTCCAAGGGACGCAAAGAGTCTTCTACAACACCACAGTTCAAAAGCATCAATTCTTTGGCACTCAGCTTTCTTTATAGTCCAACTCTCACATCCACACATGACTACTGCAAAAACCATAGCCTTGACCAGAGGGACCTTTGTTGGCAAAGTAATGTCTCTGCTTTTTAATATGCTGTCTAGGTTGGTCATAACTTTCCTTCCAAGGAGTAAGTGTCTTTTAATTTCATGGCTGCAATCACCATCTGTAGTGATTTTGGAGCCCAAAAAAATAAAGTCAGCCACAGTTTCCACTGTTTCCCCACCTATTTGCCACGAAGTGATGGGACCGGATGCCATGATCTTAGTTTTCTGAATGTTGAGCTTTAAGCCAACTTTTTCACTCTCCTCTTTCACTTTCATCAAGAGGCTCTTTAGTTCTTCTTCGCTTTTTGCCATAAGGGTGGTGTCATCTGCATATCTGAGGTTATTGATATTTTTCCCAGCAATCTTGATTCCAGCTTGTGCTTCCTCCCACCCAGCATTTCTCATGATGTACTCTGCATATAAGTTAAATAAGCAGGGTGACAACATGCAGCCTTGACGTACTCCTTTCCCTATTTGGAACCAGTCTGTTGTTCCATGTCCAGTTCTAACTGTTGCTTCCTGACCTGCATACAGGTTTCTCAAGAGGCAGGTCAGATGGTCTGGTATTCCCATCTCCTTCAGAATTTTCCACAATTTATTGTGATCCACACAGTCAAAGGCTTTGGCATAGTCAATAAAGCAGAAATAGATGTTTTTTTGAAAGTCTCTTGCTTTTTCAATGATCCAGTGGATGTTGGCAATTTGATCTCTGGTTCCTCTGCCTTTTCTAAAACCAGCTTGAATATCTGGAAGTTCACGGTTCATGTATTACTGAAGCCTGGCTTGGAAATTTTGAGCATTACTTTGCTAGCGTGTGAGATGAGTACAATTGTGTGGTAGTTTGAACATTCTTTGGCATTGCCTTTCTCTGGGATTAGAATGAAAACTGACCTTTTCCAGTCCTGTGGCCACTGCTGAGTTTTCCAAATTTGCTGACATATTGAGTGCAGCACTTTCACAGCATCATCTTTCAGGATTTGAGATTGCTCAACTAGAATTCCATCACCTCCACTAGCTTTGTTTGTAGTGATGCTTCCTAAGGCCAACTTGACTTCACATTCCAGGATGTCTGGCTCTAGGTGAGTGTGAGTGATCACACCATCGTGATTATCTGGGTCGTGAAGAGCTTTTTTGTACAGTTCTTCTGTATATTCTTGCCACCTCTTCTTGATATCTTCTGCTTCTGTTAGGTCTATACCATTTCTGTCCTTTATTGAGCCCATCTTGGCATGAAATATTCCCTTGATATCTCTAATTTTCTTGAAGAGATCTCTAGTCTTTCTCAGGCTATTGTTTTCCTCTATTTCTTTGCATTGATCGTTGAGGAAGGCTTTCTTATCTCTCCTTGCTTTTCTTTGGAACTCTGCATTCAAATGGGTATATTTTTCGTTTTCTCCTTTGCTTTTCATTTCTCTTCTTTTCACAGCTATTTGTAAGGCCTCCTCAGACAGCCATTTTGCTTTTATTGCCTTTCTTTTTCTTGGGGATGGTCTTGATTCCTGTCTCCTATACAATGTCACGAACCTCCATCCATAGTTGATCAGGCACTCTGTCTATCAGATCTAGTCCCTTAAATCTATTTCTCACTTCCACTGTATAGTCATAAGAGATTTGATTTAGCTCATACCTGAATGGTCTAGTGGTTTCCCCCACTTTCTTCAATTTAAGTCTGAATTTGGCAATAAGGAGTTCATGATCTGAGCCACAGTCAGCTCCCAGTCTTGTTTTTGCTGACTGTATAGAGCTTCTCCATCTTTGGCTGCAAAGAATATAATCAATCTGATTTCGGTGTTGACCATCTGGTGATGTCCATGTGTAGAGTCTTCTCTTGTGTTGTTGGAGGAGGGTGTTTGCTATGACCAGTGCATTCTCTTGGCAGAACTCTATTAGCCTTTTCCCTGCTTCATTCTGTACTCCAAGGCCAAATGGAGGGGAAATATATAAATGTGATTATGACTGATTTGAGCTGATATATGGCTGAGGCTACCACGACATTGTGAAACAATTATCCTCCAATAAAAAAATAATAGAAAAGGGGAGAATTTCACTAAGATAAGGATGGAGGAGTAGGCAGGGGTCAGATCATGCCAGGTCTTACAGGGCACATGTGGTGGCTCTGGATTGTATCCGCTTAGCTAAGTGGAACTGTTTCTCAGAAATCCCTTCCTTATATAATTCTGGGTTAGTCAGCCCACAAGAGAGACTTTGTGGGAGAGGAGGAAGGCAGTTGTGAAGCGCCAGGCATGCTCTTCATGCACTGCAGGTTGGTGCAGGGCTTCATGTGATGTGGTGAATCACGCATGCTCTCTTAAGTCCACCTCATTGGTGTTGGGCAGCACCTGGATCTACTGCTCCTCAAGCTCCCACCAGATCTGCTACTTCCACTTCTTCATGTCCTGGGCCATGAGTAGACAGCTCCATGGCCAAAGTTGAAACTGGAAGTGGTGAGAGACAGACATGAGTTCCAAGGAATGTGTGCAGCCTCTGGGAGCTGGAAAAGGTAAGGAAACAGACCAGTCGCCTATAACATTTCCATATGACATTTTGTGTTGTTTTCTCTTCTACTTCTTGAAATCTCTCCAAGATTATGTTAAACAGTCTCATTTCTGTCTATTTCTAATTCTTAAGTATAGGGTCTACTCCGCAAAGGGAGAAGGTGGCCAGCATTGACTTTGCTAGGTTGTTTTCCTCATCTTTGTCCTTACCTGGACCTCTTAATAGAAGACAAAAGGTAATGCAAGATAAACATCCTCAGAGACATCTTTTTGGTTTGGGTTTTCATGGATTGTGATCACCAAAAGGTTCCTTACCTGCCTCTAGAGGAAAAATGATTGTTTTGGCCTCTACTGTCCAACCAACCCTTTATGTCTTAGAGGACAGTGATAGTTCAAATGCATAATAGTGATTTTCCATTTCTTCTAATTTTGGATTTTGGCCCCTGGAGGTGATGTTAATACCCACGACCAAATAGGAATTTATTGATATCAATTTTCATAAGTCACCTACCAAGTATGCATGCAAACCAGTAACCTGGATGTTGGAGACATAGTATCCCATCACTCATCCCTAGATCCATAATCTTCCTTTTCTCTGCTTGCCTCACCTTCCTTCCTCTGGGTAATAAGTCAGACTGGTCTAAGTGTGCTGGTGCGTTTACTCATTTATTTAACCAACATGTCTTTCTATTATATGCCAGCCAGTGAACAGAGTATTGGGGATGCAAAACCCAACAAGTTGGGGTTGTTATGTTACAGCTTCTATTTTAGTAAAATTATAGACAAGTCATTAGGCAGTTTTAATCCAAAGTAGTAAGGGCTATGGGAACACATGTGAGGAAACCTAACCCAACCTTAAGGAACCTGGAAGGTTGAAATCTCTTGCAGAGGACTGAAAGAGTGAGGGTGAGAAGGTGAGGGAAGGGGTGTGGAGGGGAGGGAAGGAGAGGAATCGCATTTGCTAAGGAGGGAGTATTCCTAGAGCATAGTCAGAGAATATTCCAAGGGAACAGGAAAACAGGGAAGTCTTCGGCTTGTTCTTTCTTTGAGATTTGTTGGGGATATGGTTTTTCCAGTATTTTGAATCTAAATTTGTTTCTGGGTGTGTGTGTGTGTGTGTACCTATCTTCTTACCTCTTTTTACCTATTTCCTGCCTAATGGCCTCAGACCCAGAAAAAGAAGAATTAAATAGGGTAAGATGTTGGGACTGGACCCAAATATGCTTTCATTCTTCTACAAGTGCCTGATTATAGTTTCAGGGAGACAGTGATTAAAGACACAAGGGGGACTGTGTCTACATTTTAAGGCACCAACATACAGGGGCAAATGTACTCGAAAATGACCGATCAAAAAACATGGCTCCTGAGGTACGTATGCAGCTGTGACTGGCAAGAACAGAACAGTGATTTTTGTGTCAATGCAGGACAAAGTTGAAGTAACCTGGAATAGACAATTTTATGAAACTTATCTGGAATTTCCAAGGAAGGCTCAGATGATTCAGATGCAGAAGTCCACAGAGCCCAATTTTAAGAAACAATGCTCTGAGAGAATCTGCTTAAAATGAGATGTTTAATTTCCTTTTTTTTTTTTTCTGCGCCTCCATGGAATTGTTTTCCATTCATTTTTGGCTCTTCCTTAAGACATTCCCACTTGATGACATAGAGAGAGCACATTTGCAAATCGCATTCAGGGTGGTGAGAGATAATGAAATTGAAGTGTCAGCAGTTTGCAAAAGGAAGCCTTCCCCCCCTCCCAAGCTCTGTTATTACCTTATTCAATTTGCACTTTATTTTGAAGCACATGTATAGATATAAGCAAATTATTAATTCAAGCTTGTCTTCAATTTTGTGCTTGGCCTGCAAACCTCTAACATCTCTCCCAGTTCCCCAGGCAGACTGCTGAAGGCTTGGTGATAGGCTGAGGCGGGCATATTCATTATTCAATATGAGCTGTAAGCAATTTGATATTTCATGTGCGCATATGGCAGAGCTGAGAGCAAGGTGGGAAAAGTGTCATTCGGGGGAACGCGATCTAGGCTGCTACCATTTTCATGTTTAGCTGAAGGCTTAACATTAGCTATGCTCAGAGGTTCCAAGGTTAAGGATAATTCCATTGAGAATCCTGGTTACAGCCAGGTATTTGTGTCCCTGTGACACGGCCTATTTCTCTGCACAGGAGAGCGCACCTTGAGCCAGGCCTTATGCTCAGCATCGCAGGTTTTGTGTGTTTCATCTGGAGCGCTGAGAATAATGAGATCCTGAGCAGGAAAGGGCAGAGTCCCTGGAAAGCAGCTACACTTGGTAGAGGTGGGGAAATGCCCCCTGCTCCGAGGCTCTGGGAGCATTTCTAGATGGCATCCATGTCGTCCGTCAGCACCTCTGTCCCACTGGTGGGCACCCACAGTGTTTGAAAGAGTCCCGGACCTTATGCAGGTTATAGGAGAAATGTGCCTACTGTCTTCCTTCCTCACACAGCTCAGAGTCTTTTCTCTTTCTCTGTATTTGTAGGTTACCACTAGGCTCTAGGATTATAGAACAAAAAGGTCAGTTCATTTCTTTCAATGTCTCTGGTTTTACTATTTGAAAACTTGGGGTTAGAGAAGTGAGGCGATTTGTCCTGGGACATGTAGCGAGTTAGATACAGTCCAAGGGCCAGAACAATTGAGTGATCTTTTTCCTGAGAGAGCGAATACCCTGGAACATACTGAGAGCTCAGTTTATATGTGCCAACATGAAGTCTTTTGTAAACTGTAATATTCTCTTCAAAAGTTCAGTCCAAGACATGTTCATTTTCAAAACCTTCATCTTCAGACATCAGCAAATGCCTTCCTGGCTATCTGAGAGCTCGTGCCTGCAACTTTTGGAGTTCTGGAAGCTGAATCTGGTGCCTTCTCCTTCTCCCATCCCTCCTGCTTTCATCATGTTTTGTGGGTGGATGGCTCGGATCTTCCATGGTTGCTCTGTTAACTGAATAATATCAGGGGTCACTTTGGAATGAGAGCAATCCTTATGTCTAGAATAAACAATGTGGTTTCTTTAAGCAACAGATCTGCAGTTGATGGTCCAGGTTGCTCCTCTGACTCATTTTGCTTACCAAAGACTGAAATGCCTACTTAATTGGCAAGTAAGGACACTCAGGGCATAAATAGTGCGGCTAAATAATACAGGAGACAGTGGTGTTTTAGGTGAACTGCTGGGGCAAATTAACATAGCACTCTATTAGAGTACAGAGTGAAGTTAGAAAGATGAAGACTTAAAAATCTACTTTCCTTGGAGCAACGTTAAGGAGCTTTTGAATTCCCATTCTGTATTTTCTTTAGCTCTCATTTTTCACCCTAGTGCATGCACACACACATGCAGACACACACCATACTCGCTCACACAACATCTACACACATACTCGCATTCACACACACACACACACACACTTGCTCACACAGACCTCTGCACATATACTCACATTAACACACACACAGTTGAGTCCATTGTTAGACTCCAGATGTGACTCTAAAGCAGTGGTTTTTCCAGTGTGGTCTGAGGAAACCTGTGGGTCTTGAGATTCTTTCAGGGATTCTGTAAAATCAGGCTGTTATTCTTATAGCATTAAAATGTTGCCTATCTTTCTGACTCTCATTTTTCCATAGTGTACAGTGTTTTCCAGAACACACACAACAGGAGCAGGTATGAGAATCTGGCAATTTTCTCTTAAGCTAGACATTAAGCAGATTTGCAAAGATGTAAAACAATGCTGTTATTCTTGGTAAATTTTGTTTTATTCTGTAAAATGTAGCAATTTTACATAAATATATGTCACCTATATAAATATGTAGTGGGTTTATTATTATTATTTTAAAATGAACCAGCAAATGTTTTATACATTTCTCAGTTTTAATTTCTGGTATGGTAAATTTCAATAGTCATAACTCATATAAATAAAAGTTCTTTGGAGTCTTGCATAATTTTTAAAAGTGCAGAGGGGTCCTGAGGCCAAGCATTTAAAAATCACTTCTCAAAAGTGATGAGACTGTTTCTCTCTCTAACAGATGCTGTAGCATACATCAAGTGAGGGTTTCTTCTTTCAAAACAGTCACTTTGAAATCCTATATTCCTAGGTCAGTGATGTCATTGCTCAGTCAATTTTTAAATCTCCCATTTTAGAGCTGTCTTGTTGGCTAGTTTTTTATTTTATCTTCAAACTTCATTTTTGATCCATCATGCTTAATCTCCATCAATAAACTACATTGCTAATTAAACCAGGCTTCAAATGACTTTGGACTCTTTGCAACAGTAAAATCCATCACTCAAGGTACCAGTATCTGGACCAAGTATCAGAAAGATATACCTGAGTTCAGAATACAATTCCTCAAAAGGAGCTACAAAAATATTTTGATAATAGCAGTATCGTGGGAATTTTATAGCTTTCAAGGATTCCGCTTTGAGAGAGATACCTTCGTTGAGAATGTTGAAGTCCTGCCATATTTGTTAAAACTTGATTTCATTATTTTACTGTTTCATCTCATAGCTCGAAAATATAGGACATACACCTAAACGTAGTTTGTATTTTCAAACCAAGTGCATATTTCTATACTAAAATAAAATTTTATAAGCTGTCATATACCTTTTTGGTTGAGTAATAACGGTATCTTATTTTCAGTGCTCTGTGATAACCTTCAGACAGATAAGTACAAGTGAATGCCTTACCCCACTGATGTCTCATAGACCCTCCACTGGACAGGCAGTCTTCTGGTGCTACTTTTATTTTTCCTTGGCTTCACCGAGTGGCTTATGGGATCTTAGTTCCCTCAGACGAGACTTAACCTGTACCGTGGCTGTGGAAGCACTGAGTTCTAAGCACTGGACTGCCAGGGAATTCCCCTGTTGGTGCTATTTTTAAAAGGATGAATTATGTTTTTGGTATTCAGGGGAGGCTTTCTGGTGTTATATTTTAGAACAGGTTGTACACTTTCTAGGAAAGAAAAAGATGGAAGCACGCTTTGCAAATCTTTTAGAAAAGAGAAATCTCAGCATTTCTTGTTAGAGTCATCTTTCACTTGATTGTGTAGCATCATTTGCAGGTGAATTACCCAGGGGAGTTTTGGTGGTGTCCAGGATAAGACTGAAGGGTTAAATGCGATCATTACTCTGAACAATGGAGGATAACCTATTGTGTCTTCTAGAGAGAGACACAGGGTATTGATCCAGTTCCGCTGTGCAGCACTTTGCTTTGCTTATCAGTGAATTTTAAACAGAAAACATCTTGAAGATGCAGGAGCAGAGGCATTTTCAGAAACATCAGGGATAGGCAGGCTCTTGAGTTTACAGTGTAGGAGCCTACACCTACATCACTGAATTATCTAATGTTAGAGTTTTTTTTTTTTTTAATAATAGGAAACTACATGGGTTGATAGATTATAAACTGGCTCATCCATTTACATGCTTCTCTTCACTTTCTCACTTCTCCCATTGCAATCTCTGGCACATGTGATTTACTTAGAGGTACTTGTATATAATGTGTTCAGTGAACATCCCTGAAAACAAAAGAGGAACAGCTGAACACTTCTTCCAGTGTTTCTTTTCTTGAAAGTATTATGTACATTAGGACAATTATTTTGTGTGTCTATATATCATATATTTTGTAACCTTGTGTATATTATGTTTTATTACTTCACAGTGAGCACAGAAGCTCAGGTCAAGTACTATGTTTATAACCAAAGACTGATGTCAGAGTTGAGATTCAAACAGAGTCTTTTTGGCTCCAAAGCACAAACTCTTTGCAGTACATCAAACCAGTTTTTCCTTCCCCAATAAAAGAGTCAGTTGAGATGGAAGTTTGTTGTTTTTTTTTTCTTTTAAAGTGAACTAGTTTAAGCATTATTCTGAAAATTGTATTATGATGAACTGTGATGGTATGTTATGTTTCCCCATAATATCCTGCTTAAAGTCATGACTAGATGGATGATAATTGACTAAGGGGTGGGGAACCCAGATCTTCCCCTGGGGAAGGATCTGTGTTGGGCTGGAGAGGTGAGGCAGTAATTTAAGATTTGTTTTTTTTTTTTTTTTTTAAGATTTGTTTTTAATTCATATATGTATCATATTAATTTCCTATTGCTGCTGCAACAAATTGCCACAAATTTAGTGGTGTAAAGCAACACAAATTTATTATCTTATGGTTCTGTAAATCAGAAGTCTGACCTGGGTCTCAAAGTTAAGGTGGGCTAAAGTTAAGGTGGCACAGAGCTGTGCTTCTTTCTGGAGGCTCTAGGGAGTAATCTGTTTCCTTACCTTTTCCAGCTCCTAGAGGTTGCACACATTTCTTGGCTTGTGACCCCCTTCCTTCATTTTCAAAGCCAGCAATGTTGTATCTCTCAGCTTATCTTCTGTACTCACACCTTCCTCTCACTGACTAAGAAAAGGTCCTCTGCTTCAAAGCATTTGTGGATTAGATTGGTCCTACCTGAATAATGTAGGATTTATCTCAAGGCCCTTTAACCTTAATCACATCTGCAAAGTCCCTTTTGCCGTGTAAGACGACATATTCATAGATCTAAGGGTTCAGGGAGTGGACATCTTTGAGGGGCCCTTATTCTGCCTACCTCATACTTGATATCTAGCTGAGCATGCTGACATGCCCATGAATAGAATGCACTAAGCTATTCTCATGGAGATGCCCGGTGTCAAAATGACAAAGTGAAATGAGTTTAATGATGAATCAGTGACTTCCTTCAGCAAGTATTTGTTAAGCTTATTCAGGACTCAGCATTTGTTGAGATCAGTGTTTGTTTTTTTTAATTGGTAGACATTTTTTAGGGAAATTTTATGTTTATAGAAAAATTGAGGGAAAAGTACAGTTTCCATAGACTGTCTTTCCCCTTCCCCTCATGTTCCACTATTAATGACATCTCGTATTGGTGTGGTACATTTCTTACAATTGATGAACCAATACTAATATGTTATCTTTGAGCTAAAGCCTATAGTTCACTATTTATGTTGTACAGTTCTGTGGATTTTGCCAAATGCATGGTGTCATATATCCACCATTTCAGTATCATACAGAGTAGCTTTACGCCACTGCGATCTGTTTTCCACCTATTCATCCTGTCCCCTTGCCCTCTAGCCCCTGGCAATCACTGATTTTTTTTTTTTTTTAACCGTCTCCACAGTTTTGCCTTTTCCAGAATGTCATATAATTGGAATCATATAGTATGTAGCCTTTTCAGACTAGGTTCACACTTACTAATATGTATTTAAGGTTTCTCCATATCTTTTCATGACTTAATAGCCCATTTCTTTTTGTTTTATCACTGAATAATATTGCCTTGTATGGGGGTACCACAGTTTATTTACACATTCGCCTACTTAAGGACATCTTGATTGCTTCCAGTTGTTGACAATTATGAATAAATATACTATTAATATTTGTATGCAGGTTTTTGTGTAAACATATGTTTTCAACTCTCTCAGGCAAATATCCAGGAGTGTGACTGCTGGATCATACAGTAAGATGATATTGAGCTTTGTAAGAAATTGCTAAGAGATCAGTGTTTTTAACTTAGAACTTCAGAGTAACTGGGGAAAGTTGAGCTGGCAATGCTTTGCTCCCGTTCCCCAAATTTCAGGAAGTTCTGATTTTATGAATCTTATATATTGAGGGTCTGAGTAAGATTGCATTTACAAAAGGATTCTGATGCTTAAAAAAACAGTTTGAAAGCTTTTGAAAACCTAATGTGCTATTACAAATGTCACCCCCCGCCCCCACACCTTCTCCTCTGCTCTTAATCTTGACTGGGAGTGCCTTAGGTGAACTATATTGTAAAGGGGTAATTAGTGGGACTTTTAGATGTCATATTGCAGTGGGCCAAGTACTGATCACACTGGTGAGAAGGCAGACCAACTTCTCCTGGAGAAAGATAACATTACAGATAGAGCAATGAATTGTCCTAACAATAACATATGAGAGTGTTCTGCTACAGAATATAACTCCCCTGGGGCTTATAACTATGCAGCAACTTGTTTAGATAAAGACACACACCACCTACTTGGATACACACCACTGATGACTGATATACACAGCCTTAATTGACTCTCATGTTCCTTCAGACTGTGGCTTAGTAGCTGGGAGTATAGCTACAGAATGGGTTTAAATCCTAGTTTCACCACTGACTTCTCATCTGACCTGGGCAAGTGACTGATCCTCCCTTAAGCCTCAGTTTCCTTACATAAAATGAGGTAATGGTAGTATGTACCTTGTGGGGTTGTTGTGTAGACATAGTGAGAATATGTATGTAAAGCAAAGCATTGCCAGCTCAACTTTCCCCAGTTACTCTGAAGTTCTAAGTTAAAAACACTGATCTCTTAGCAATTTCTTACAAAGTTCAAGTTCCTAGCATATAGTAAGTTCTCAGTAAATGCTAGGCATATAGAAAACTAACTTTATTTTAAACTCCACCTTCTGGTCATTTGTCCCCAAATGATATTCTGATGATGACGTAGGATTAAGTAGGTGATGTTTAATAGCCTTCATTTTATCCAACTCAACAATCCCTATCATTTTGGCAACTGGATTTATTTAACCCCCATCCTCCACTCTCTCTACTTTTCCAGCTCAGTCCCTCTGAGATTTCAGGTCCATTCCTGACTCCAGGCTGATGGTTTTAAGGAGTTCAAGGACATATTCTCACTGATCTACTTTGGTTGGTTTTTGCATCTGGTCGCATGTTGAGCCTGACGGTTTGGCTCTTCTGAGGCTGAGGCCCTGCCATGTGTACCTCTTCCTGAGAGATATTAGAAGAGTTGTTTTTTTTTTTTTTTTTCCACCTACTGTTCTATTTCTGCTGTTGTTTCTTGCCTCTAATCTCAAATTCTCCCTATGCGTGCATATATGCTAAGTTGCTTCAGTCATGGTTTACTCTGTGCAACCCTATGGACTGTAGCCCGCCAGTCTCCTCTGTCCATGGGGTTCTCCAGGCAAGGATACTGGAGTGGGTTGCCATGCCCTCCTCCAGGCGATCTTCCTGACCCAGGGATTGAACCCAAGTCTCTGATGTCTCCTGCATTGGCAGGCAGGTTCTTTACCACTAGAGCCACCTGGAAAACCCCCACAGTTGAGTTGTAAATCTGTTCATGTACACACCCACCCACTCACTCCTTTAATGTCTCTCATTTGGCTGTAAGCTGGATCACCTGCCAGGTCCTGCCCAGACTGAAATACCAGTTGGCACTTGTTTTAATAGTTCTTTGTTCCTTTTATCCTGGTTTAGACATATCTTCAGCTTCACCTTGTATGTATTTTGCAATCTCTTTGCTGAATGTTGGCTCTGACTCTTCCCTAATCTGACCTACTTGGATCCTTTACTGAAACCTGAAATACTGACCATGGACTCCAGTGTTACCAAAAGACATATCCTATAGATTTTTTAGATTGATCAAAAGAGGTAAATTGTGACATAAGGGCTTTGGCAGGAAATAGATGGTATGTTCAAGATGGATGATTGAGGAGAGATTACTAAACGGACTATTTACAAATGTATGGGTAGGATTGGAGAAAATCAACTAAGCATAATGTATAAACTGCTGGGTTAATCCCAGCACAGAGCTATTATACCTCTAGGTCTGATGAAGCAGGGGAATAAGTGGTTACTGGAACCCAGAGAAAGACAGAATGTGTATAAGTAGAGGGTCACTTGACAAGTACCAAATCCTTCTAGTAAAGCATGCAGCCAGCCCAAAGCCACCATGCTGGGAGGCAGTTCATAAAATAAATATCTTTATCTCATTCTCTTCCTTGCCCGTGCTGATGCTCCCAATGGCTGGACACACCCGGATGCCTGAGAGCAAGAGAGCCCACTGGTTCAGTTCACACAGGTCACCCAGGATAGTGAGACGTGTAGAGAGTGGGACCTGAAAAGGCAAACAGAAGCAAGAAGCCCTCAACTTTGCATCATGTCTGGCTACAGATGGCTTTATTCTTCATGAACACTGAGGGGAATTATGTCAGTGTTAGTATTAAGGATATTCTGCACCTTCTCAGTGACCTTGTGGCTTACTTATTCTGACTGTCTATGACACAGACTACCATTGGGGCAGAACTATATGATGTCACAGATCCAGGACTTTAGCAGTAATAACAATGTTGTTTTGACCCTAAACTTGTGATAGGTGAAAGGCAATAACATCTTGGAATTTATGCTTTGAGGATGGGTGGGTAGAGAATCTATTATTTTATTTATGATTATTAAATACGTTTCATGGGCTGAGTCATACTGTACTCCAAAAAAGCTTGTGTCATCAACTTTCATAATTCATAATTTTATACTCTTATACAAGTGTAAACTCTATTCAAGGGTGTGCTACTTCAAAAAAGAATCAAATACCACTCTAATGGCAGAAAGCAAAGAGGAACTAAAGAACCTCTTGATGGGGCTGAAGGAGGAGAGTGAAAAAGCCGGCTTAAAAAAACTAAGATCGTGGCATCTGGCCCCATCACTTCTTGGCAAATAGAAGGAAAAAAGGTGGAAGTAGTGACAGATTTCCTCTTCATGGGCTCCAAAATTACTGAGGATGGTGACTGCAGCCATGAAATTTGAAGATGATTGCTTCTTGTCAGGAAAGCTGTGACAAACCTAGACAGTGTGTTAAAAAGCAAAGATATCACTTTACCAACAAAGGTCCATATAGTCAAGGCTATGGTCTTTCTAGTAGTCACGGACGATTGTGAGAGCTGGACCATAAAAAAGGCTGAGCTCTGAAGAATTGATGCTTTCGAACTATGGTGCTAGAGAAGACTCCTGAGATTCCCTTAGACAGCAAGGAGACCAAACCAGTCAATCTTAAAGGAAATCAACCCTGAATATTCATTGGAAGGACTGATGCTGAAGCTGAAGCTCCAATACTTTGGCCACCTGATTTGAAGAGCCAACTCATTGGGAAAGACCCTGATGCTGGAAAAGACTGAAGGCAAGAGAGGAGCATGACAGAGGATGAGTTGGCTGATGGATCATCAATGCAATGGACATGAACTTGGGCAAACTCTGGGAGATGGTGGGGGACAGGGAGGCCTGGCATGCTGCAGTCCATGGGGTCTTGAAGAGTAGAAAACAACTGGGTGACTGAACAACAATAAGTGTAAACTCTGTTCAAGGGTGTGCTACTTCAGAAAGAATCAGATGGGTCCAAAAAAGTCTAGTTTTCAAGATAGGTAAATGAAGAGGTTATTTGCAACAATAAATGTTGCTTGCTTCTTAAAGTGTTTGAGTATGTGCTCCTTTAGAGTACCAGAATCACAGTAATTTAATGTGAAACATGAATTGACTTATCAGAATGTAATTTTCAAGGCACATCTCTGAGTAAAAAAAGGTAGATTGATACTAATAAGATGTGAAAGAATGAATATTATTTAGGATTAGCAATAACTTCATAGACTTTGTAGTTGGAAGAGTCCTTGGAGTACATGGTGCATCTCTGTCAGGAGCTGGCGAGAGAAACCCCACCCATGACAAGGTCTGGGTTCAAGGAACTGGCACATAAAGGCGTCCGGACCTCTGGGACCACTCCACATGCAAAGGCATCCGGACCTCTGGGGGTTTCTCAGGACCGCCCCACCATCCACTTCCAGGCTTTCGTCCTTTCATCTTCTGATGCTTGGCGGTCTTCTGTGTTCCCTAAAAACTAGTCTGACTCTTACCTAAAATCCCTCCTTGAAACCTTTGCATGGCAGCAACACAGTCCCTGGGGGCACATGGGCCCCAATAAACAGGGCAGAGGTAAGGAAAATATTACACAGGATATCCTGCCTCTGCTGGCTCTGTTGGAATTATGATTGCCAATTTAGAATCTGGAATGCTCATGATTGCACAAAAACCCTTCTAGCACAAAACCAAATCTGCTAACAACAGGCCTATCTATCCCATAAGAAAAAGTAGATAAAGAGTCCATTAGAGATTGAGAAGATTCCTTAGGGTGTGATCAGGAGGGAATTCATGAGACCTCTGACCCTTAGGACTACATACCAGAGCTAAATCCAAGCTTGGCTGAGCTTCCCAAGATAAGGTTTGTAGATGGCTTTTCACAGTTGACTAGCTGCTGCCACTGAATTGTTTAAAAGTTATGTGTAGGTATTGATTGTTCTGAAAAGTTATTTATGATGTCACCCATGATTATGCACCTGGTACAATCTTATCATTCCCCCCTCCTTAAACCTCTTTAAAGGATTATTGGTTTTAGGGTATATAAGCACTGATGTAAAAGAATAAAATAGTCTTGATCCTGCACTCAACCAAGATTCGACTTGCTTTCTTTTCTTTGCCAATGCCGCTCATCCAAAGGGAACCCCTGGACTCCTCTGGGGCTGGACCCCACACATCTCCTCAGCTAATGCCAGGAAGAAGGGTCTTCCATACCCCAAAAAGTTCATCCAAGCCATACTTGATGTATTTTTCAACAAATAACAGTTGTCAAGGTTCAGATAAACATAGTCTTAGTTTATCATAATAAAATGGCTCATTGCATTATAATTAGCTATTATTGAGATAGGAATCAATCAGATTTGAGCAGCAAAAATCCTCATTTGCATCAAATAGTTTAATTGAAGGATGACAGAGTAGGGGACTGGTTGAATTGAGATGAAACTGATGAAAGAGACCTTGAGAGATGAGGGGCCTGACATCTCACTTTGGATAGGTAAGGACCTTGATGCCCAGATGCTTTGCACCCTACTGGTAAGTATAATGCCCAAGGTCAGGGAGTTGGTGTAGGAACTTGCACTCAGAGCACCCTCCACCAGGTCAGTGTTCCTTGGATGAACTTATAACGAGCAGGAAGGGTGAAGACAGAAGCTTCCCCTGGAGTGGGAGTGTCCTGCTACTTGGCATTACTATGAATCCTTTATTTTATAAGGGGGAAAATGGAGCTGATGATTACTCAGCATTGGTCTAGTATTGAAATGTGTTAGATTGGGTTTAGAGATGGCCAGGAATCATTTTTGGAGAAGGCAATGGCAACCCACTCCAGTACTCTTGCCTGGAGACTCCCTTGGACGGAGGAGCCTGGTGGGCTGCAGTCCATGGGGTCGCTAAGAGTCGGATACGACTGAGCGACTTCACTTTCACTTTTCATTTTCATGCATTGGAGAAGGAAATGGCAACCCACTCCAGTGTTCTTGCCTTGAGAGTCCCAGGGACAGGAGAGCCTGGTGGGCTGCCGTCTGTGGGGTCGCACAGTCATACACGACTGAAGTGATGCAGCAGCTGCAGCAGGGATCATTTTCATTTCCAGGGGAAAAAAGGAGAGGACTTTATGTATACCTATAAATCCTGCCATTTACAGTAGCCTAATGGAATGAAGTTAAAAGTAGCCGATTTCATTTTCTTACTGGATACAATTAGCTGATCAAATGCATCAATTTGGTAGATTCAGCTGATTGAATTGAAGTTAGCATTCTGTTTAGCAAAATATAAACGTGGCTAATATAACTGATCCTTTTTTTTCACTTTGTACTTATTATTATGGCTCTTCTACATTTTCTGGTAATTAATCCCCTCAAGCTCCCATTCTAATTTGCCAAAGGCAGGCCCAATTT